>NC_143584.1:106006317-106606317 GCF_048544385.1 Mastigoproctus giganteus | reverse complement strand
GTGTGGATTTATCAGATGACTAACAGTAGCATGTCAGAGAGGCAACAAGAGGAAGCAATATTTTTGATCTAATTATCAGCAGTGATTATTTATGCATTAAGAATCTTCAGGTAAAAGAACTTCTGGAGGGTTTTTGCTTTCATAAAGGTGACAGCAGTGGTCTCAGACAGTTTTTAAATTCTATACAGTTGGGCCATCTGATGATGTTACCAACAGCAATTCTAAATGAGAAGTATTCAGGGAAATAATTGTATAAGCTACTAGGCTTTTCATACCAACGAAGAAATACTGTTCCAGGTTTAGACCTAAATGGATGTTATATAAACTGATGAGACTTGTGGCAGTGAAGAAAAATGCATGTAATGCATATAAATTATCTGGTGTTACAGAAGCCTATTTAGATATAAACTAATCTGTAATCAATTCACAAAGGAGGTTAGGCCAGCTAAGGCAGATTATGAGAACTCTCTGGCAAGGAATATAAAGCAAAGTAGCAATGACTTCTTTACTTATATTAAAAGTAGGAGGGAGGAAGGTGTTGAATCACATTGTTCCACTTGATGTTGATGGTTTAACTGTTGATGATCCTGCTCAGGTTGCTGACACAATGAATAAGCAAAGAGGTAAGCAAACCCTTAACTGTAAATATGAAAGCATCCTTGGTTTCAGTGGAGGTCCCTATGGATTAAGGGCAAGTTACTGCTTTGGATAAATGGATGGGTGAGTGGGAGAAGATAGAATGGTTAGTAATAGACACTGCTCTTCATGGACTAATGTTATTAGTGGAGTCCCCCAGGGTCTATTGCTGGCCCCATTTTAGTTTTCTGTCTTTGTTAATGATATTGATGAAAGTATATCAGGCTTAATATCAAAATTTCAGATGACACAAAGGGAGGTAGGGTGATAAATGACAGTAATCAAGGTATGTTACAACAAGATCTAGAAATATTAGGCATATTGGCTGAGAAATGGCAGTTGAAGTATAACATTGATAATTGATGAAAGTATATCAGGCTTAATATCAAAATTTCAGATGACACAAAGGGAGGTAGGGTGATAAATGACAGTAATCAAGGTATGTTACAACAAGATCTAGAAATATTAGGCATATTGGCTGAGAAATGGCAGTTGAAGTATAACATTGATAAATATAAGGTACTGCATATTGGTAGCAGTAATCTCAGATTTACGTACCAACTATATAGTACTACACTCAGGATATAGGAAAATGAAAATGACCAGGGGATAATTGTGCATTGAGATATAAAGTTCTTTGAGCAATGCAGACAGTACATGGGGTTTTGTCAATGTTATCCAGGAACTTTGCTAGCAGGGATAACAAGGTGATTATTCCATTGTACAATTCAATGTTTAGACAGGATCTTGAGTACTTTATACAGGTCTGGTGTCCTCATTGTATGCAGGATGTAGTTGGAATGGGTGCAGACAATGGCAATATGATTGGAGAAGGAAATAAAATGGTGGTATTACCAAGAAAGGCTTCAGTTCTGCAAATTTCAGCATCTGTGAGATGATCTGATTGAGGTGCTTAAGGCTCTGAATGAATCAAGCAAGCTCAATGCTGCTGGCATTCTTCTTCTTCTTCTTCTTCTTCTTGCTTAGACATTATACACGAGAGGACATAAATTCAAATTGAGGAAGGATGGTTGCAGAGGATAGATGTATGGAGGTTTGCCTTCAGCCTGTGGGTGGTGAATTGTTGGAACAAACTTCCATCTGTTATTATGGAAGTGGTAGTTTGAATGAATTCAAGGAGGAACTAGACAGATTATTGGAGGGGATGGACAGGTGATGTGGAGAAGCATTTTTTTTATTTTGTTGATGCTTTATAAGTTTGTTTTCTTGCATTATATGCCACTACTAATGTTACATCTACTACTAATATTAATAATAATAATAATCTCCATGGAAGTTGGAAGGAAAAGAAATTTTGTATTCTACTCCCAAATGAGGGTTGTCGGTAAGAAGAAGAAGAAGAAGAGGGGTAAATGGAACGATGTCATTCAGTTAGGGAAGAGGATAGCATGAGAGTAGGGTGGAAGTAATTTTGTATCCCACCTCCAAAGATTGGGTGTCAGTCTAAACCTAGCTGTTGTTGTTGTTATTTGGTATTTAGGAGCATTAGCAACTAAAGCCGTATTGCTCCGGGTTATGCGGTGGTCATTCCTTGACCTTTCCACATCCTCCGTAAGAAGCGTGTGCTACGCACTGCTGCTCCTTCCCACTTGGCTACGGAGGCTCCTCTAAACCTAGCACTCCCTGGAATGTAGTGTAGCTTTTCTTTGTCACTAGTTGTCACTCATATTTAGTATTTCCTTCTCCTTTGTAACTGCAATCTGTGTTAGCTGAGGAGTCCTACGGGGGGCTGAGGGTGGAGGCATGATAGCAACTCAGGTTACCATTGCTGTTGTTACCGAAGTTAAGATAAATTTACAGAAGAGGCATTAAGTGTTGGTTCCTCTCCTGTGAATTGATACCACAGTTTATTGAGCCTTGGGTTTTCAGGGCAATCTAGTGATGAAGGGCTCTTGCTTATTGCAGCAACTGCAGAGTGTAGAATTTCACTTGCCACTGACAACATCCAATTCCACACTAGAGTGTGTGGGGGGAGGGTGCACAGATTTGCATGCAAAATACCGAGATGTGGCACTTTCACTTCAATTCACATGCATTATTTAATTGTTTACCCACTTATATCCCCTGGTGCCTCCGTAGCCAGGTGGGAAGGAGCAGCAGTGCGTAGCATACGCTTCTTGATTAGACCGGGGTTCGAGCCCGTCACCACCAAATACAGAGGATGTGGAAAGGTCAGGGAATGACCACCGCATATCCCTGGAGCAATATGGCCTTAGTTGCTAATGCCCCTAAAATCCAAATAACTAACTAACTAACTAACTTATATCCCTGTTTGTTCCACTTTTTTTTTTTTTTTTTCATTTACATTCATTTGTTCCATCTACGCTCTCACTTGTTTACAATTTCACATTTTCTTTATTTTCATATGAAATATTAGGCAGTTTCATGCATCAAAAGTTCGCATTCACTTACTAATAATTCTGGGCCAAGCCTGAAATACTGTGTTTGCATTCTCACTCTCATTTAATTTTCTAAATGAGAGTGAGAATGCTGTTTTTGTCACCATTGTGGATGCATTTGTACAGATGACTTTAATGTAGATCGTGAACTGCCAGATGTGTTTTGCACTTGTGATGCTTTGATGAAATCAATGTATCAATGAGATGTTGCATAATTAGTCACCACTCTTGTGTAATGCTGCTTCCTGCTAATTAAATATCACTGGACAGCGCAGGTGAGCTTCAAGACATCTTCCTGGCAGCTCAGATGTGCTTGACAGGATTCAGGTTGGTGAAATAGGCAGGCCAATCCATACGGACTCTCATCTAATAACATATCATTGACCAGCTGTCCCCTATGTGGTTGAGCATTGTCATCTATCAGAACAAACTTTTTGCTTACAGCACCAGCATAGGAAGATATGGAGATGAGACCTTGGATTGCAGGTCTCATCTCCATATTTGCATACAGTGAAGGTCTGTTCCTGATGTTGAGGTCTGGACAACCACAGAGAAACCACAGAGACTGATGCCACCCCATATTAGCAGTCCAACAATCTTACTGTGTTCCTGTATATCTGGAGCATTGTTTCAGGTTTCTCTTTCATTCCACACTAGCACCTGACAAGAATCTGACTGCAGGCTTTATTTGGACTCATCTCTGAAGAGTATGTGCTACCTTTCCTTGTCAGTCCAGTTACAATGTTTGAGTTCCCATATTCTTCTAGCCATCACTGAATGGAACACACATGCTATAGATCATCTCGCATAAAGTCTGTGTCTGTACAGACAGTTTCAGTTGTTTTTAGTTGGCACTCTCTGTTGCTGCATTGAAGTTTTCAGGTGGCTGGGTAGCATTCAAGCATTGATTGGGGAGAATGGGGGAATCTTGCCTCAGCAGTGTTTATAGTCTACAGCCCACACCTGTAGTCTCTTGGAACTGATTCCACAACCTGATGATGACACTTTATAACATACCAAGCCATGCTGCAATTTGGCATTGTGACTGTCCTGTCTTCAGTCTCTGATGACTCTCCAAGCAGTAGATGGGAAAATCTGAGATGGATGTCCAAGCAGTAGATATGGGAAATCCAAATAGTAATCCATGTGTCTCACATGGATTACTATATGGGCAATGACAAGCCCATATTCCATGGATCACATGGAATATGGGCTTGGCACAGCCAGAGTCCTGAGCTGGATATCATCATTATTCTCTTTCTTGGTGATTCCCTTCTACTTCTCTCTCTCTCTCTCTCTGTCTCTCTCTCTCTCTCTCTCTCTCTCTCTCTCTCTCTCTCTCTCTCTCAGGGGAACTTCGGAATTTTTCTTTTTTTTTGGCTGGTGTAGCATAAGCCTCAGGCTTCCTTGCACTATGTAGCTAATAATAATAATTATAATAATATTATAGAAGTCCATGTACCTTTCCAATTATCACAATTTATTTGGCTTTAAGATCAATATACAAATTTGTAAGTAAATCATTGTACATAGATTTCAGTGTTGCAAAATGTTCTGGAATGATATGTATTAGTGTTTGTCGTATTGTTTTGAATGTGGTGTTCTTGTTAAAATTTGTACACATTCTTTTGCATCATTGTCTTACCTTTGAACAGCACTGCATAAAAGTGAGAAATGCTGTTCTTAGGTCAATGTTAGTTTTGAAGATTAACCTTCTCAATGTTGGAAAGCCAAATATATTATGTAAATATCTTTTAACATTTCTTAGACATTTGGGGATTTATGCAGTGATGATTTGGGCCCATTCTGCTAGAAGGAATACAGATATTGATTCATTAGCATAGTTAACATAGGATTGTATGGGTATATTCTAACACTGTAGTTGAAATCAACCAAAATTCATTTGGTTTACTGCATTTTTTTACTGCTTTACTGCATTTGATTTAAATCACTTGTAGATCTTCATTTACTGAAGACCTAGGGCCATGTATGTGACCTTAAGGATTGGGTTTTTTGTTCAGCTTAGAGACAAATACCACTATCCATAGTTCTTTCTAAGTTGCTGATATCTTTTTAAATTATATAGCATTGTATTGCCAGAAAAAGACAAACCCACTATAAATTTAAAAAAGTAGAACAGTTGTTTTGAAGCTTATTGGCCTCTCATCAGCTAGCAGGTGGTTTTTATTAGCAGTCAGATTAAACATGTGCCAAACTGTGAATAATGTATTTTTGTCTTAAGTTGAATAGTCAAGCAGTATATTTTGTTAAAATTTCTATTTAAACATAAACAATTCTTATGTGTTATCTTTATCCCCTTGAATTGGACTATGTTTGCTCTATGTAGTACATTATAGGATTTCAGGGTATATTTCAAGACAGTAGTTGAAATAAAACGAAATTTGTGCTGTACTGAGTTCAGTTTCAATTATAAGAAGCTCTTTGCTCCTGCTGAAGATTGATTGCCGACTATTCAACCTTAAGCCTTTTGCCAGATTAGAAACAAAAACCATTATCCATGCAAAAGTTTCAGTTTCAAAGGTTTCAGTTACTGATATCTTAATATTATATAGCATCACTACAAAAATCAAATCAATTATACATTTAAAAATCTGAACCAAATGCTGCTGGAACAGTTGTTTTTGAAGTTTGAAACAGTTGCCCTAATAGTCTAGAAATGTTGGCCAAAAGAACTGCATATACAAAGTTGGAAACCAGGTTTAATAATTTGGAAAATAGGTATAATCATTTTCTGAATTGAAGAACAACATAGCAGTGTGTAGTAGAGAAAGCAATAGTGTCAGATAGGTTATGGTAAAAATTAAGTAATGAAATAGTAGAAAAATCAGATTTAAAAAACTGCAGCCTGAAAAATACCAAATAATCCTAGTTGAATAGAAACATGTCTGTTCAGAGTGAACATGTCTTTTTGACAAATGTGCTCACAGTTCTTCCTCGACAGACAGCACATGGTTTCTTTCTTTGCTTTTAATGTTTATGACATGAGCAAGTTTGTTTTACAGAGGTAAGAAGTTGAAACCTGGAATAAGGTTTCACTGTAATTCACTGCTATTGTTGAGACTGCAGGATACTCTTTTCTTATTAAAATCCACAACACGTCAAGTGACACTTCATTGAATTTTATCTTCGAAGTATAATTGCACTGTAGTTCGGTCAGTTGTTCTTCTTGCATACTGAGTAAATTTTGTGAATTAGGTGAGAACTCAAAAAAAAAGGGTTCCTAACCCAGTCATATATTTCTGATGACAAAAAAAAGGAAAGTATTGATCAAACTTTTTTGTCAGTGATTCCAAATGACTGATAATTAATGGGATGACTTCCTCATAATCTGTCTGACTCTGAATCTGAAATAGAGATGGAAAAATTTCAATATTTCTACTTGAAAAGTGTTTTCTCCGAACCCTGAATTTATCCTTGAAGGCAATAGGTTTGCCTATTGAAGATGAAATGTTTTCTTTTGGGCGCTGAGCCATGCTGGTGCTCAAGTGCTGATAAATATCTAAGTAGGCTAGTTTCAGTGGCCATTTTGTATCTTCAAGAAAGAGAAAAAATTGGCTTTATTATTATGTTTGAAGAAAAACAATACTTCTTCTCTCTCAGCTCAAATACCCTTGATAAAACTTTCCCTTTTAAAAGTTATCTAACCTTGATGTGTAGAATGAGAGTCAAGTAATCTTTTTTTTCTTGCACACTTTAATCTTCTTTTTTTGCACATTTTCACACTGCTTTACAAACATGCATTACTTAAGAGGGTACTTCTTTATAAAATTGACTATGTTCACAGTTACATAAAGGAAGTTGTAAATCCTCCCCAGTTTTTTGTAATAAGAACTTTCCAGTGGAGGAATCAGTGAATTGCATGATATCAAGGTGTTTTTTCTTTGACAAATGTACCAAAGCCTTTTATTGAATTGATCATTGAAGGGCACCATCAGTGCAAATTATAACACACAGGCTTCATTACAAACCACAGGATTCCAAATATGGCAAGGATTTAAAATGTCTTGACCTTTTAGTATTTCAGAAGACATCTTCAGTATTGTGTGATGTGTCATTCGCATGCCTACTGATAAATTAATAGAAACAGGAACTTTGTCAGTTTCACTTTCAGCCTCTTTGCTTGTCATTGTTTTCACTATTACTTTACAAGCAGTCATTATTAGGCTTTCAACAATACAGTGACCTTTCATTTTTATGTAACTTCCTCAGCTACTAAATAGCTTGCATGTTGTAAAGATGTTGTATTGAGGTATAGCGTCATAATTTTTGATTTAAATTTAAACTAAGATCATGCCTCAGAGGAGGACACCAAAACTCCCAAAGGCAGTCCTCCCAAGAATCAGGGTCTAATGTTCACTTGGTATAATGTGTACTTCTTTTTTTATAAGCAGCTGTCCATGCAGGACATAATAGAGCCAAAGGAGATGCCTTTATGTATTTTTGATGCCAAATGTGTAAGGAAATTAAGTAGAAATCCAGTATTACGATGGGCAAATTTAAATGCTTAAAGAATAGGGTTGATGCCCCAAAGGAATTAAAAATATCAAGCACTCAACTGCCCAGCTCACCTCTAGAGCCTACTCTCATGCATCATGCAACTTAGCAGGATCACCAAATGCAGAACTTAATGGTGCCACAAAAAAGCAGCTAATGTTGGCTACTCTGTTGTTAGGGAAACAGGAAATATGTTATGGTTTTGGAATAGGACCTTGCCATAATTTTTGAGTTTCTAAAATAATTAGCCCTTAAGTGCGCAAAAGTTGAAATTGTACATGTTGGAACTAATGATATCAAGAATAGGCAATGTGATTTACTTCACATGAACAGGCATCATTGAGAAATGCAACAAGTTAGGGCTATATTTGAAAGTGTATTAGTATTAAAGGTAGCAAGCTCATATAGCATCAGCCAAAAAAAAAAAAAAAAATCAAACCCAACTGATCTCCACTCCCTCTAATAATTTGTCTAATTATTACATAAATTTATTCAATCTGTTCACTTCCACAACACCAGATGGTAGTTTGTTCCAATTAGTTACAGTGTGCTGGAAGAATATTTTTTCACATTTATCCTGCTGCTATCCTTTTTAAAGGACAACGTATAATTATAGAAACAGTAATACGCTTCACTGTTTCTATTAGATAGCGTAGTATTGACATTTAATTAATTTAATTTATTGATTTTATTAATTTAAAATATCATGCCCCAAACTAGAGCAGCAAAGCAACGGGCACAAAGTGGCAGGAGTGCTGTGACTCGGGGGAGAACTGAGGGGGGCAATTCTCCAACGCATCACAGCCTAAAAAAATGTGCAACTTGTGAAATGTTTGCCGAACTATCTGGAACGGAACATGATATTGCCAAGGGGGGATGTCTGTGTGTGCGCGATGTAAGGAGTGTAAGGAAATTAGGCGACAACTCAGAGTTGTTATCGGCCTATATGAGAGTTTGAAGGACAGGGTGGATGCCCTCGAAAGATCTAAATTGAGGGGCCCATCAGGCTCTCAGCTGCCCACATCAACGCCAGAGCTTGCACTTGGTCATCACGCAACACAGCGGCAACCCCCAAGGCAGAATGCGCTGGTCCCACAGGAACTAGTAGTTGTTGGTGACTCTATTGTCAGGGAAACGGGAAACATGCTTTGTAAAAAGGATAGGTGGAACAGGTGTATGTCTGCCAGGGCCAAAGGTTGATGACGTTGTAGAGCAGATATCATCTTTTAAGGGCACAAAAGGTGATATAGTTGTACACGTTGGCACTAATGATATCAAGAGTAGGAGACCGGCAGAATTACTTAACAAGTACAGGTCACTGATGAAAAAAAGCTGTGAATTAGGGTTGAATTTGAAAGTGTCCGCAATTCTGCCCAGACACGATAGGAGGGAGTATATGATGAGAGCCTTGTCGATCAATTCGGCCCTGGAAAGATTGTGCAAGGCTCAAGGGATAGAATTTTTTTCAGCCTGGACTGTACTTGTTAACAGGAGAGACTGCTTCTACAGGGCTGGGATACACTTAAATAGAAAGGGTGCAAGAATATTTGCTGATGCTATCGAGGCAGTGTTGGGTGGGTCGGAAAACTGATAGCTTGGGAGGATACAAGGACTAATAGTTTAACAGTAGCCGTAGGCAGAGGTGAAGGTGATTCTTGCACAACTTCTATTAGAATAAGTAGCGACCTGGAGCAAGGGGTGTTGGGGGTTTCAGGGACGGATGGCAGTCATCGTGAAACAGGTGGGTATATGGGATGTGTTAGAATAACTAAGAATAAGAATAGGTGCATGTATACTTGCATGTATACCAATTCTAGAAGTATAGTAAATAAATTTGATGAATTTGAAGTGTTGGTCAAGACATCAAAGGCGGATATTGTTGGGATATCAGAGACGTGGTGTCACACAGATATAAGGAATGCCGAACTGGAATTTGGGGAATAAAATGTGTACAGAAAGGATAGACAGGATAGGAAGGAAGGAGGGGTTATACTGTTAATTAAGAAAAACATAAAATCAAAAGAAGTGCATCCAGTTGATATAGATGAACAGTGCACTGTTGAGTCAATTTGGTGTGAAATAAGCACTGCAAAAGCAAAAATAAGAGTAGGAGTGTGTTATAGGCCTAATGACTTGAATGAGTACAATGAACAATTCTACAGAGAAATAGAGTGGGCTGGTAAATCGGAATGTCTTATAATGGGGGATTTTAACTTCCCAGATATTGACTGGAACTTGTGGGTTGGGCACTCACACACTAGTCAGACTTTTGTGGATTTATTGGATGATTGTTTTCTGCAGCAGCATGTTCGAGAGGCAACCAGAGAAAGTAATACTCTTAATCTGGTTATCAGCAGTGATCATTCATGTATTAGGAATTTGCAGATAAAAGAACCATTAGGTGGCAGTGATCACAGTGTACTGACGTGGGATTTACTTAAAGATTTAATTACCATTAGGGGTAAAGGAAAGGGTTTTTGCTTCCGTAAAGGCGAGTACAGTGGTCTCCGACAGTTTTTAAATTCTGTACAGTGGGATCAACTGACGATTTACCAACAGTAAATTCTAAGTGGGAAGCATTCAAGGAATTAATCGTGGAAGCTACTAAAAGTTTCATACCTATTAAGAAATATTGTTCAAGGTTTAGGCCTAAATGGTTGTCAAATGAACTAATGAACTCGTAACAGAGAAGAAAAATGCATGGGATGCATATAAATTATCAAGCGACTCAGAAGCCTATGGCAGATATAAGTTAATCTGTAATCAGGTCACAAAGGAGGTTCGGCAGGCGAAGGCAGATTACGAGAAATCCTTGGCAAAAGATGCTAAGAAAAACAGCAAGGATTTGTTTACTTATATAAACTCTAAAAGGAAGGGGATGAATCTGATTGGTCCACTTGACATTGATGGTTCGACTGTTGATGATCCTGCTCAGATAGCAAACAAACTGAATGAATATTTTGCATCTACATTCACACGTGAGGAATTATTAAGGTTTGAAAATGGCAGAAGGTTATCAAATTGTAGCAGGATACTTAATGATTTTGTAATAACTGAGAGCAAAGTGGAAGAGAAACTGTTGAAGTTAAACGTAAGAAAAGCACCTCGGGTGGATGGGATCTATCCAGTTATATTAAAGGAGGCGGCAAAGCAACTAAGCAAACCCTTAGCCATAATTATGAGAGCATCCTTGGACTCAGGGGAGGATCCCACTGACTGGAGATGTGCAAATGTATCCCCAATTCACAAAGGGGGATCGAAGGGTGACACGAGTAATTACAGACCAGTTGGTTTAACTTCTGTTCCGGGTAAAATAATGGAGTCGCTGGTTAAAGATGCATTGCAGGATCATCTAGACAAGACTGCAGCAATAATTCAGACACATCATGGGTTTGTTAAGGGAAAGTCTTGTCTGACAAATTTGATTGGATAATGTGATGTGGTTACAAAGGAACTGGATGCAAAAAATAATTTTGATATCATATATTTGGATTTCAGGAAAGCTTTTGACAATGTTGCACATGGAAGACTATTGTACAAATTGGAGCAGAATGGTATTAAGGGTAAGTTGCTACAATGGATAAAAGGATGGTTAAGTGCGAGAAGACAGAGGGTGGTAATCAGTGGGTGCTGCTCTTCTTGGACTAATGTTATTAGTGGAGTCCCACAGGGTTCGGTGTTGGGTCCAGTGTTGTTTTGTTTATTTATCAATGATATTGATGAAAGTATATCAGGCTTAATGTCGAAGTTTGCAGATGATACAAAGGTCGGCAGGGTTGTTAATGACAGTAATGGCAGTGTGCTACTGCAACAGGATCTAGATAATTTGGGCAGATGGGCTAAAAAGTGGCAACTGAAGTTTAACCTTGACAAATGCAAAGTACTGCATATGGGTAGAAGTAACCCCAGAGAAACGTACCAACTGTGTGGTACTACACTTAAGTTGGTAGAAAATGAAAAAGACCTGGGAGTAATTGTGCAGTCAGATATGAAGTTTTCTGAGCAATGCAGACAGGCTGCCAGGGCAGTTCATGGGGTTTTGTCAATGATATATAGGAATTTTGCTAGCAGGGAAAAGGAGGTGTTATCCCTCTGTATAAGGCAATGGTTAGGCCACGCCTTGAGTACTGCGTACAGGTCTGGAGGCCTCATTTTAGGAAGGATGTAGATTTACTCGAGCGTGTACAGAGAAGGGCAACAAGATTGGTGAGGGGAATGAAGGGATCCTCTTATCAAGAGAGGCTTACGTTCTGCAAATTGCAGTGGCTGGAGACTAGGCACCTGTGCGGTGATCTGATTGAGGTGTATAAGGCCTTGAATGGGTTCAGCGCGCTGAATTCTGCTGGGATCCTTCCACTTGTTCAGATTACGAATCTAAGGGAGCATAAATTCAAATTAAGAAAGGACAGATGTAGAATAGATGTGCGGAAATTTGCCTTTAGCCAGCGGGTGGTTAATTGGCGGAACAAACTTCCATCTGTCGTTGTGGATGTTGATAGGTTGAATAAATTTAAGGAGGAACTGGACAGGCATTTGGAGGGAATGGTGTGATTTTTTTTTTTTTTTTTTTAGCTGATGCTGCATAAGCTCATACATATGCTTTCTTGCATCACATACCACTACTACTACTACAAACTTAAAATTTTTAAGTTTATGTTTGTTTTCCCTTGTCAAGAGAGTAGTAGTAATGGAAAATGATGCAAGAAATCAAGCTTATAAATCATCAGCCAAAAAAAAAAAAAAACCCACCCACATCACCTGTTTCCACAACAACAGTTGGAAGTTTTATCCAACAGTCAACCACCTGCTGGCTAAAGGCAAACTTCTGCACATCTATCCTGCAAAATTCTTCTTCAGATTGAATTCATGCCCCTTGTGTGTGTAGTCTGAGCAAGGGGAAGAATGCCATCAGCTTTAACCTTGCTCAATCCATTCAAAGCCTTAAACCTTGGTCAGATCACTTTGGAGGTGCTTAGTCTCTAGATGCTGTTTCCTTTATCAGTGGTGCCTCTGTTGCCAAATGGGCAGGAACAGCAGTGCATAGCACACGCTTCTTGATTAGACCGGAGTTTGAGTCCGTGACCACCAAATACGAAGGATATGGAAAGGTCAGGGAATAACCACCGCATATTCCTGGAGAAATATGGCCTTAGTTGCTAATGCTCCTAAAACCAAATAACAAACAAACCTTTATCAGTCTTGTTGCCCTTCTCTGCACCTGAAATGATTTACATCCTTCCTGAAATTTACATCCGTCCTGAATTTTCATCCTTCCTGAAATGAGGCCTCCAGACATGTATGCAGTACTACAGATATTTCCTTGGATTTATCCAACTTTATGGGCAGCAGTGTTAAACTTCAATTACGACTTCTCTTCTTGCAGTAGTATGTCTTGATTTCTGTATTTAACCACTCTGCCAACCTTTGTATTATTAGCATTAGTAGAGGCATATGATGCAAGAAAGCAAGCTTATGCAGCATCAGCCAAACAAAAAAAAAACACCACTCTCATTACACCCCTCCGTTCGTTCGAAATTCCTGTCTAGCTGAGCCTTAAATTTATTTAGGCTATCAAAAGTCTGTTCCACCAACCAACTACCTGCTGGCTAAAGGCAAATTTCCTCACATCTATCCTACATCAGTCTTTCCTCAATTTGAATTTATGCCCTCTCAGGTGATTATTCTCAGCAAGAGGAGGAATCCCATCGGCATTTAGCATGCTCAAACCATTCAAGGCTTTATATAACTCTATCAGATCACTTCGCCGGTGCCTAGTCTCCAGATACTGTAATTTGCAAAACTTAAGCCTTTCATTGTAAGAGCAATCCTTTGTTCCATTCACTAATCTTGTTGCCCTTCTCTGTACTGGTTCCAGCAGCTCTACATCCTTCTTGAAATGAGGCCTCCAGACCTGTATACAGTACTGAAGGTGTGGCTTGACCATTGCCTTATACAAGGGAATAATCACCTCCTTATCCCTGCTGGAAAAATTCCTGTATATCATTGACAAGACACCATGAGCTACTCTTGCAGCCTATCTAGACTGCTCAGAGAACTTCATATCTGCCTGCTCAATTACCCCCAGGTCCTTTTCATTCTCTACCACTGTCAGTGTAGTAACATAGAGTTGATACGTTGCTCTGGGGGTTACTGTTTTCCCTATGTAGTACTTTAGATTTGTCAATGTTAAACTTCATTTGCCACCTCTCAGCCCACCTGCTCAACCTTTCCAGATCTTGTTACAGCAGCATAGCGTCAGTAGTGTCCTTAACAACTCTGCCAACCTTTGTATCATCTGCAAACATCATCAATATCATTTATAAATACAGAAAACAATAATGGACCCAACACTGAACCCTGAGGGACTCCACTAATAACATTAGTCCATGATGAACAGTGTCTATTGATTAGCACTCTCTGTCTTCTCCCCCTCAACCACCCCTTTATCCATAGCAGCAATTTGCCTCCAATGCCACACTGCTCCAATTTGTGCAGCAGCCTTCCATGTGCAACAGTATCAAAAGCCTTTCTAAGATCCACGTATATAATGTTTAACAAATGTGGTTCGCTATTTCAAAAGGGTCACTCACGAGCTGGATTTAGGGAATAATTTTGACATTGTTTATTTAGATTTCAGCAAAGCTTTTGACTCAGTCCCACATGAGCGGTTGTTTTATAAGCTGGAACAGGTTGGAATCACTGGGAAAATCCTTAGATGGATAGAAGGATGGCTTCGGAGCAGTAGGCAGAGGGTTGTGATAAATGGCTATTCCTCAGATTGGGTTGATGTAAGAAGTGGGGTTCCCGAAGGATCAGTATTAGGACCACTGTTGTTTTTAATTTTCATAAATGATATTGATGAAGGGATAGAGGGCGTGATATCTAAATTTGCATATGATGTTAAAATTGGTAGAGTAGTTAATGATCACTGTCAAGCTGAGCTTCTTCAGAGAGACCTAGATAGACTTCAGGAATATTCAGAAAAATGGCAGCTATGCTTTAATCCAACAAAGTGTAAGGTATTACACCTGGGAAACAGTAATCCCAAAATAACTTATTCACTTGGTGGAGTTCAACTAAACCCAGTACTGGAGGAAAGGGACTTGATTGTTACGATACGGTCAGACATGAAATTCTCTGAGCATTGTAAACAGGTTGCAAGGAAGGCCCATGGTGTCCTATCGATGATCTATCGAACTTTTTCAAGTAGAGATAGGGACGTGATTATCCCATTATATAAGGCTTATGAGGCTTTCGTAGCCTAGTGGTCAGGAGCGGGAGTGCAGTAGCACACGCTCTTTGAGTAGACCGGGGTTCAAACCCCTGACTGCTGAATACGGTCGATCTGCCAACCCGCACTGGACCAGCCTTGCAGATTATGGTCCATTTCCCTCAGCATGAATTATTGAGGAGGCTTCCATCCTGCAGTGGGTTGATAATGGCTGCACTTTATGTTAGACCACACTTGGAATACTGTGTTCAAGTATGGAGACCGCACCTAAAGAAAGACATCGAGCTTCTTGAAAGGGTACAAAGACGGGTAACTCGCCTGGTGAGATCGGCAAAAGGGCGTCCTTATGAAGAAAGACTTCGAATATGTGGGTTGCAGAGTTTGGAAACTAGACACCTTAGAGGAGATTTGATTGAGGTGTTTAAGGCTCTGAGAGGCATCAGTAAAATGAATGAGGACAAAATTTTCAAGATTATAAATGATGCTAGAACTAGGGGACATAAATTCAAGTTAGGGGGGAAATGTTTAGATTGGGCTGCAGGAAGTTTTATTTTAGGCAGCGAGTTATAAATTACTTGAATAAGTTGCCTTCATGGGTGGTAGAAGCCGACAGTTTGGGGAAATTCAAAGGTCATCTGGATAGTACTTTCGGCTAAGGGAAGCGCATAGGATGATAGGTTTAATTTCCTTTTTTTTTATTAATTATTATTATTTATTTTTATTTTTTTTTTTATCATTGTTTTGTTCGGATTTTTTTTTTTTTTTTGGCTGGTGCAGCATAAGCCATAGGCTTCCTTGCACCATGCGGCCATTACTAATACTAATATCAAAGTTATTCCCTGCATCCAGTTCTTTTGTGACTGCATCATAGTATCCAATCAAATTGGTCAGGCAAGATTTCCACTTAACAAAACCATGCTGTGTCCGAGCTATAACTGAAATCTTGTCTAGATGATCCTGCAGTGCTTCTTTAACCAGTGCCTCCATTAATTTTCCTAGAATAGAAGTTAAACTCACAGGTCCAAAATTACTTGTGTCAGCCTTTGATCCTCCTTTGTGAATTGGGGTCACATTTGCACATCTCCAGTCTATGGGTACCTCCCCTGAGTCCAAAGAAGCTCTCATAATTATGGCTAAGGGTTTGCTTACTTCCTTTGCTGCCTCCTTTAATATAACGGGATATATCACATCCACCCCAGGTGCCTTTTTTATGTTTATCCTCAACAATTTCTCCTCCACTTTCCTCTCAGTTATTACAAAATCATCTATCTCACTGCCAGAGTTTACTTCACCTCTGGCATTCCCCTTCCTGAATAACTCCTCATGTGTTTAACTCCTCATGTGAATAACTCCTCATTTAGTTTGTTAGCCACCTGAGTAGGAGTCTTAGCTGTTGAATATTGATCATCAATATCTGGTGGACCAATCTGATTCATCCCTTTCCTTCTAGAGTTTACATAGGTAACAAACTCTTTTCTGTTTTTCTTTGCATCCTTTGCCAAGGATTTCTCATAATCTGCCTTTGCCTGCCTGATCTTCTTTGTGACTTGGTTACAGGCCAGCTTATATCTATCATAGGCTTCCATTTCACCCAGTAATTTATATGTATCCCATGCATTTTTCTTCTCTGCCATATGTCTCATTAGTTCATCTGACATCCATGAAACCTTGAACAATACTTCTTAGTTGGTATGTAAAGCCTAGTAGCTTCCAAGATAAATTATTTGAATGCTTCCCATTTTGAATTTGCTGTTGGTAACACCATCAGTTGGTCCCACTGTATAGAATTTAAATACTGTCTCAGACCATCGTAGTCGCCTTTACGAAAGCAAAATTTCTCCCATTTACCCCTTATGGTAGTTACCTCTTTGAGTAAACCCCACTTCAGCACACTGTGATCACTGCCACCTAGTGGTTCCTTTATCTGCAGATTCTTAATGCATGAAGAATCACTACTGATAATCAGATCAAGAGTATTACTCCCTCTAGTTGCCTCCCGAACATGCTGATGTGGAAAGAAATCATCCAATAAATCCCCAAAAGCCATGCTAGTGTGTGAGTGAACAACCCACAAATTCCAGTCAGTATCTGGGAAATTAAAATCCCCCATTATAAGATTCTCTGATTTACTGGCCCACTCTATTTCCCTGTATAGTTTTTTTATTATACTCATCAGAGTCATTAGGCCTATAGCACACTCCTACTCTTAATTTTGATCTCCCAATGCTTATGTCCCAACAAACTGACTCAACACTGCACTGTCCAGCGATGTCGACTAGCTGCACTTCCTTGGATTTTGTGTTTCTTAACTAATAGCATAACCCCTCCTCCCTTCCTATCCTGTCTATCCTTTCTGTACACATTGTACTCCCCAAATTCTAGTTGTGCATTCCTTATATCTTTGTGACACCACGTCTGTGATATCCCAACGATATCTGCCTTTGATGTTTTGAACAATACCTTAAATTCATCAAATTTATTTTCCAAACTCCTAGCATTGGGGTACATGCAAGTATACATGTACCTGTTCCTATTCTACCCTAATACAACACATCTGTTTACTTGTACTGCAATGACTCCCAGCAGTCTCTGAAATATCCTGCATCTTGTTTTCCAGGCTGCTGCTCATTCCAATTGAAGCAGTGCAAGAATCACTTTCACCTCTGCCAGTGGCTACTGTTAATCTATTAGTCCTTGTATCCCCCCAAGCTAGCAGTTTTCCGACCCACCTAACACTTCCTCGATAGCATCAACAAATATTCTTGCACCCTTTCTATTTAAGTGTGTCCCATCCCTGTAGAAGCAGTCCCTTCTGTTAACAAGTACATACCAGGCTGAAAAAAATTCTACCCCTTGAGCCTTGCACTATCTTTCCGGGGCGAATTGATCGACAAGGCTCTCATCATATGCTCCCTCCTATCGTGTCTGGGCAGAATTGCAGACACTTTCAAATTCAACCCTAATTCATGGCTTTTTTTCAGCAGTGACCTGTACTTATTAAGTAATTCTGTCAGTCTCCTACTCTTAATATCATTAGTGCCAACTTGTACAACTATATGACCTTTTGTGTGTTTAAAAGCTTATCCGTTCTACAGCGTCAACCTTTGTCCCTGGCAGACATACCCTGGTCCTTTTCCACCTATCCTTTTTACAAAGCATATTCCCCGTTTCCCTGACAATAGAGTCACCAACAACTACTAGTTTCTGTGGGACCAACGCATTCTGGCTTGGGGGTTGCTGCTGTGTTGCATGATGACCAAGTGCAAGCTCTGGTATTGATGTGGGCAGCTGAGAGCTTGATGGGTCCCCCTCAATGTCGATCCTTCGAGGGCATACACCCTGTCCTTCAAGCTCTCATATAGACCCATAAGAATGCTGAGTTGTTGCCTGATTTCCTTACACTCCTTACATCGTGCACACACAAAGACATCATCCCCCATGGCAATATCATGTCCTGTACCCAATTTCTCTATAAACAACAAGCAAGCAGTGCATTTTAAAAGGCTGTGATTCAGAGGGCAACTGCCCCCCCCCCCCCCTCAGTTCTCCCCTGAGCCACAGCACTCTCACTAGCTTGAGCCTTTTGCTTTGCTGCTCCGGTCTGAGTCATGATTTCGATTTAATTTCAATAATCGAATTTCAATTCGATTTAATTTCAAATTATCTGAAAACTTAGGCAGTAAGCTTGATATGCCTTTATCACTATCATTAATATACAGGAAACCCTTGATTAGTGCAGTTTTGAACCATGTGGTTTTAATTAGTGTGCAAAATTTTTTCGATACTATCCCCTTAATATATGTGTTATCAAATTTGATTAGTGCGCTGTTTTTTTCTTGCGGTGCTTGGCTACTCACGATGGCACCTGAAGCGGCAAATACATGACACCAGGGTCTTCCAACTTAAATGCATGGGAATCGACTCCGAAACGCTCGACATCAGCACCCCATACCACTCTGAAATTTAAATTTGCTCTGGTAACTGATATTCTTGTGTAATTTTAGTGTTAACGCAGATATTACATCATCATGCTAAATGTACAATTAATGTAGTTTAAGTAGCATGTGATGTATGTTTGATTCTGTATTATTTTCACTCTGATTTTTCACAATTTGTTCAATTTTAGCAATTCCTATGTAGCGTTTAGCGAGGATCTGGCACTAATTTCATCTTGTATGAAAGCTGTTTAAAAGTGCTCTGTAAAGTACTCACTCTCACTACTCACTAGTCGCTGGGCAGTTCCTCAACAATCCTCGACGAGTGTAGAAGTGTGGCAGGCTTTATCGCTCATCCTAACAAAACAATTTTTTTAAAAATTACCTTTCATAGCTATGGACAGGAAAAAGAGTAATAAACGAAAAGTCATCACTTTGGATACTAAACGACATCATTAAGAGATTTGATAATGGCGAAAGCAAAGCAAACATAGGTAGGGCTTTGGTGAGTCAACCATACGCACCGTTTTGAACAAAGCAGGTGAGTACCGGGAAAAAGGCAAAATGGCATCTGCATCTTTAAGTATGCAGTGCACTAGGAACAGAAGTCCATTAATAATTAAAATGGAAGATTTGCTTTTTATTTGGTTAGAAGATTGTAATCAGAAACACATTCCTATTGATGGAAATAACATCAAGGCTTTGAGCCTTTTTTCTTCATTAAAAGAAAACAAATATCAAAGGGATACTTCAACATTCTCAGCTAGTAAAGGCTGGCTAGAAAATTTCAAAGCTCGATCTGGTATAAAAAATATTAAATTAACAGGTGAAGCAGCCAGTGCCGATAAAGATGCAGCAGCCAAATATCCCATTGAACTGAAGAAAATGGGTATGATTATCTTCAGATTTTCAATGTCGACGAAACTGGCCTTTTATGGAAAAAAATGCCAACGAGAACATTTTTGGCAAGAAAAGAAGCAACCGCACCAGGTCATAGAGCATCCAAAGATAGATTAACATTTCTACTTGGAGGTAACGCTGTAGGAGATTGCTAATTGAAACCGATGCTAATTTATCGTACAATGAACCCAAGAGCGTTAAAAGGCTGTAACAAGCAATCCCTTCCAGTAATTTGGAAATCAAATAAAAGGGCTTGGGTGACAAAGCAGTTGTTTGAAGAATGGTTCACTATGCATTTTTGTCCCGCAGTCGAAAAATACTGTAAGGTAAATAATTTAGATTTCAAAGTTCTTTTAATTTTAGATAATGCCCCTGGGCATCCTACCTCACTCACTGATTTAAATAACAATGTGAAGGTTATATTTCTACCACCAAATACGACTTCTTTACTCCAGTCAATGGACCAAGGAGTTATTTTTACATTCAAAGCATATTATTTGAGACGAACTTTTGCCCAGGCAATTTAAGCTACAACTGGAGATGACACAATCACTCTCGATGAATTTTGGAAAAAACACGATATTAAAGAAGCAGTTGAGAACATACACAAATTGTGGGAAGAAATGACGAACAGCTGCATGAGAGCAGTCTGGCAGAATCTTTTGCCTGAATGCGCAAATGATTTTTGCGGTTTCATTAATCCTGTCAACAAAGTTATTGATGAAATTACTACAATTGGAAAAGACCTTGGCTTTGAGGAAGTAGATTCGGAAAATGTTAGAGAATTATTGGAATGGCATTCAAAAGACTTAAGTAACGATGATCTTCTTGAAATTGAGCATCAACATGCATACGAGGAAGAAGACGAAAATGAAGCAGAAGAAAAGCAAATTGCTCCCAAAGAAATTTCATTCAAAAAACTTGAAGAACTATTTAATACACTTGAAAAAGCAAAAGAACTCATACTAGAGATTGATCCAGATGCAGAGAGAAGCATGAACATTCGTCGAGGGTTAGATAAGGAAATTGATTGTTATCACAAAATCATGGAGGAAAGGAAGAAAGCTACCACTGCTCAATTGACGTTAGTAAGTTTTTTTGCAAAAAATAAAATTTAAATCATACTATCTTTTTTAAAATTTATTCCTTAATAATTTAAGAACTATGCAGTACATTATAGGTATGTATTGTGTAAGAAAAAATATGTTTTTACAATTTTATAATTTTCAAGGATTCATTATAATTATTCCCATTGTTTCTTAAGTTTGGTTCGTGCGGTTTTAATATGTGCGGTTTATTTCAAGGATTCATTAACCGCACTAATCAAGGGTTTCCTGTATATTGAAACCAGTGGTGTGGCCCAGTACTGAACCCTAAGGGACATTAGGATGATTTCATTAATCTATGAAGAGCAGCAGTGCCTATTAATAACTGCCTTCTGTCTTCTCCCACTCAGTCATCTCCTTAATTGCTTCTAATGCAAATTCCAGTTTGTGTAGCAGTCTTTCATGTTAAAAGGACATTGTTAAAAGCTTTGCCAATATCTAATGAATGTCAGAATTATTTTTTTGCATTTAGTTCCTTTGTTACTGTATCATAATTGGTCTCTGTTATTTCCAAACAAAAGTAGGGAACTGTTTCTATAGAGAACTCCCTTGAATTCAAGCATTCTCTCACAATTATGGCTAAAGGTTTGCTTACCATTTAGCTGCTTCTTTTAATATAATTTAATAGATTTCAATTAGTTTGTTGTTTGTTTAGGGATTTATTAGGTGCATCAGTATCTATGACCATAGTGTGCCATTTCAGTTAGTTCAAGTGCCTTATTTACTTTTAGCTTCAATAATTTCTCTCCCACTTCTTTTCAGTTATCATAAAATCATTTAGCTTCCAGTTATAACTTGGCATACTTCTGGTATTCTCATCCTTAAAACTTCTTCATATGAAGTAGATGCAAAATATTTATTAAGTTTGCCAGAAACCTGAACATGATCATTAACAGTTAAACCATTTTTATCTAGTGGGCCAGAGTGGTTTAACTCTTTCCTTCTAGGTAATGTAAGCAGAGAATTTTTGCTACTTTTCTTTACATTATTATTCAAAGGTCCTCATTATCAGTTTATAATCATCCCATGCCGTTTTCTTCTCTGCCACTGATGTCATCAATTGAAGTGACACCCATTTAGGTCTAAACCTTGAATTCTTAGTTGATATAAAAAGCATAGTGGCAATTGTGGTTAATTTCCCAAATGCTTCCAATTTAGAATTTGCAGGTGTTAACATCATCAGTTAGTTAGAATTTAAAATCTTTCTATTCCGTTATTATAGTCACCATTTATAAAGGAAATTCCCTTCCTTTTACCCTTTACAATGGTTATATCTTTAAGCAAGTATCGAATCAATATATTATGATATATATTATTATAATATTATGAGGTATGGCAATAAAGTTCCCAGACTGGTGCTGTTGCAGTCATGTTCGATGAGTTTGAAAATAAATGGCTGTGGTATGTTGTAGTTCTAACTTCTTCTAACAGGTGGTGGTACAGAGATTATTATTATTATTTATTATTATTATTATTATTATTATTATTATTATTAGCTATATGGTGCAAGGAAGCCTAAGGTTTATGCTGCACCAGCCAAAAAAAAAAAAAAAAAAATTCCCTGATTACCCTGAGAGAGAGAAGTAGAAGGGAATCCAAGAAAGAGAAGGATGATTATATCCAGCTCAGGATCCTGGGTGTGCCAAGCCCAAACTCACCAGATGTGAACCCCTGAGATATTGTTCAGTAGGCTGACAGGTTGCAAGTAAAAACCAGTTTCATTAGTGGCATTAACATTCCATGTCACAATTTTGCAATGTAGTAATGAATGAATATCAAATTTTGCTTAAACTGGGAAAATCTGAAACAGAAACATGAAATGTTAAAAACTGTTTATGTTGATGAAATGTTAAGTTATACCAGTCTGTCTGAATGGTATAAGCAGTTTGTGCAGCAGTCTTTCACATGGAACATTGTTAAAAGCTTTACTGAACTCTAATGTATGTCAAAATTATTTTTACATTCAGTTACTTTGTTACTGCATCATAGTCGGTCTCCATTATTTTCCCCTGGAACAGAAGTCAAGCTTACAGCTCTGTAATCTCTTAGTTTGTAGTTCAAAGATGAACATGAGGATGATTGCAAGGACCAAAGAAGTAGTTGTCCATCAACTTCTTGAGGGGTGTTATCATGTGAAAGCTTCATCCAGACTTTTCGAGACATTTCTAATTTCCTTGACTGTATTTGTCAGTGGAGATGAGTGTTTGGTGTTTCAGAAAGATCCAGAGGCAAAGCATCAGTACATTCAGTGGACTTCAAAATTATCACCAAGCCCAAAAAAGTTTTGTTTACAGAGGTCCAGGTTCAAGATGATGGTGATAATGTTTTTCAACAAACAGGATGTGATTCTCAAGGAATTTGTACCTGAAGAGGAGAGAGTCAATGCTGTGTTCTATATACAGGTGCTTCAAAGACTACTGAAGCACATTTCCGAAAGATCCAGAGGCAAAGCATCAGTACATGCAGTGGACTTCAAAATTATCACCAAGCCCAAAAAAGTTTTGTTTACGGAGGTCCAGTAGTCTGGACCACTGGACCTCTGTGGCGAGGCCACAATTTTGAGAGAATGGTAGCTGTTTCTTGTTGCATGAAAGTTCCTCTTCCCATTCTGCACCTGTTGGGAAGACATTTCTGATGAAACATGGCATAGTACAGATCAACCAATCCACCCTACTCTCCGATCTAGCACCAGCAGACTTCTTTCTTACCCAAAGTGAAAATTGTACTCAAAGGGAAGAGATTTCAGGATATTGAGGACACAAAGAAAAATGTAATGCCGAACTGAGCATAATCTCTTTGGATGCCATTGTTGGCTCTTCAGAAACTTTTACAATGGCTTAATAAGTGCATTCCATCAGGTGATGATTACTTTGAATAAAAATAAAACCATTTTGAGCTCCTTCACTTTGCATTGTTTTTATTGCACCAGTTTGGAAACTTTATTACCACACCTCATATATATCTGGGGATTCTTAATCCATAAAGAGTCACTGCCAATAATCAAATTTGTTGGCCCATTCTGTTTGTTTGTATAGTTAATTTATTATACTCATCACAAACATTTGGCCTATAGCATACTCTTACTCTTATTTTTATTTTCCAATACTTGTGTCACCATAATTCCCCCTTTAGTTCTGTCTGATTGCACTGAGTATGCCATCCGCAAGATCACGATTATGGCACATTTCCCAGAGAAGTATTTTCTAGCTATCACTTTAGATTTTGATGGAGCCTTTGATTACATTTGGTGGGGAAGTGACCTGTGGCATTTCCACCAAATGAGGCTCCTAAGCTTTATAAGATTTTCCACAGCTACTTGACTAACAGGACCATTATGACTCAGACAAAACATCAGTAAATTACTAAATAGGTCATTAAGGGCTGCCCCTGTGCTGGTCTTGAACATCATGCTAATCAGGTCCTTGAGAAGTGCAGCAGTGGTCCCTCACTCACAAGCCCCACATCTCCACAGGAAAAAACCATAGCCATCCTTCTCAAAGGTAACCTCATTAACCAGATCACCTCTGGTGAGAATAGCTGTCTGGTTCATAAGACACTATGGAATGGAAATATTTCAGTGTCATTGTGGACAAGTTTTCTTTCCTTCCTCACATCAAGTACAGGTAGCCCTTGGTTTATGACTGGGTACCGTTCCTGAAGGAACTGTCACAAAAAAAAAAAAAAAAAACTGTGTAAACTGAACCTAATTATATAATGTAAGTCAATGAGTTACATTCCAGGGCCCCCCCCCCTCTCAAAATTGACATAAGCAATATAATAATATTATTATATTTAAAGCTCTGAAGTGAATGCTATGAATGTAAAAACAGTAATTTTATGAATAAGAATATAAATCAATTAAATGTAATAAAGTATAAATTAAATGTAATACAGTAAAATAACCAAACTAAATTTTATTAAATAAAAAAATTTTAATTTTTTACATTTACCTTTGATATGTTCGATGCCCAGACCGAAAGCTTTTGTAAGTGCCACTGTAAGGCCCCTGCATTGATCTTTTTTGACAGTGGCATAATGCAGAGATTTTGCTTCTCTGATGAAGTCCCTGGGTGAGGATCATCCTCATTTTTGAAGAAAGCATGTAGTATTGACTATTGAGATTTCCTCTTTCTTTCTTTGAGAATCTCAGAATAAGGGCTGATGGATACTATTACACATTCCTTTCACTTTTGCACTTCACTTCTGGTTATGGTCAGTCTCACAGAACTCATCAGTGAGGGTCTCAATGGCTGAAAGGATGTGCTATGGATCACTTGTATTCATAGATTTTAGAGGAGGCTCTTCATCTTTTTTCTCTCTCCTCCTCCTTCTGTTGGCTCTTTAGTTCTTTAGCCAATTCTTATGACTCAGACAAAACATCAGTAAATTACTAAATAGGTCATTAAGGGCTGCCCCTGTGCTGGTCTTGAACATCATGCTAATCAGGTCCTTGAGAAGTGCAGCAGTGGTCCTTGCGGAAAGCTGCTGTCCGTGGTTATCCGACAGCTCTGTTACATCTTTAGCTGTAACCTCATCCAATCCCACCTCTTGTACCAGCCTACTAACATCTTCAATAATGTTCTCCACTGGCTATAATCCTGTGAAGTTGTGCATGAATTGTGGTAGAAGTTCGGACCACACTCCTTTCAGACAGTTCACTGACACTTCCTTCCAATCTGTGTTGATGTTATTAATGCCCTTCAAAATGTTGAATGAGCTCCAATAATCATTGTTAGTTTTTCTGACCTGTCCAAAAGTCTTGCCATTTCCATGAATGTTTGGTGGAGGTAATAGACTTTAAAGGTTGCTGTTATCCCCTGGTCAGTTTGTTGCAAAATTGAAGTGGTGTTTGGTGGCATGTAAACAACATTGATGTTGTTGTTATTGTTATAGGATTTTAGGAGCATCAGCAACTAAGGCCATATTGCTGCATGTGTATTGTCTGTAAATTGCATGTGTCCTGAGGTAGATGTTTTGTTTGTTGGATGAAAAACCTGAATTTCTAGGAGAAAAAATCATGCTACCCTCCCCTGAGACTGACTAACTCAGCCACATTGTAAAAAAGCCCCATAAAATTCCTCCCATGATTGATGGGACTCAAACGCAAGTCTTTTCCACCCAGTGTGGGGAAGACAGCAATCCTACCAACTGTGCTACCCATGAGGGCAACATTGATGTCCAGAGATATTCTGACTTCAGTAAGGTTTGCAGGATGGCCAGGGACATTGTCCAAGAGAGGAAGAGCCTTGGCTGGTAACTTATTTTCTTGACAAAAACAGAGCACAGTAGGGCAAAAATAGTTTGTATACCAATCCAAGAAGATTTCTTGTGTCACCCAAGCCCTCCTGTTCCATTTCCAATAGACTGGCAACATGACTTTGTTTAGGTCCTTGAGAGCACATGGTGTCTGTGAATGGTACACCAACATTGGTTTTAATTTTAAAGTGCCAGAGACATTTGCACCCTGCAGAAGCATTAGCTTGTCTTTTGCAGCCTTGTAACCTGCTGGTAACAGCCTTGTAAAAATGCTCTTCATGGGTGATGAAGGTTCATGATGGCAATTTCTTCGAGGGGGAAGTAAAGCCCAGTCTCGTCAACATTAAAAATAAGATCAGGAAGATAATTACCCTCCTGTACAATAGCTTGAAACTCTGCAGGAAATGCTACAGCTGCCTCAGAATCTGCACTTGCTGCCTCTCCACTTAATTTCACACAGTGGCACTTACTTTGAGATTTAAATTGCATGAACCATCCCTTGCTACCTAAAAATGTCTCATCACCACCCTCTTTTTTCTTAAGATCTTCAAAATTAGAGTTTGCCTTATCAATAATAACAGCTTGAGTTAACGGAATGTTTCTTTGATTTAAGTCATCCACCCACAATGACAATAATTTCTCCATTTTTTCTAAAAGTTTACTTCTGCCATAACTCATTTGTGTCGCACTTACTGGCATAGCATGTTGCATTGACCATTTTATTTTATCAGCATTTTTCATTATGGTATTCACAGTCGATGGAGGCAATTTCATACTTCTGTGCACATTAAGATGCTTCTGACTATCTTCCATTCTATGATTTACTGCCATATTTTTTTCCGTGATAGATATTCGTGACTTTTTAGCGAGCTTTTCACATTCACCTGGCTTTACTGCACTTCTCTTACTAGATATGGCGGCTCTTATTTTATTAATTTAATCAACAATTTTTAGTTAAAACTCACAAAATGACACTATAGAATGTTGGCCCAACAATAGTACACCAACAAGCAAACTGGGTGTTCCTCTCCTCTTATCTCTGGTCACCTCATCTCTGATTTGCTTAGGTTATAGATGGGGATATCTCTCATCTCTGATTGACTCTGCTGTTTCTTTACATCATATCCGGTATTTATAGTTGCTCATTTTAGGAATTTTTTTGATATTTTTTGCCTTCTGGTTTCAAAATTGTTGTTATTGTGAATCGTTGCAAAACAAACTGTCATAAGCTGAAGACTACATGTACGTGAAAGACATCAGAAATTACATTGGGCTCATTTATAGGATCATCAGATTGGACTGGGGCCTGAAAGGTAGGATTTGACCATCATATATACATGTGTACTCATCCATGTTGGAACTTTGTGTAAAAGTGCCGAGCATACTATTAACAGATGCAGACTTCACTCATTCTCTTTCGAATAAATCATCTTCCTATCAATAACAAAATCCTATAGGACCATATCTACACGTGTCCCCCCCCCAGGCAATCAAGCCATTACTGGTCCCCCGCTTCTTTATCTTTAGGTGGTGTGTGTACAAAGGCCTTACTTATTGCTTACACAAAGGTATTCTTGCCCAGGTCACACGAATTGCAATTAACCTTGTAATACATTAAGTTGTATTGCAGTGACAGTAGAATGGAAAAGGAAACTATTTATTCTTTTGACAAAATGTGGCAGGAGAGGTGGGATGCAATTGAGAAAAGAGCTATTATAAGAAAATATATCCCAGCACTGATCATTGCAAAAACCTAAAGAAGAAGCCCTGTCTCTCACTGGGACTCTATGTATTTTCCTTATTAACAGCCAGTGGTCCCTAAATGGGGAAACTTGGGATCATTGATGACCTTTTCTACTAATGTGGAGACAAAAAAAAAGACTATTGTTATCCCTGGGGCATCTTTCAGGCTAAGCTAAGGATCTTTCTGAACGATGAAGAACATCTCTTCCTGATTTATGCAGAAACTTTTTAACACTTTTCACAGTTTTCTCAAGATGTCTTCACTCTCAGATGAACAACGATATGGCTCACTCTTTGCATGTCCTAGTGATACAGGCACCTCCGTAGCCAGGTGGGAAGGAGCAGCAGTGCGTAGCACACGCTTCTTGATTAGACCGGGGTTCGAGCCCGTCACCACCAAATACGGAGGATGCGGAAAGGTCATTCAGGGAATGACCACCGCATATCCCGGAGCAATATGGCCTTAGTTGCTAATGCTCCTAAAAAAAACCAAATAACAAATAACAATAACCTAGTGATACATTCCTTTCAGAATATTCAAGTAACCTAACCTTTCTCTTCAGCTACATCTACTACTATGGGGCAAATCAATGGATAACTTGCTAACATTGGGCTTCTCACATATCCTAGTATCGAATTCCTCCCATAGGGATTCATCATCACAAACCCTGGACACTCTAGGGTAGGATCTGTCTCAGCAGAATTCCTCATTAACCTCAAGCGCTGAGATAGAATCTCTGTACCAGAAGAACTTCTTGCTAACCTCAAGCTTTGGGTTAGGATCGGATTTAAATTACTAAAATCATTACCCAGCATCTAGGGTAGTAATCATAGAAGATACAGTCTTTACCCAACATTCAAGTAGTAATCATAGAGGTTACTAGGCTTTTTATATAAACTAAGAGATGCTGTTCAAGACTTAGAAACAAATGGATGTCATTTTAACTGAAGTGACTGGTGGCAGAGAAGAAAAATACATGGCTTGCATATAAATTATCACGTGATACAGAAGACTTCAGCTAGATGTAAACTAGTCTGCAGTTATGTCACAAAGGAAGTTAGGAAAGCTAAGGTAGATTAAGGAAAATCTTTTTCAAAGAATGCAGAAGCAGCAAAGGCTTCTTTACTTATGTAAACGCTAGTCGGAAGGGGTTAAATCACATTGGGCCACTTGATGTCAATGGTTTAATTGTTGATTACAAATTGAATAGGTATTTTACAATCACACATGAAGAATTTTTTAAAGAATAGGTTGTCAGAAATGTATCAAATTCTAACAGGAAGCTAAATGATTTTGTGATAACCAAGAGGAGAGTGGAAGAGAAACTGTTTGAAGCATGAAGTAAAAAAGGCACCTGGGCATAGTGGAATCTATCTAGTTATATTAAGAGAACATTATATTAAGTAAGCAAATCCTTAGCCATAATTATGAGAACATTTTGAGATTCAGGGGCAGTCCCTATGGATTAGAGATGTGCAAATATATTCTCATTTCACAAAGAGAGATTAATAGGTTACATGAATAATTACAAACCCATTGGCTTGACTTCTTCTAGGGAAAATAATGAAATCACTGGTTAAAGAAGTAATGCAGGACCTTTGAGGCAGAAATGCAGTTATACTGCAGTCACAGCATACATTTGTTAAGGGGCAATTTTGTCTAACCAATTTGATTGGATACTATGGATGCATTAACAAAGGAACTGAATGCAAAAAATAATTTCGATATCATATACTTGGATTTCAGGAAAGCTTTTGATACTGTTGCACATTAAAGACTGCTGTACAAATTGGATCAGTACTATCGTAGGGCCAAGTTACTGCTGTGGATAAAGGGATGGTTGATTGAGAGAAGACAAAGTGGTTATCAGAGTGGGCATTGCTTTTCGTGGACTGATGTTATCAGTGGTGTTCCCTAGGGTTTTTGCTGGGCCTGGTGTTGTTTTTATATTTATCAATGATTTTTGAAAACATTTGGAATGAATGGATTATTAAAATTGGAAGTTTTTTTTTTTTTTTTTTTTTTGGCTGATGCTGTATAAGCTTGCTTTTTTGCATCATATGCCTCTACAAATGCTAATGCTATTGATGAAGGTATATCAGGCTTTATGTCTGAGATTGCAGATGATATGAAGGTTGGCAGAGTGATTAATACAGTAATCGTACTACTACAATATCTAGACCAGGCCCGGGCAAACTATGGCCCATGGGCCGCATGAGGCCCGCGAGCTTTAATTGTATTTTCGAAAAAAGTTTACTTATTTTATGCCTTTTGCGACGCCTTTTTTGAAAAATAAATTTGATTATGTAATACATTATAGAATTTGTCGACTTGTAAATTGTTTTTTCATCTCTGTATTGTTCAAATTGAGATAGAATTTGAAATTGTGCGTGAACCGGAACGAGCCAACGGGCACTTTTATAACGGTATAATTTGCGATTATAAACTAACCGCGCGAAACTACGGTAACAGACAACCGGTGATGATGACAATGGCTTTGCTGCGGTGGCGGAGTAATAGGATAGGACTGCTGACCGGCCCCAGTCCCAATCTGTTTTCTCTGACGGTCATCCTGCAGTTAGTTTTTTTGCGTTATCATCTTGGTGCCAGTAGCGATAAAAATAATATTTACGCCCTTTTAAAAATGAATAAAAAACGAAAAATTCAACAAGAGCATCGTGTCTTCAATTAAGAGTGGACCACAAAATATTTTTTTGCTAACATAAATAACGAGAATATTTGTCTCATCTGCCGGGAGAGTGTCTCAGGTTGAAAGAGTACTATATTAAAAGACATTTCACTACTAAACATTCCGAATATGGTGCCAATTTAACTCCGGAAGCGAGAAAGAAAACTGCTGATAGATTGATTCAAAATTTATCTAGACAACAAAATGTGTTTATGCGGCTAACTAAGGAACAAGAAGCTACTGTAGAGGCAAGTTTTGTTATTTTTCATATAATTGCAAAAAGCAACAAGCCTTTTTATGATGGAGACCATATTAAAGAATGTATGACTGAAGCTTGTGGAATTATATGTCCTGACATTAAACACAAATTTGAGAATATAAGTTTATTTCAGCAAACCGTAGTAAGAAGAATTGAATGTATTGATACAAATTTGAATGAGCAATTATTATTAGTATTAGAATCTATAACATGGTACTCGATAGCTCTCGACGAAAGTAACGACCAAAAGAATACTGCGCAGTTATTAATTTTCATACATGGATGTACCTCTAATTTTGAAATTATTGAAGAGCTTCTTTCAGTGGAATCTCTTAAAGACCAAACAACGGGCTGATATATTTGAAAAAGTTGAAAAATGCTTAACAAGATATAATTTACAAGGGAATAAAATGGTAAGCGTAACAACTGACAGAGCACCAAGTTTGACAGGTAAAAAATGTTGGAGTGTTAAAGAAAATTCAGGATAAAATTTATTTGTGAAATTTATCCTGATTATAATTTAATTACAATTCATTGTATTATATATCGACAAGTATTATGTAAAAATGTGTTAAAAGTTGAACATGTCACATCTTGTATTATTAAACTAGTAAATTTAATACGATCGAGGAGCCTGAAATACAGACAATTCGTTAATTTTCTTCAAGATATTGAATCCGAGTACACAGATATTCCTTATCATAGCCAAATTCGATGGCTTAGCTTAAGAAAAGTTCTTCGACGAGTATGAGATCTTAAAGAAGACTTCGTTCTATTTTTAAAACTGAAAAATATTATGGACTTTCTCGAATTAACTGATAATAACTGGATTTGTGATTTTGCCCTGGACATCGTGACACACTTAAATACTTTCAACACCATGTTACAAGGGAAAAATTTATACGCCCATGATATTGTAAAAAGTTTGAATGGATTTCAATTAAAACTCCAGTTGTTCCTTCGACATTTATTGATTAACAAAGTAGACCACTTTCCAACCATGAAGTTGCTGAAGATTCCAGAAAGTAAATTTGAAAAATATTGTGAAATTGTCAATGCGCTGAATGACGACTTTTCACGAAGATTTGGCGATTTCCGAAAAATTGAGACAAGTTTGGCAATAGTGTGCGACCCATTTTCAATATAAATTGATAGGGCACCGAGTGAACTACAACTTCAGATTATAAATTTGCAGTGTGATACCGATTTAAGGGAATTGCACTGTCGTAAGGAAATCTGTAAATTTTACAATACTCTTAATTCGGACAAATTCGATGAACTTAAAGATTTTGCCCAAAAAATGTTGGTTATTTTTGGATCAACCTACATATGTGAACAAACATTTTCCATCATGAATCTAAATAAAAATTCTTTATGATCAAGCATCACCGATGAACATTTACAAGCAGTTTTAAGAATCTCAACTACAAAATTAACACCCGAAATTTAAAAAAAAATGTTAAAAGATGTAAAACAGTTCCATTCATCTCATTAAATTCTTGGTTGTTAGAGAATAATTTTTTTTTATGTTATATTTCTTCATGATAACAAATAATATATATCTAAAAATAGTATATTACGTGCGGCCCACCTTCTTTTTGAATTCTTAATGTGGCCCTTCAGCCAAAAAGTTTGCCCAGGCCTGATCTAGGCAGATGGGCTGAGAAGTGGCAATCCAAGTTCAATTCAACATTTTTATCAATTTGTTTTTCTTTTTTTTTTCGATTCAACATTGCCAAAACCAAGTACTGATCATGGTCAGCAGTAATTCCAGAATGACTTGTGATTTAACACTTAAAGTAGTAGAGAATGAAAAAGACCTTAGGGTAGTTGTGCAGTCGGACATGAAGTTCTCTGGTCAGTGCTGCTAGGACAGCCCATGGGGTTTTTGTCAATAATATACAGAAATTTTGCTACCAGGGATGAGGTGGTAATTGTCATGTTGTGTAAGGCAATATTTTTATCACATTTTAAAGACCTGTACTGAATACAGGTCCGAAAGCTTCATTTCCGCAAATTTCATTGTTTGAAGAACAGACACCTGTGTGGAGATCTGATTGAGATGTGTAAGAATTTAAATGGAATGAGTAAGTGCTTATGGCAGCACGTCCTTTTGCTTAGACTGTGCACAAGTTAAAATTGAGGAATAATGGTTGCAAGAGAAGCTCTTGCTGATTATCAGAATTGTTCATTTTATAAGCTTGAATTTTAGCATAATCATTTAATTTAGTACATTTTAATACTGCAGTGGTTATTAAGACATCCATGGAACAAATATAGTATTTGAATTAGAAGCTAACCATACTTCAAATTAAATTTAAAATCTTTGCAGAGCCTTATTTTTATGGCTAGTGGATGTTAATCTGATTTCAGATTAATTTTTATTTTAAACTACAGGTGGGCCTTGATTTACACCTGGGTTATGTTCATTGTTGTTGTTTGGTGTTTAGGAGCATTAGCAACTAAGGCCATATTGCTCTGTGAATATGCGGTGGTCATTCCCTTGACCTTTCCACATCCTTTCCAATCCGTATTTGGTGGTGACGGGCTCGAATGCTGGTCTAATCAAGAAGCGTCTGCTATGCACTGCTGCTCCTTCCCACCTGGCTACAGAGGCGCCTAGGGTTATGTTCAACTGCTCAGGGTCATTAGCTGAAGCAGCTTAAATTGAGGAAGAATTATAATGTATTTAAATGAGATAGGTTCCTTCACTATGAAAATTGAACCATAAGAGTTAATATAAGTGTTTTTTATATTAAATATTTGTGGTTATTTTGTAATTATGAGATATAAATAATATTTATAGATAAAATATAAGTAATAAAATAAAAAAATTAACTTAGTTCCTGTAGAGCCACCTTTGGAGTATGTAGTAACGCCATTGTCTGCCCCCCATCGATGTTCTTTGGCAGTGGCGTAAAGGGGCAGTGTGTTAATGGGATGAGCCGGATGGAGGGTCAATCGGTTTTGCAGGTTCTTTGGCCTTAGAAAAGAACTGCAGCAGTGACGTTTGTTAAGTCTTTCTCTGTTATAACATATTGTAGTAGGGCTTCAATATGTTTGTAACAGCTCTTTGGATGGAAGAGCTGCAGTCCCAGTCTTGTTGGCCTTGATAAGGTTGACATTGATGATGTCAGTGAGTTGCTGCAAAGCCATGGTGAGCCTCTTTCAAAGGAGGACAGAGGAGTTGGCTGCACAACTGGCTAAACAGTATTCTGAGGAGGAAGAGCAGGAGATTGTCAATTAGGACCCTCACCACGGGGTTTGGAAAATTTACCGCCAGCAATTGATCGCCAGCAATTTACTGCTGCGTCAGTTTATCGCCAGCAATTTACCGCCGCGTCAGTTTATCGCATTTTACCATCTAGAAGCAATGAGATGTGTTTGGTCAAATCATCAAAAGATATTTTTTATTTAAGTTTCTGCCTTAAGCTATGATTAGCATATTTTTGGAATTCTATGAACTATGAGGGAATAGTACGGAAATAAAAAAAAAAAACACATGTATGGAAATATGAAATTTAATAGGTAGATTATGTATTTTAATAGTTACATGTATCACAAAAATAGTAAAAAATCCATTATTTGAACAATATAACAATTGGTTAATTTTAAACTAAACTAATTATAACATTATGTATGTTATAGTACACTGAAAAAATTCAAAATGAATGTTTATGCAATCTTCAGAATCAGTCAAGTTGGGATAATTAATTACTAAGAAACTGTAATATTTACAACACAGTATGTACATTATTAATAAGAAATGTTAAGCTCTATACCTCTTAGATAATCAACAATATCACTCCTTCATCCATTTACTTTTGGAATATGGAATATTCCTCAGCACATGCAGTGTCGGTGCTTGCTGCCTCACCAGTAATTTTTACATTGTGAATTCTGGTCCAGTATTTGAACTGGGAAAACTAGCCCCTGCTAGAAAAAAATTGATTCAGTCTCTCCCAATTCCTCATTAATTTCATGGAACAAGCTCCTAGCCTTGTCTATTACCACTGCCAGTGTTACAGGAATGTTATTTTGGTTCATATCATCTATCCACAGCACTAATAACTTCTCAATTGTCTCACTTCTTGAATAAGTTGTTCTAGAAATGCTTACATTAACAATTCCTGTATGTGACTGCTTGATCTTCTCAGCATTATTCATAATGGTCATAACAGTAGATGGTGCAAATGTAAGGTCTTGCACACCTCCGAACGGACTCACCATATTCCATATGACGAATAATGTCCATTTTCACTTCAATCGTTAGAGATTTGCAGCTTTTTTTTCTGTGCAGGCACAGATTCACCCCTACGCTTAGAAGGCACAATTTATTTAAAATAATAAGGCACTAATGAACACAGGAAATAATTAAAATTTAAAGCACAGCTCACAACATGTGCACACTGGCGGACAAGAAGAAATAACTGATGTCGACACTAGCACCGTCTAGGTACCCACTTCCTGTGCTGCATGTATGCTTGTGCTTTCAAACTTTCTTTATATATATTATTTTAATTTATTATTTTTATTATTATTTTAATTTTTCATTATAATTTAAAAAGAGCATTAATGTGAAATGGCATAAATTGAAGTGTCGTAAAGCAGGGCCAACCTGTATCTCATATCGAATTAGTAAAGTTTAATCTGTATTTATATTTCAAATTACAGTGTGTTCATAATTCACAATCTAAATATTTACAGTGTCTGGCTGAAATTAATTGCAATCTACCATACCTTGCTGCTTTGTTTAAAGTTCTTTAAGTAAATAAATTCTTGATAAATTCTGTTCTTGATTTAAGGTTTCAAAAATGCATTTATAGGGATGTTATTATTTGTTTATTATAGGTGGACGGCAAATGTTTTTATTGGCTGATGATATCAAAAATCGGTTAGTTAAAGAAGGTCTTGAAGACATCCTTACCCCTACTACTATTATGGAATTAATGCTGTTGCTAGGTATGTGGAGAGAATCAGTTTGGTTTGCATATACTTTAGGAAATTGGAAATTGACTCTCCTTCTTGGTATAATGGTGGAACATGGGAATTCCAAAAGTTTTACAAGGTGTGTTATTAATTTTTTATTGTTAGATAATAATCTCTAGTTTTTAGTTTTGTATAGAGTAACTTAAGGATGGCCAGTGGTCAAAACAGAAGGAACTGGAAAGTTGCTGGAGAGGCCTTCATCCTGCAGTGGATTGAAAATGGCTGATGATGATGATGAACTTAATAATATTGGAGTCTTTTATATATTGAGAAGATATGTGAAAATTTTGTTCTACAGTCTCTGTTTACTTGTTTTCACTATGTCAACATAGATATAAAGTTGCAGGCGAATCATTTCAAAATGTATGCTTGTTTTGTACTTATATTTTATATATCCACAGTATTGAATTGAATAGTGAATAATTGAATAGTGCAATTAATGTGGATGTTCTGAAATAATGTAATGTAATTTTGGTGTTGATATAATAATTGGATATTCTTATTTAATTATTATATCAAATCATATTATAAATCAAAAAATGAAAAGGAAAGAAAAAAACATAAGGTTCAAATTTAAGGTATTATTTTAAACTGCTCAAAATAAGTTTTTTTGGAATATTTATTGTTTTTAATTAATTGCTGTTGAAGCTACTAGTAGGTTTTAATGGATTCTGCCCTCCTTTTTTTTTTAGTTGAATTTTTCATATTGTGTATCCCTATCAGGTGCAGCCTTATTTGTGCAAAAAAATTTTGCCTAAAGCTTAATGACTAAAACTTTTCCTTCCTTCATAAATATGAACACAGTTTTATTAAACTAGTTTCTGAAGTGAAATTTTATGGATTTCACTGAATAATTGCATGAAAACAGTTGAGGTGTAGTGCAAGCATTTTTGCAACTTTCTTGTTAAAAAAAATATATATATCTATATTTAACCAATAATTCATATAAAAATAAAACATAGGCCAGTAGCATGGCAAAACTGTAGAGCGAAAGTTAAAATAAAAAATAAATCAACAGGGAGGGGGAAGTAAAGGTAACAAGACAGAAACCATAGCCGTAAGTCCCCAAATAATTTAGAGCTTTAAATCCAATTAATAATAATAAATCCAATTTAAATTTAAAATAATGCCAATTATATAATAATTTAGCGGTACCACCCTTGTAAGGTACCAGTTCCGAAAGACGTGAAATGTCACCAAAAAGGGGCTAAAAGAAAACAAAATAATAGACTGACCATCATGCCCCATATCAACAGAGGACCACGAGGCCAGAGGCAGCAATATGCAGCCTCTAATGATAGCTTAATATTTATTTTCTTATTTTATGTTATTACATTCTAACTTTTAAGCCTTTATTTAAATATAACTCAATGGTGGTAGTAGTAGTAGGTTTATATGCAAAAATGCAGTGCCTGTGCCACCATCTATTCTCCTTTTTCTGTTTATATAAGCTGGCTAAGCTTACGTTATGTCAGTGGTGTGGCTCTGCTCTAGAGTGCTATATTTTATTTCTCGCTGCATAAGGACCACTTCTATGCAAATCCTCTGCATTTGTGGATTGATCGGAGGAGGAAGGGGTGGTTTGGTCCTTCGATCTGTTCGCCTTTGTGACGATTTGTATAGCGATTGAAATGCAGCGATTCCATGACCATTATTGGCCTTGTGGTTCTCTGTCAATATGGGGCATGATGGTCAGTCTGTTATTTTGTTTTCTTTATGGCCTGACATTTTTTTTTGGCTGATGCTGCGTAAGCTCATACACTTACTTTCTTGCATCACATGCCACTAATATTACTACTACTTGAGCTAAAGATGAAACCAACCTGCTAGCAGCCTACTTTTTTCTAACTCTTGTATTCATAATCTTGATAAATCACCTACCATTCCTAGTACACTCCATTTAATGCCTCCTGTAATCTTTTATCAAAAGAATTTTGAGCAATCTTGATGCCAAGGTAGCTCCAGGTCCGGATGGTATTTGTCCACTTGTTCTTGAAATCTGTGCTCCTGAGCTTACTCATGTTTTGTGTTGCCTTTTTTTGCATTTTCTTATTCAACTGGTGTTTTTCTTTCTGCTTGGAAATTTTCTCATATTCAGCCAGTTTCTGAAAAGGGCGACAAATCCCTCCCATCCAGTTATTGTCCAGTTGCATTTACTTCTACCCTTTCTGAAGAATGGAGAACTCCATTAACCTCCAACTACCAAACTATCTAGAAACCTTCCATCTGATCAGTGATCACCAATATTGATTATACCAGTGGTGATATACCAGCTTATGTTCAAATTCAGTGGAAGAGTTTGGTGAAATCCAAGCAGTTGCTGCTGAAATTTCAAAGGCTTTTGATCGTATTTGTCAAAAATGTATCTGTCTTATGGAATGCCAACTTTTTTTTTTTTTTTTTTTGTAATTGGGTATCCAGTTTTCTCTCTGACTGCTTACTGCAAATGACGGTAGATGGCTCTCTGTCTTCTAGCTTGTCTACTAATGCTGGTGTTCCCCAAGTTTCAGTCTTGTGAAAACAGTTTTCACAAGACTAAGTTAAGTGGTAAACCTGTACTGCCTTAAAGCATGTTATATTATATATTATTACCCTTCCACCTCTTCTAAATTCTCTCAACATATAGACCTTGTCATAACCTTGTATGTTATAATAAGAAATTTCATCCCTTTTTATGTTAACCTCTGTTAAAACTATACATTAAATAAATTCTTTCATTGCATTTATATATTGCAAGAAGTTAAACCAATTTTTTCTTAATGGCCTGATGTTTAAAGTTACCAGAAAGAACTGATTGTTATCAGTTATGAGCTTTAATATTTAGATTATTCAAAAAATGTAAAGGTGAATTAAAGTCTGTGGGTCCTCATGAACATACCTGATGTCTTAATTTTACCTTAGTTCTAAATTTCAAGAAATTTCAATTATATAAAATAAAAAGAGTCTATTTTATATATTGGAGATATTTTTAACTCAAAATTCTTATGGCTCTTGATGATTCATTCTTATTCACATAAATCCTTCCATTCCATGTTTTAACCATAAAAATTCACAGCTGTGAGCTTTTACTAATTGTTTTGTTTTCCCAAACGTCTTAAGGTGATTTGTTAAGTGGTCATTTATAAAGATTGGAGTATTGCTATTGTTCTGATAGACATCATCTGCAGTCAGTTGGACTTCCTTTGCCTTTCTAATCCATTTTTCCTTTACCACATGATTTGCAAATTTCACAATTAGTGTAGGCTTAGCATTTTTTTCTTATTGTTAGGTATATAATAATGCACTACTTCTTCTTTATTGTTCTGTAGGTGTAATGCAAACCTTAGCTGCTGTATAACATGCTCTAGATCTTGTCCTGCTAATCCAGTTAATCCTACTATTTCTACATAATTTGCTAAAAGCTGTTGTTCTATAGAGTCAATTCTTAAGTTAATTAAATTGGAATTTTCTTCATTTTGCTTGAATGATCCACAATTCTTTTACTGATTGCAGCATTGGAGTCCTGTAGTTTACCTATGATTTTTTGCATTTTGTCAAAGGAATCTGAGACAAATGAAATTGATTTCTTGAATATCTTCAGGTCTTCCATTTGTTTTTTTATGGGTACAATTTTTATTAATAAAACCAGCAAATGGATTTTACTGGATAGCTTCTTTAGTATGTCCTCGATATTTAGGGTATTCACCTGCTTTTTTGTTGTAGCCTCTAAGTCTTTGTTTGCTACAGTTGATAAATGCAGCAAATTGTGGTATTCTTCTGCTGAGTAGAAGAATGTCACTGATTCAAATAATTATTGAATGATATAATATATTATGCATATAATATTTAGTTGAACATATCTACTTCTGATTGCTATCTGCCAGCCATAATTAGACCTAAAGATTACTGGCAGAATAACAGCTAGGCCAATAGATAGAACAATTATATACAAATAAGAGCCAAATTTTATATGTATAGTATAGCGCCTCAGTAGCCAGGTGGGAAGGAGCAGCAGTGCGTAGCACATGCTTCTTGATTAGACCGGGGTTCGAGCCCGTCACCACCAAATACGGAGGATGCGGAAAGGTCAGGGAATGACCACCGCATATTCTGGAGCAATATGGCCTTAGTTGCTAATGTTCCTAAAAACCAAAAAATAACTAACTATATGTATAGCCAGAATGGTTTAGATATTGGGATGCAATAAGCAAATGCTAAAATTAGGTGAAGGGTATAAATAGGATTGAAATAGTGCTCCAATTTTGGCATTCTTTTGCTTTGTCTACTCTTCCCTTGTTAACTAAGTCTGCACATTTTATTCAAGTTTATTCAAACCCTCCTACAAACAGGCCTCTGGGGTTTGGTAAATTCATATTGTGATTTTAAATGTTTCTCACCAACCACGTATTAAAATAAGACACAGAAACTGGAATTTTAAAAATTCCAGCTTCCGGTCCCCAGTACACAGGAGAATAGAACACATGGCAATGAAACATGTGATTTAGACTGTGAACCTGCTGGTACTTAAGATGCACAGCAGTACAAGGAAGCTACCGCTGAAGAAGAAGGTAGGAGCCTACGAAAGCTACGGTCGGTTTTATTGCTCTTAACCCGGTATTTTAATGTATTTTATTTATTCGATGTATATATATATATATAAATATATATATATTTTATGTATTTTATCCTTTTTAGTTGTAAAGTTATTTTAATTGTAAATATATAGAAGTAAATACATAGTTTTTTTTAAATTCCAGTTTCCGTGTCTTATTTTGTTGTTGTTGTGTTGTTTTTGGTTTTTAGGAGCATTAGCAACTAAGGCCATATTGCTCCGGGATATGCGGTGGTCATTCCCTGACCTTTCCGCATCCTCCATATTTGGTGGTGACGGGTTCGAACCCTGGTCTAATCAAGAAGCGTGTGCTATGCACTGCTGCTCCTTCCCACCTGGCTACGGAGTCGCCCATGTGTCTTATTTTAATATGTGGTTGGTGAGAAACATTTAAAATCACAATATTCAAACCTTATTATACTTTTGCCATTTCTCAAAATATATCTTTTGTAAAGTATGCCATTCCTTTATTTTAAACTATATTTTATTTTAAAAAAATTCTACATCTGTTATTAGGCATGGTTTCCTTTTTTTTGTTTAAAAATATACTTTCTTTCCTTTCATATATTCTCAGTATTCGAATGGGCGGTTCTAATAGTGAAGTAGGAAATTACTGGGTGGTTAGTCTAATTTCAGTAGTAGGGAAAATCATGGAGACTGTGATCAAGGGTGGAATTCAGGATCACTTAGATAGAAATGGAATTGCGAAGGATACTCAGCATGGTTTTGTAAAGGGAAAATCATGTTTAACTAATCTGGTTAGCTATTTTGATGGGGTCACTCAAAAGTTGGACTTAGGGAATAATTTTGACATTGTTTATTTGGATTTCAGCAAAGCATTTGACTCAGTCCCACATGAGTGGTTACTTTTTAAACTGGAGTAGGTTGGAATCACAGGGAAAATCCTTAGATGGATAGCAGGGTGGCTTCAGGGCAGGAGGCAGAGGGTTGTGATAAATGGTTATTGCTCAGATTGGGTTGATGCAAGAAGTGGGGTTCCCCAAGGATCAGTATTAAGGACTATTGTTGTTTTTGATTTTCATAAATGGCATCGATGAAGGGATAAAGGGCGTGATGTCTAAATTTGCAGATGATGTAAAGATTGGTAGAGTAGTTAATGATTCCCGCCAAGCAGAGCTTCTTCAGAATGACCTAGATAGACTTCAGGGATGGTCAGAAAAATGGCAGCTATGCTTTAATCCATCAAAGTGTAAGGTTTGGGGGAACAGTAACCCAAAAATAACTTATGCACTTGACGGAGTTGAACTAAAGCCAGTAATGGAGGAAAGGGACTTGGGTATTACAATATGGCCAGATATGAAGTTCTCTGAGCATTGTAGACTGGTTGCAAGGAGGGGTCCATGGTGTCGTATCGATGATTTATCGAACAATCGCTAGTAGAGATAAGGATGTCATAATCCCATTATATAAGGCTATTGTTAGAACACATGTGGAATACTGTATTCAAATATGGAGACTGCACCTAAAGAAAGACATTGTGCTTGTTGAAAGGGTCCAAAGATGAGTAACCCGCCTGGTGAGATCGGCAAAAGGGCATCCATATAAGGAAAGACTTGGAAATATGTGGGTTGCAGAGCTTGGAAACTAGGCACCTTAGAGGAGACTTGATTGAGGTGTTTAAGGCTCTGAGAGGCATAAGCAAAATTTTTTTTTTTTTTTTTTTTTTATGTAAACCCCAAACACGAGAGGTATTAGAACCTATAGTACTTAGTACAGTGCTTAGGGTGGAGGGTGAGAAGACGAAAGAAGATATTTGTTGACATTGGACTTGAACTTCTGTAGACTGTAATTTTCAGGAAATACGTATGAAGAAAGGTTTTTCCAGAAAAGGGCAGTTGAATGAATAAACGAGGAAGATGAAAAGTTGGTTCTGTGAGTTTGAAGTTGGACAGTAAATGGATGTTGGTTGGTGGGGGCACGTGTTTGGAGAATTTTGAAAGAGAGAGCGGGAATTATAGAAGCCAATTCAGAAGAACAATGCCCATGGAAGTATCTGTAGAAGAGGCGTGTAGCAGAAACAGTACATCTATGAGAGAGCGAGTGGAGAGACTCTGTTAGAGATGAATCATTAATTAACCTAACTGCCCTCTTCTGAATGGAATCAAAAAGCCTGAGAGAGGTTTTGGGGGCACCACCCCAGATGTGGGAACGATATTCCATGGCAGGGCGGATTTGCAATTTATACAGAGTGAGCAACTCTTTGGAAGAAAAGTAACGCCGAGAGAGCGAAAGAGAAAACCAAGTTTTTTAGATGCGGAGGAAGCAATATTTGTAATGTGCTTGTGCCAAGAGAGATTAGAAGTCAGGGTAATCCCCAAAAGAGATATATCATATCTAGAAATCGGAATGTCACTAAAGATAAGCATAGGAGCAGAAGAATCCTTTTTGCGAGATATAAGACAAGACTGAGTTTTAGAAGGGTTGAAATGGACTAAGTTGTCTTTGCCCCACTATTACCTGAAGATCGGCATTTAAGGAATTGGTAGCAGATTTTCGAGAAATTGAAGCTGATTTAGCAAGACAAGGTTTCTCAAAATGGAAAGTGGAATGCAATGTGCTATTATCGGCAAAACTATGGATAGGATTTCCAGTCAATGGAAGAAGGTCATTGATATACAAGAGGAAAAGAGTGGGGGAAAGAACAACCATGGGGGACACTGGCATTAGTTGAGAAGTTAGAAGACAGAGAGCCATCTACCATCACCCTCAGTGAGCGATCACAGAGAAAACTGGATAACCAATTACTAAAAACAGTTGGCAAACCATAAGATGGAAGCTTATTTAGAAAACCTTTATGCCAAACATGAACGAAAGCCTTTGAGATGTCAAGAGCAACTACTTGTTTTTCCCTGAACCTTTCCATTGAATTAGTCCATAAATGGGTAACATAAGCAAGAATATCACCAGTGGATCGACACTGATGGAATCCATACTGGCGATCTTTGATCAAACGGAAGGTTTCTAGGTAGTTTAAGAGTTGGCGGTTAATTGATTTCTCCATTACTTTAGAAAGAGTAGAAGTAATTGCAATGGGACGATAATTGGATGGGAGGGATTTGTCACCCTTTTTAGGAACTGGCTGGATATGCGCAAATTTCCAAGCAGAAGGAAAAACACCTTTGGAATAAGAAAGTGAAAAAAGGCGGCAAAGAATAGGAGTAAGTTCAGGATCACAGGTTTTGAGAACAAGTGGAGAAATACCATCAGGACCCGGAGCTTTCTTAGCATCAGGATTCGTCAAAATCCTTCTGACATCCTTTTGACGGAATACCACAGGAGTCATTGAATGGAGCGTGTTGGAAATGGTGGGAGGTGTTTTACCAAGATCATTAATACATGAATTGGAGGAAAAATGGGATGCTAGCAGGTCAGCTTTATCCTTGGCTGAAGTGGCAACAGAACTATCTGGTTTGGACAGAGGTGGGAGCAGAGATGGGCAAAGGTTGCGGCCAATAGCTTTGGCAAGAGACCAGAATGCTCGGCTACCATTAGGGCAAGAAGCAAGTTTTCTACTCTTAGCCTGTTAAAACTGTAGTTTGGACTGATTAATAACTTCTTTAAAATTGTTGCAAGCTTTGGTGTAGGCAGAAAATGAAACTGAAGAATTAGAAACAAGCTAATTACGATATGCAACATTCTTCTCTTGAACAGCCTTAGCACATTTATTGGAAACCCAAGGTTTAGTTAAAGGACAAGATTTTAAAGTGGAGTGTGGGATAAAGGATCCAATTCCTGCAAGAATAATTTCACTGTCACGATCTGAGCAAATGTTGACATCAGAAGTTTTGAAACAGTAATCTGACCAAGGAAAAGAAGAAAAGAAGTCTCGCAGGTCATCCCATATTGCATTCTTGTAATGCCAAACAACACGAGGTTGGGAATAGCCATGAGATAAAGGTTCCATTGGAGAAGAGATAATCACCAAGTTGTGACCTGAAGTGCCTAAAGGACCTCTCACTTTGACCATGTACTTAGAAGGGTTGTTTGGAGAAAAAGATCAAGTGTATTGGCTGTATGATTAGGATTATCCAGTATTCTTGTAGGTAAATGAACAATCTGTGCAAGGTCATTAGTAATTGCAAAAGCCTCAGCATCTTGACCAGCTGGGTCGGTGTGACTTGAAAACGGAAGCCAGCTGGAGTTGTGAACATTAAAATCACCAAGGAAAATTACCTCACTGTTAGGAAAGTCGGACTGGAGAAAGTCAAGTTGCAAAGAGAGGAAGTCAAAGAGCTCCAAGTGATTAGTGGAATTGGGAGAACAGTAGAGACAACAGATGAATTTGACACAATGAGGTACAGAGATTTTAAGCCAGAGAAGATCAAAGAGAGGAGATTCCAAATTGCCAAGTCTCTGACAGGGAATATCAGTACCACCTTTGAGGTGAAAGGAATCATACAGCGAATAATTTGGGCATCTGAGATGAGCAGTAGTTGAATAAACCGATAACTGAGATTCTGTCAGAAAAAGTACATGGGGTTTGGCAGACTGCAAGTGGAAATGGACAGCGTTGAGATTAGAATTGAGACCACGTATATTTGTGAAATGAATTAGGAAGTGCTTGGAAGTTTAGATCTTTTCGCAGATAAGCTTGCTCTATTAGTTTGACAATTCATGGTGCATTTAGTAGTAAGAAAAAGTGGGTGGGACATGCTGTATGAAGTAATGAAATTTTTGGATATGGCATACATAGGGTAAGAATATACCGAGATCCTTGACATAACGTGGCCTCGACAATGCTCCCCGCATACACACTACTCGGACTCCCTCCAGTCACTATCTGGCAGAGTAGAGGTAACAAGATTATACACTAGCTGATCCGGAAGCCTCCTAGAGAGTTACCAATAGGTTTGGTCCGGTGTACTAACTAGTGGCCGGCCTGCGAACACCGTTTTAGAGCTGTACCCTCGAAATGTAAGGAATATTGGATCTCGCCATGATGTTCATCATAACCTCAAAAGTCATCAATCATACTGCATGAATCATACTACACAAATCATACTGCATAATGAATAAGGACAAAATTTTCACGATTATAAATGATTCTAGAACTTGGGGCCATAATTTCAAGTTACTGGGGGAGCGGGGAGTTGTTTAGACTGGATTGCAGGAAGTTTATTTTAGCCAACGAGTTATAAATTACTGGAATGAGTTACCTACATGGGTGGTAGAGGCTGACAGTCTGGGGAAATTCAAAGGTCAGCTGGATAATTACCTAAGTGAGGAGGGAAATGCATAGGTTGTCCATTTCCTTTTCTCTTATTAATTCTTATTATTATTATTATTATATGTTTTTTAAAATTTTATTCTTATTATTATTAATTTGTTTTTATTCTTATTTTATTTTATTATTATTATTTATTTTTTTTTTTTTTTGCCTGGTGCACCATAAGCCATAGGCTTCCATGCACCATGTGGCCAATACTAATACTAATGAGTTCATTTTATTGTACCTTGGGCCTGCTTCTACTTCTGCTCTGTTATTTCTTCTTTTATTTCTATTGCTGTTTTGTAGTTCTGACTTACTGTTATTTCAGGATCTCACCTTATGGGACAAGCTGTTATGCTTTCATTACATCTACATACTATTGCAGACACTGTAACTCTTCTGTTCTTTTTATGCCTTTTACTTTCTAATTCTAACTTTTAATATCCCATGAACTCTTAGTGAAATTCTAGGGGAGGATTTGGGTACTATTTATATCCCATTGTTACCCTTCACTTTGTCTAATACTTCCAAAGGAATACTTCCAAGTGGAAGTATCCCATTGGAATAGATTAAAATTGAGGAAAGACAGTTAAATAAATTTAAGGCTGAACTAGACAAACGTTTGGAGTGACCAGATGGGTGAAATGGAAAGGATTTTTTTTTTTTTTGACTGATTCTCTTGCTTTCTTGCTTCATACGCCTCAACTAATGCTAATGCTAATTTTAGTATTTACTTATTGCATCCCCATGTCTACCCCTCTGTGACTGTATTTTATAGAATTTGGCTGCTATTTGTATATAATTATTCCAGATACTATCTTTAGCCCTTGCTGTAACTGTAAGTAACAATCAGAAATGGATATCAGCTAATTATTATTTGTATAAAGTGAATAATGCCCTTTGATAATGCCATTCAGTGTATTCAGTTATTAATAATTGGCCTTAATAAATTAAATGTACATGTATATAATGTAATTTTTTTTTAGAGGGCATATGAATTATTTCTGCTTGTGGTGCACTTACCTTTTCTCTTCTCTTTAATTGAGTTGCTACTTCGCTTCTTTTTACTCCTACAAGAGCATACTGTTTTCCTGGTTCTGTAAAGTGCTTTTATTAACTCAGCTTGCATTAGGTTTATTTCTCTCTTTACACTCATAGCACTTTGTGTACCTTGATTCTTCAATTGTTCACACACACACACACACACACACACACACACACACACACACACACACGCCGACCGGGCTAGCCGAGTGGGTAAAGTACCTGCCCGGCAACCCAAAGGTCGCGGGTTCGATTCCCGCCTCGGGCTTGGATCAAAGTACTGCAAAAACCTTGGGAGGTGCAATATGGCCACAGAAGCCGATGCGCCAAAAACTACCAAATCAAAAAAAAAAAAAAAAAACACACACACACAAGTTTTTATTAATATATTGAATAAAATGTATAATGTATGCATAAATCGATGTGAAAGTTACACAAAGTGCCAGTAACTAGAAGGGTGAGGAAAGTAGAAAAAGAAGTGTAGTAGATTTGTGAAAGGTGAAAGAATGTTAATATCTTAAATGAATTAAGCAAAATTATGGGCTGAATTACTAAGCCAATAGAAAGTGGAAGTACTGTAAAGTAAAATTAGTACATAAAAATATTAATAAAATAAAAATAAAATGAAAAAATGAAAGTGGTATAGCTGTCATCAGATATGGGGGAAAACATATTTAGAAAATGGTCGCATATAGGTAAGGCAAATATGCTTGATCTGATGTCAGCTGAAATAAATATTGATACATGATCAGGTATTTCATCAGGGGACTACACCTGACCATGTATCTGGAACTGCATTTCTATACTTGTCCATAGTAGTAGAAGAAAAGTGAAAGGCCATAAAGCAACAAATATGAAATTAGCACATTCTAATACAGTATGGATAAGGTAGTCTCAATACAGTGTAATTTATTTAGGTAAAAATAAGGACCAAGTTAGAATAAATATGGTTAATATAAATATGTTTAATATAATATAATGTAGAATTTAGTGTAGGATTTAATTTTGTATAGATAGGAATTCAATGATTCAATAAATAAATTTGGAACAAGCACGTGGTATAGGGTGAGGTATTAAATTGAGGATGGGGAAGGGAAAAGGTATCCCATTCGTATACACTAATAGTGTATATGAATGGGAAGCAGTAGAAATAGACAGCAGAAAGACAGAGATCAAAGAAAAAGTTATTAAATAACACTAAGCTTGCTGGGATTGTGAATCCCAACCTTATAGTAAGGGCTCTGGCATTTGTAAGTGTTAGTATAAAAGGGAGCTAATACCAAATGCTTGTACTGAAAGTAAAAAAATGTGTGTCGAAATATACCAAGAATCTAAAACAAAACCAAAAGTATAATAAGAAAGTGAATGATACCTGGAGTATTTCAAGCAATACGTAGCAGAAATAAGCTGGCAGAAAAAATATACGTAACACAGAAGGAAAAAGGCAGGGAGATGAAGCACACATATGATTATTATTATTAAAAGCCATATGGTGCAAGGAAGCCCAAGGCTTATATTGCACCAGCCAAAAAAAATTTGAGTACCCTCAGAGAGAGAGAGAGAGAGAGAGAGAGCGAAAGTAGGAGGGAATCACCAAAAAAGAGAAGAATGATGATATCCAGCTCAGGACCCTGGGTGTGCCAAGCCGATACTCACCAGATGTGAGCCCACCTGGGTTTTCAGTAGAGTAGATGAATGCATGAAAACTCCATTGGTGATATATCTACATGATAAAGCAATTTATTAGCAAATAATGTAGATATAAGTAACTTAATAGTAAGCTGCGAAGAAATGCAAAAGTGGGAAAAATAGTGACCTCTATTGTTGTATTTAGAATACAAGTGTATGGATGGAATAGTATGACTTTACCGTGATAAAGTCATGCAGAATTATAGAAATAAACATACTGCTGTTAATAGGTAATCTATTAACAGCAGATTAATAGATAAATAAAGAGTGTTGAACAATACAATGGCAAAAAACATATACACGTTAGACCAAAAGATGAGGCTATGTTATATTAAGCTGAATAGTCTCATATAAGGGAATGATTGTAAACATATCAGAGTGTAGAAAACAAGAATCATCAAATGTTTTGAGATATAAATTGATTAATAATTATAATCTATAATCCAAAAAGGTGTAGTAATAATATAATTTAGCAAGAAAATACATCCAAGGAAAAAGAACTAATTTAAATTCATGGATTAAGAATGTGATATAATTCCAGGGATATAAGTAACATGGTGACTTTAGATCCAATTATAGAAGAACAGGAAATAAGTATGTACATGAAACAATTCCAAGGAAACAACTATAGTATGGGAGAACAGGAAATAATTCCATGTATATAAAGCTAGATGAATCCTCAGGTAGTATCAGGTGTGAATTCACTGCGGAAAGAATAGTAAATGAATCTAAGGATAAAGAACCAGTTGACATATCCAATGGTAGTGTAGTTAAGAATCCAATTATAAAGTTATATAATTCCAGGGATATAAGTATCATGGTAACTTTAGATCCAAAGGTGGTGTGGTTAAGGATCCAATTATAAAAGAACAGGAAATAAGTCCATGAATATGAAACAATTCCAAGGAAACAACAATGGTGTGGAAGAGCAGGAAATAATTCCATGTATATAAAGCTAGATGAATCCTCAGGTAGTATCAGGTGTGAATTCACTGTGGAAAGAATAGTAAATGAATCTAAGGATAAAGAACCAGTTGACATATCCAATGGTAGTGTAGTTAAGAATCCAATTATGAAAGAACAGGAAACAAGTCTATGGACATGAAACAGTTCAATCTTAAGAAGGAAGAACAAGAAGTAATCCCAAGGAACCAAAAATTTTGGACATCTCTATACCTAATAGTGATGTAGTTAGAAGATTGTATAAAGTGATTTATATAAAGTTTAGAAGTTTAGTGGTAAAGACCAAAGTCACTAAAATCTGAAGGTTGCTATATAATTTTAGTAGAAAATCTAGAGATGGATTTTCAAAGGTGTAGTATGTTAACACATGCTTGAAAATACTAAGACCCATAAAAAATATACAAATTCTACATATAATATAAACTGCATCTTAAAGCAAATTACTAGAAGTCAGCAAAGACTCAACACGAGCAGTTGATTATAAGTAATTTCATGAATAATTATTAAAACAAATTCAATGCATACATGAGAAAAATGAAAACATAACAGTAGAAACTTAGTGAGTAAACAGACAAAGTAATCAATCCGAAGAAAATAGTTGCATCGGAAACCATATATAGCTATTACTTACCAAGTAGTGGAATTCCACAAGATAATTTCACAACGTTTAGAACTGACTAGTACATTACATAATTACATAAGTTCTTACTAATTAGCATTAGCAAGGGCACATGATGCAAGAAAGCAAGCATCACCCAAAAGAAAACACACACACACACACACCCTTCTCAGTTCACCCATTCACTCACTCCAAATGTTTGTCTAATCAACTTCTACAATGACAGATGGAAGTTTGTTCCAGCAATCAACCACCCGCTGGTAAAGGCAAACTTCCACACACCTATCCTACAACTGTCTGCTCAGTTTAAATTTATGCCCTCTCAGGTGATTATTCTGAGCAAGAGGAAGAATCCCATCAGCATTGAGCATGCTCAAACCATTCAAGGCTTCATACACCTCACTCAGATCACCTTGCAGGTGCCTAGTCTCCAGACACTGTAATTTGCAAAACTTAAGCCTTTCTTCATAAGAGCAACCCTTTGTTCCATTCACTAATCTTGTTGCTCTTCTCTGTACTCGTTCCAACAGCTCTACATCCTTCTTAAAATGAGGCTTCCAGACCTGTATACAGTACTCAAGGTGTGGCCTGACCATTGCTTTATACAAGGGGATAATCACCTCCTTATCCCTGCTAGAAAAATTCCTGTATATCATTGACAAGACACCATGAGCTACTCTTGCAGACCGTCTACACTACTCAGAAAATTTCATATCTGTCTGCACAATTACCCCCAGGTCCTTTTCATTCTCTACCACTGTCAGTGTGGTACCACAGAGTTGATATGTTACTCTGGGATTACTGCTTCCCAATGTTAAATGTTAAACTTCATTTGCCACCTCTCAGCCCATCTGGTCAACTTTTCTAGATCGTCAGCCCATCTGGTCAACTTTTCTAGATCGTGTTGCAGCAGTGTACTGTCATCAGTGTCATTAACAACCCTGCCATCCTTCGTATCGTCTGCAAACTTGGACATTAAGCCTGATATACCATCATCAATATCATTTATAAATACAGAAAACAACAATGGACTCAACACTTAACCCTGACGGACTCCACTAATAACATTAGTCCACGAAGAGCAGTGTCCATTGATTACCACTCTCTGTCTTTTCCCACTCAACCATCCCTCTATCCATAGCAGCAATTTGCCTCCAGGGCCACACTACTCCAATTTTGCAGCAGTCTTCCATATGCAACAGTATCAAAAGCCTTTCTAAGATCCAAATATAAGATATCATATTTTAGTGCAAATTGGAGATAGTACATAATAAATTATAACTGAATTTATTTCTGATAATATGGGAAACTATATTGAAACAGTATTTTACAAAGTAAATAGGGATATTATTATTGACCAGCTTATTATAAAAGAGTTGTAGAGTTTTGGTGAACAGTAGTTGGTTACTACATATGTTAGGTAATCATCAGGTAGTCTGATGGTGACTAGCAAACCGGCATAAATTGAGTAAAATTGTCCAGTGGTGACTAGCAAATCAGCATAAATTGCATAAAATTGTCCAGTGGTGACTAGCAAATTGGCATAAATTGTGTAAAATTATTAAATTGGGACATCACGAGGAAACTTCACCATTGAATAAGAGCTACCACATCTATATGACTGCAACAGATTTGGCAGATCGGCAGCTTAAATTTATTGCCTTTAATAGAAAAAGAAGCCTCAAAACTAATTAGCCTGGCTGTGTGGTATCTGCAATCAACAAGATCAAACTGATAACGACATATATTAAACTAGCCACACTCAGCATTATGACATTGTCAGGAAAAATTGAGGAGTGTGTGGACATCTTAAAGGACAGAAAAATAAGCATACTTGGATTGAGTAAATCAAAATGGAAAGGAAATGGGTGTAGAGAGTTACGAGGAGGCTATTACCTATATTGGTCTGGGGGTGTGTAGCAAGGAAGGGTGTAGCCATTATTATAGATCACAGGATTAAGGAAAGGCTAATGGAGCTGAATAATATCAGCAACAGACGCAATTAAACTGCAAATGAATGACAGCAAAACATTGAAGATAGTACAATGTTACGCACCGCAAACTGGTTGCGAAGAAATGGAGAAGCTGGAGTTTGAGGACCCAAGCTCGAAGAGAACATCACAGGTGGAGATATAGTTATCATGGTTGACCTGAACGCAAAAGTTGGAGTGGAGAGATACGGACTAGAGTACGTTTTGGGTCCGCATGGCTGGGAACCTAGGAATGATGATGGTGGTGACAGGCTGTTGGATTTCTGTTTACGGAACAGCTTGGTCATAGGAAACACCAGGTTCAGGAAGAGAAAGAGTCACAAAGTGACAAGATATAGTTGGGACGGTCAACAGGAATCCCTCCTTGACTATAAGGCCGCCATAGCCTAGTGGTCAGGCGTGCGGATGCATAAGTACACGTGCCTTGAGTGACTGGGGTTCAAGCCCATGACTGCTGAATATGGTACTCTTTCTTGTATTCTGTCTATCTTGTGAACTCCCCTGACCGTTTGGTCATCCCGGAGTATAAACAAAAAATTTATTTTATTATATACTCTTGGATAAAGAGTGACATAGAAGACTAGTGGACGTCAAGGCCATTCCTAGTGTCTCCTTGGGTAGTGATCACAGGTTAGTTGTTGGAGTTTTAAGATTTCCTAAATTACAATGGATCAAAATAACAAGAGAGAGAGAGAGAGAGAGAGAGAGAGAGAGAGAACTATGGGCGTGGAAGTTGAAAGAAGAGGAAAAAGGGGCGATGTTCAGAGAATTCAGGAAGGTTGTACCTATGACAGTGGTGTACAGCATGGAATCAAAATGGAAAGCATTCAAAGACTGTATAGTAGGACTGACAGAGCAGGTTTGTGGAAAGACAAGCAATAGAAGGAGATGGAAAGAAACCCCACGGTGGAATGATAGGACTAGAGAGGCTGTGAAAATAAAGAATAATGCATTCAGGACCTACTTTCAGAATAGAAATGACAAGAATAAAGAGAGATATGAAACTGTGAAGAGAGAGGCCAAGAGAATAGTTAACGAGGAAAGAAGACTGTGGTTGGAAGAATGGAGTGAAACTCTACGACAAGATATCGACGATAATAAAAAGATGCTGTATGGTATGGTGAGGAAAAGGAGAAGAAATGGTGACCAGAGCAAATACTTGATGGATGAGAATGAGAACCTATAATACTTGATGGATGAGAATGAGAACCTAATAACCAAGGATGAAGAGATAAGAGGAACATGGGAGAAGTATTTTGAAAATCTGTTGAACATGCAGGATAGCCAGCAAATGGGACAAAAGCAGGTTAATCATAAAAGAGGGAATGAAGTGAAAATATGGAGAGAGAGCAGACAGACTACATGGAATGATGTAGTGCAGGCATGGAAATACATCAAGACAGGTAAGTCTGCTGGTATGGATGAGATAAATGGAGAGATGCCGAAGGCTACAGGCGAGGCAGGGATAGCGTGGACATACAGACTGTTCCATAAGATCTGGGATGAGAGGTGCCAAAGGACTGGAAAGGTTTGATCATCCTGTTGTTCAAGAAGGGGAACAGGAAAAAGTGTTCCAATTATAGAGGCATCACACTGACATCACATGTAAGTAAGCTGTATGAGAGAGTGTTAGAGCAGAAGATAAGAGGAATGATTGAAAATAGGATGGCCAAGGAACAGTATGGTTTTAGGCCTGGCAGATCGACGGTGGATCTAATTTTCTGCATCAGGCAACTGATGGAAAAGTGTTATGAACACAATAAAGAAAATGGATGGCATTTTTGGATATAAAGAAAGCATTTGATGCCGTAAAGAGAAAGGAAAGTGTGGGAGGCTTTGAGAAACTTGGGGCTAGGAGAACATCTTGTGGAGAGAATTGAGAATATGTGCACCAATACAGTGAGCAAAGTAAGAACAGTGGTGGGATTGACAGAGAGCTTTGAAATAACATCAGGTTTGAGGCAAGGAGGCGTCTTGTCACCACTACTGTTCATAGTTGTTATGAATGATGTACAATGTAGAGTGGTGGAACAACTTGGGCAGGACCAGATGAAAGTCGTGCTCTTCACAGATGACCTCTGCATATGGGGAGAGAGCAGGGAACAAGTGCAATGGCAAGTTGATATATGGGCTAGTATGGCCAATGAATTTGGACTGGTTTTGAGTTAGGAGAAGAGTGAAGTAATGGCTCTAAAGAGGAGTGGCAAGCTTGATGGATACATTACAATGGAAGAGAAACAGCTAAAAATGGTTAACAACTTCAAATATCTGGGAAGCACCATTACAAAGACTGGAGTGTTAAGTAGAACGATACAAGCAGGTGGGAATTTCTATAGGCAGACAAGAGATCTGATCTGGAACAGGAACATACCACTGAAGTGTAAGAAGGCTATATATCAGGCCTATTACGTACCAATTCTGACATATGCATCTGAAACTTGGACTATGAGGAAAAAGGATGAAAGCAGAATTCAGGGGGCAGAAATGAGTTTTGTGAGGAGTATAGCTGGAAAGACGAGGCGCGACAAAATCAGGAATGATGTGATTAGGAAGAGAATTCAAGAGTGTGTGGACATCCTGTTGCAGCAAACAATCCAGAATAGGATTGAAAGGTCCCATTTGAAATGGTTTGGACATGTCAAGAACGAGAGGCGTTTGCCAAGAAGAATGTTTGATTTACAATTAAGGGACAAAAGACCAAGGGGGAGACCAAGAATGAGATGGCAGAACATGATAAAGACTTATGTCATTAAGAGAGGAGGAAATTGGATTGAAATCAACGACGGAGAGAAGTACACGGACAGGGCATGGTGGCGAGGCTTCATACATCGACCCATGGAATAGCGGAACGGTAATAGATGATGATGTTGGAAATATTGGAATGCCAGTTGGTAAGGTAGATGACATCACAGTTAAACTTATTTCTTTTATCATATATGTCAATATTATATGGAGGTGAGGTATTGCTAAGAGTAATATTGAAGTCAAGGAAGTTGGCTGTGTGATTAGTGGAGTTTTCTTTATTTAGTTTAAGTTCACTAGGGGCTTTGGCTATAGTTTCAGAGTTAGTATTTAAGACTAGGATGTCACCTACATATCTGTAAGCTAACAAGTTATAATTAGGGTTATTACGGATGTATAGTTCTTCATAATAATGCAAGAAATGGTTGGATACTAAGCTGGATTTTCGGAACCCATAGGAACACCAATAGTTTGTTTGTAGGTAAGTTTGCCATCGAAGATATAGTTATTGAGGAAACAGAGGTTTTCATAGTTGTTCCATGTATTTTCATTTATGTTTAATTTATCTTTGTATCTATGATGAGGTTATTTTAGAACAAACATCAGTAAATTATGTGGTATGGAAGTAAAAAGGTTGGTGAAATCAAATGTTTCTATGCTTGTAATGGTAATATTAGATTTGAAGGTGTTGATGACAGCTAAGTTATTATTTATTACCCAAGTGGATGTGAGATTATTAAAAATAGTATTTAGCAGTTTGAAAAAATGTTTGGCTGGAAGGTAGCAGACACTGTTTTTTTGGAGCTGGTAAGGAATCTGAAACCTACAAGTTGTTTAAGGAATTTAGCAATCATATAGAGAAATGGTAGGGTTGAGTTCTGTAATTTAGTATGTAGTTTTTTATGTAAAGCAATTAGCTTTTTAACTTTGGCAGAAGGATTAAGATGGTAGAGAGTGAAAGTGGAATTATTTTCTATTTCATTTTTAAATTGATTACAGTAAAATTGCTTAAAAATGTGACAAAGTTGTTGAAAGCTTTATCTACAGAGGTGATGATAAAATTGTCTTGTAATTGTTTTATATGTTTTTTAAGGTTGTAGTAGGGGTGTATAAAAGTTATTGTACAGTTTGTAGGCATTAGATATAGTTTTTACTATGTCATGATAGACGATGGTGGTCCAATTTTGGTATGCGTCATGTGGAATGTTGTATTTTGAAGTAAGTTTGTTAGCAAAATGTATTAGATTTAAATATAATACTCTGTTGATATTATTAAGGTTAGCTTTATTTGTAGGTCTGTATTTAAAACCTTTTCTCATAGCAGTTTTTAGGTCAAGGTTCTTAATGATATTAAGATTGCCAGTAATAATATGCCCATGATATTGATCAGTATATGGGGCATAAATAAGGTTATTGCAGATATTGCATGGGATATCAGTAGGTAGAATATTACCTATGTTAGTAGCTAGTTGTTTATAGTTACAAATTTTTAAGCTTAATGGAGGATCGTAATTGTAAGAATGATGATATCAAATTTGTATAAGCTGTTTGAAGGTAATAGGATATTATGTTATTGAGTAGGGAGGACCAGGATATGTTGTCAAACCATTTTTGTGTAAATTTAATATTGCAAAATTCAATGCAGTGGGTAGTAAAATAGCCAATTCTATAAAGACCAATGTCTTTTTTGATGTGTTTTAGTTGGATATTGTTGAACCTGAATTTATGATAGAATAAAACTAATATAACTGGATAGATTCCATCCACCCCTGGTGCCTTTCTTATGTTTATCTTCAACAATCCTCCACTTTGCTCTCAGTTATTACTAAATCATCTAATTCACTGCCAGAGTTTAATTCATCTCTGGCATTCCCCTCCTTGTATAACTCTTCATGTAGATGCAAAATACTCATTTATTTTCCTGTCCTTGGACTTATTTCCTGTTATTTTAAAATTGAATCCTTAACTACACCAATTTTGGATCTGAAGTTACCATGCTACTTATTCCTGGAATTACATCACTTCATAATTGGATTCTTAACAACACTACCATTGGATATAATGGCAAATGATTCTTTGTCCTTGGATTCATTTACTATTCTTTCCACAGTGAATACACTAGATACTACGTGTGGATTCATCTAGTTTAATATACATGGAATTATTTCCTGTTCTCCCTTACTATATTGTTTCCTTGGAATTGTTTCATATACATGGACTTATTTCCTGTTCCGCTGTAATTGGATCTAAATGCACCATGCTACTTATATCCCTGGAATTATATCACAATTCTAATCTCAATGATGTCCATTTCCACTTGCAGTCTGCCAAACCTAATGTACTTTTTTCTAACAGAATCTCAGTTATCGGTTGATTCAACTGCTGCTCATCTCAGTTGCCCAAATTATTCGCTGTATGATTCCTTTTGCCTCAAAGGTGGTACTTGTGCATATGTCTGTCACGATATTCCCTGTCAGAGACTTGTAATTTGGAATCTCCTCTTTTCGACCTTCTCTGGCTTAAAATCTCTCTACCTCATTCTGTGAAATTCACCTGTTGTCTCTATCATTCTCCCAGCTGCACTAATCACTCATAGTTGTTGTTTTGGTTTTTAGGAGCATTAGCAACTAAGGCCATATTGCTCCGGGGATATGCGGTGGTCATTCCCTGACCTTTCCGCATCCTCCGTATTTGGTGGTGACGGGCTCGAACCCCGGTCTAATCAAGAAGTGTGTGCTATGCACTGCTGCTCCTTCCCACCTGCCTACGGAGGCGCCAATCACTCGTAGCTCTTTGACTTCTTCTCTTTGCAGTTTGACTTTCTCCAGTCCAACTTTCCTAACAGCGAGGATTTTTTTCCTTGGTGATTTTAATGTTGATAACTCCAGCTTGCTTCCGTTTTCTAGTCACACTGACCCAGCTGGTCGAAGATGCTGAGGTTTTTGCAGTTACTAGTGACCTTGCACAGATTGTTCCTTTACCTACAAGAATACCAGACAATCCTAACCATATAGCCAACACATTTGATCTTTTTCTCCCAAATAACCCTTCTAGGTACACAGTCAAAGTGAGTGGTCATTTAGGCACCTCAGATCACAATTTGCTGATTGTCTCTTCTCCAATGGAGCCTTTATCCCATGGCTATTCCCAACCTCGTGTTGTTTGGCATTACAAGAATTGAAAATGGGATGACCTGCAAGATTTCTTTTCTTCTTTTCCTTGTTCAGATTACTGTTTCAAAACTTCTGATGTCAATGTTTGCTCAGATCGTGTCAGTGAAATTATTCTTTAGGAATGGAATCCTTTATCCCACACTCCACTTTAAAATCTCGTCCTTTATCTAAACCTTGGTTTTCCAATAAATGTGCCAAGGCTTTTCAAGAGAAGAATCTTGCATATCATAATTGGCCTGTTTCCAATTCATTTTCTGCCTCCACCAAAGCTCGCAACAATTGTAAAGCAGTTATCAGTCCAAACAAGATTTTGAACAGGCTAAGAGTAGAAAACTTGCTTCTTGCCCTAATGGTAGCCAAGCATTCTGGTCTCTTACCAAAGCTATTGGCTGCAACTTTTACCCATCTCTGCTCCCACCTCTGTGAAAACCAGATGATTCTATTGTCACTTCAGCCGAGGATAAAGCTGACCTGCTAGAATCCCACTTTTCAACTAAGCAAGATCATTAATATTCATGTATTAAAGATCTTGGTTGGTTGGTTGGTTGGTTGGTTATTTGGTTTTTAGGAGCATTAGCAACTAAGGCCATATTGCTCCTGGAATATGCGGTGGTCATTCCCTGACCTTTCCGCATCCTCCGTATTTGGTGGTGATGGGCTCGAACCCTGGTCTAATCAAGAAGCGTGTGCTACGCACTGTTGCTCCTTCCCACCTGGCTACGGAGGCGCCAATGATCTTGGTAAAACACCTCCCACCATTCCCAACATGCTCCATTCAATGCCTCCTGTGGTCTTCTGTTAGAAGGATTTTGTCGAATCTTGATGCTAAGAAAACTCCAGGTCCTGATGGTATTTCTCCACTTGTTCTCAAAACCTGCACTTCTGAACTTAGTCCTGTTCTTTGCTGCCATTTTTCACTTTCTTATTCCAAAGGTGTTTTTCCTTCTGCTTGCAAATTTGCTCGTATCCAGCCTGTTCCTAAAAAGGGGTGACAAAACCCTCCAATCCAATTATCGTCCCATTGCAATTATTTCTACATTTCTACTCTTTCTAAAGTAATATAGAAATCAATTAACTGCCAGCTCTTAAACTACCTAGAAACCTTCCATCTGATCAACGATCGCCAGTATAGATTCCGTCAGTGTCAATCCACTGGTGATATTCTGACTCACGTTACTCATTTATGGACAAATTCAATGGAAAAGTTTGGTGAAACACAAGAAGTTGCTCTTGACAACTCAAAGGCTTTCGATCGTGTTTGGCATTAAGGTCTTCTAAACCAGCTCCCATCTTATGGTTTGCCAACTATTTTTTGTAATTGGTTATCCAGTTTTGTCTGTGATTGCTAAGGGTGATGGTAGATGGTTCTCTGTTTTCTAACTTCTCCACTAATGCTGGTGTCCCACAAGGTTTAGTTCTTTCCCCCCACTCTTTTCCTCTTGTATATTAATGACCTTCTTCCATTGACTGGAAATCCCATCCATAGTTTTGCTGGTGATAGCACATTGCATTCCACTTTCCATTTTGAGAAACCTTGTCCTGCTCAATCAGCTTCAACTTCTTGAATATCCACTACCAATTCCCTAAATGCCGATCTCCAGGTAATTCTCCAGTGGGGAAAAGACAACTTAGTTGATTTCAATCATTCTAAAACTCAGTCTTGTCTTATATCTTGCAAAAAGAATTCTTCTGCTCCTATGTTTATCTTTTGTGACACCCCGATTTTTAGCAATTTGATATGTCTCTTTTGGAGATTACTCTGACTTCTAATCTCTCTTGGCACAAACACATTACAAATATTGCTTCCTCTGCATCTAAAAAACATCCATTTACTGGCCGACTTCAAACTCACAGAACCAACTTTTCATCTTTCTCGTTTGTTCATTCAACTGCCATTTTCTGGAACAGCCTTCCTTCATATGTATTTCCTGAAAATATCAGTCTACACAAGTTTATTTCTAATGTCAACAAATATCTTCTCTTGTCTTCTCGACTTCCAACCTGAGCATGGTACTAAGTACTGTACACTGTGCTGCCACTTTATTAGGTGCTCCCCTGCTGTGCACACAAAATGGTTTGTCCCACCTTGTTACAAGTCACATGCAGCAGAATTTCAAGATCCATGTTGAATGTTGTCAGTTTGTGATCACACCCAGATTTTCTTTTTGGCAAATGCACAATCTGAACGTGAAACCTAAATGAAGGCTTTCTTTGAGGAAGAGTCCTTCTCAGCTGTGTTCTCAGTCATACCCTTTTCTTTTTTATCAAATCATCCCAACCCATATCAAATTTTTAGATGTAAATCTGGATTCTAAACTTTTCTTTTTGGTCCATTGCAAAAAACTTTGCTGAATGCCATCCTCACATTTATAGTGAAGATCACATTTATAAAATGTGATCTTCTCACATTCATAATCTGAACACTACTCACAAATACTTTTAATCCATATTCTACTTCACTTCCTCTGTGCCTGACTAATCTAACTTTCCATTTAAAAATTATTCAGCCTATCATGTCAGCTGAATATTTTCTGATCATGTTTTTAAATGCCCAGCTTGGGCTTTGTATTGTCTAATTTTGATTTCAAATGCACCAACAAGGTTTTAGAGATTAATTGAATTTAGTTTTTGGTCTTTATATTGCTGTCAATACAAAGCTATCCAGTGTTCATGATGATGATTACTTGTCTGAGTGACATCAGCAAAATCTATATATTTTTCAATGGAAAATTCCACTCAAGATGATGTGAACTACTCCATCCTAACATTATGGGAATTAATGTTTAAGTGTAAGTCAATGCAACAAGGCATCATATGTTTAAGAGTGTAAATAATCTATATAATATTGGTGTAAATACACCATAGAAAACTCTTAAACGAAAAAACTACATTTTTAGTGTGAAAGGGCATCATTTTATCTGTATCTCATATTGTGCTCATCCTTCACAACGAGTTGCCATGTTTTGCACTACCTCAAATAAGTAACGCTTCACTAAAAGAGGAGTCTATTAAACTTATTCTCAGTGGGCACCACCACCACTCAGACAGCACCGTTTTGAAATATGGTATGGGATAAAGATATCAGCTATCCTCAATATCCCTATAAAACTGAGCAAAGGAAAAAATAGGTAGGAAAGTGATAGTAAGAGAGGGAGAGGAAAAGATGCCATAGAAGAATGAAAGGGATAATTAGTTATAATTCGTACAAACTCAGAGCTCCATGCCCCGGCTGGGCAATGCGTCCCCCTGACGGGGACTGTTGTTACCCAGTCAGAGTCCTGCAAAGATGATTAAGATCTTCCTCTGGTGCCGTTTGTGGCTCTTTAGCCTTCATCAGTGGGCAGATAGGTGTACTGCCCAGCACCATTTCAAGACTTATTAGCCCTTCGTGGGTGGGTGGGCGGGGTACCTGCCCACGTACCCTGATATTGCTGACATGACAATCCAGTTGTGAAGATAATCCCACAATATGAGAGATGCCAAAAGGTGTACATAATAATGTTTAAGTGAAAGTCAATACATCAACAATGATGCCTTGTTGCATTGACTTTCACTTAAACATTATTATGCAAACCTTTTGGCATCTCTCATATTGTGGGATTATCTTCTCATCTGGATTGTCATGTCAGAAATATCAGGGTACCTGCCCACCCACCGATGAAGGGCCAATAAGCCTTGAAATGGTGCTATCTGGGTGGTGATGGTGTCCACTGAGAATAAGTTAACAATAGCCTTCTTTTTTTAGTGAAGCGTTACTTATTCAAGGTAGTGCAATACATTGCAACTTGTTGTGAAGGATGAGCACAATATGATATACAGATAAAATGATGCCCTTTCGCACTACAAATGTAGTTTTTTTCGTTTAAGAGTTTTCTATAGTGTATTTACACCAATATTATATAGTTTGGGAATTAATAGATCTGATCCTTTGTTTGTCAATTGTCCCATCAAGGATGATGTCACGTCCTTGTTTTTCCCTTTGGATGCGATGTTCTTGAGAATCCATAAACTTGTTGTCCATACACAGTTATTGCAGTGAACTAATGTAAGGGGGGGGGGTGGATATCCTGCCACAAAACAATTTAGGTTCTATTGGAATGAGCAGAAGCCTGAAAAACAAGATGCAGGATATTTCAGAGACTGCCGGGAGTCATTGCGGTACAAGTAAACACATGGGTTGTGTTAGGGTAGCTAAGAATAGAAATAGGTGCATGTATACTTGCGTGTACACCAATGCTAGGAGCTTAGTAAATAAATTTGATGAATTTGAGGTATTGCTCAAAACATCAAAGGCAGATATTGTTGGGATATCAGAGACGTGGTGTCACACAGATATAAGGAATGCAGAACTGGAATTTGGGTAGTACAACGTCTACAGAAAGGATAGACTGGATAGGAAGGGAGGAGGGGTTATGCTATTAGTTAAGAAATACATAAAATTCAAGGAAGTGAAGCCAGTGGACATCGTTGGACAGTGCAGCGTCGAGTCAGTTTGGTGTGACATAAGCATTGGGAGATCAAAATTGAGAGTAGGAGTGTACTATAGGGCCTAATGACTCTGATGAGTATAATAAGAAACTGTACAGGGAAATGGAAGGGGCCAGTAAATCAGAGAGTCTTATAATGGGAGATTTTAATTTCCCAGATAGACTGGAATTTGGGGGCTGGTCACTCACACACTAGCAAGGCTTTTGTGGATTTATTGGATGATTGTTTTCTACATCAGCATGTTTGGGAGGCAACTAGAGGGAGGAATACTCTTCATTTGATTATCAGCAGTGATTCTTCGTGCATTAAGAATCTGCAGATAAATGAACCACTAGGTGGCAGTGATCACAGTGTGCTGAAGTGGGATTTACTCAAAGAGGTAACTACCATTAGGGATAAAGGGAAGGGTTATTGCTTTCGTAAAGGCGACTACGATGGACTGAGACAGTATTTAAATTCTATACAGTGGGACAAACTGATGATGTTACCAACAGCAAATGCAAAATGGGAAGCATTCAAAGAACTTATCCTGGAAGCTACTAGGCTTTACATACCAACTAAGAAATATTGTTCAAGGTTTCGGCCTAAATGAATGTCAGATGAACTGATGAGGCATATGGCAGAGAAGAAACATGCATGGGATACATACAAATTAACACATGACACAGAAGCCTATGATAGATACAAGTTGATCTGTAACCAAGTTACAAAGGAGGTTAGGCAGGCGAAGGCAGATTTTGAGAAATCTTTGGCAAGGGATGCAAAAAAAAACAGCAAAGAGTTCTTTACTTATGTAAACTCTAGAAGGAAGGGGATGAATCAGATTGGTCCACTTGATATCGATGGGTCAACTGTTGATGATCCTGCTCAGGTAGCTAACAAACTAAATGAATATTTTGCATTGACATTCAAACATGAGGAGTTATTTAGTGAGGGGAAAGCAAGAGGTGTATTCAACTCTAGCAGTAAGCTAGAGAATCTTGTAATAACTGAGAGTAAAGTGGAGGAGAAATTGTTGAAGATAAACACAAGAAAGGCACCCGGGGTGGATGGGATCTATCCAGTTATATTACAGGAGGCAGCAAAGGAAGTAAGCAAACCCTTAGCCATAATTATGAGAGCTTCCTTGGACTCAGGGGAGGTACCCATGGACTGGAGATGTGCAAATGTGACCCCAATTCACAAAGGAGGATCAAAGGCTGACACAAGTAATTATAGACCTGTGAGTTTAAATCTGTTCCAGGAAAATTAATGGAGGCACTAGTTAAAGAAGCACTGCAGGATCATTTAGACAAGACTTCAGCTATAGCTCGGACACAGCATGGTTTTGTTAAGGGGAAGTCATGCCTGACATATTTGATTGGATACTATGATGCAGTCACAAAGGAACTGGATGCAGGGAATAACTTTGATATTTTATACTTGGATCTTAGAAAGGCTTTTGATACTGTTGCGCATGGAAGACTGCTGCACAAATTGGAGCAGTGTGGCATTGGAGGCAAATTGCTGCTGTGGATAAAGGGGTGGCTGAGGGGGAGAAGACAGAGAGTGGTAATCAATGGACACTGCTTGTCGTGGACTAATGTTATTAGTGGAGTCTCTCAGGGCTCAGTGTTGGGTCCATTATTGTTTTCTGTATTCATAAATGATATTGATGAGGGTATATCAAGCTTAATGTCGATGTTTGCAGACGATACAAAGGTTGGCAGGGTTGTGAAGGACACTACTGACACTATGCTGCTGAACAGGATCTGGAAAGGTTGAGCAGATGGGCTGAGAGGTGGCAAATGAAGTTTAACATTGACAAATGTAAAGTACTACACATGGGAAACAGCAACCCCAGAGCAACGTATCAACTCTGTGGTACTACACTGACAGTGGTAGAGAACGAAAGGGACCTGGGGGTGGTTGTGCAGGGAGATATGAAGTTCTCTGAGCAGTGCAAACGGGCTGTAAGAGTAGCTCATGGTGTAATTTCAATGATATATAGGAATTTTTCTAGCAGGGATAAGAGGTGATTATTCCCTTGTATAAGGCAATGGTCAGGCCACACCTAGAGTACTGTATACAGGTCTGGAGGCCTCATTTCAAGAAGGATGTAGAGCTGCTGGAACGAGTACAGAGAATGGCAACAAGATTAGTGAATGGAACAAAGGGATGCTCTTACGAAGAAAGGCTTAAGTTTTGCAAATTACAGTGTCTGGAGGCTAGGCACCAGCGAGATGACCTGATAGAGGTGTATAAAGCCTTGAATGGTTTGAGCATTCTCAGTGCTGATGGGATTCTTCCTCTTGCTCAGAATAATCACCTGAGAGGGCATAAATTCGAATTGAGGAAAGACAGATGTAGGATAGATGTGCGGAAATTTGCCTTTAGCCAGCGGGTGGTTGGTTGGTGGAACAGACTTCTATCCCTTGTCGTGGAAGTTGATAGCCTAAATAAGTTTAAGGCTCAGCTGGACAGGGATTTTGAACGAACAGAGGGGTGAAGTGGAAGTGGTTTTTTTTTTTTTTTTTTGGCTGATGCTGCATAAGCTTGCTTTCTTGCATCAAATGCCTCTACTAATGCTAATCGTATGCCTCATTAATCCAATCTGCATTTGACTCGCTCTATCTATTCAAAGCCTTAAAAACTCAGATCACCTCGCAGGTGACTAGTTTCCAGACAGTGCAATTTGCAAAACTGAAACCTCTCTTGGGTTTAAGAACACCCTTTGTTTCCCTTTCCTATTCTCATTGCCCCTCTCTGTACCCATTCCAGCAGCTCTCTCTCTCTCTCTCTCTCTCTCTCTCTCTCTCTCTCTCTCTCTCTCTCTCTCCTTCCTAAAGTTAGGCCTCGAGACCTGTATGCAGTACCCGAGATGTGGCCATTAACAAACCAACTGTGTAGTACTGCACTTTCGGTAGTGGAAAATGAAAAAGACCTGGGGTGGGGGGGGTGCATTCAGATATGAAGTTCTCTGAGAGCAATGCAGATAGCCTGCCAGGACAGTTCATGGGGTTTTGCCAGTGACATACATGAACTTTGCTAGTAGGGATTAGGAGGTGTTTATCTCATTGTGCAAGGTATTTGTTAGGCCACAATTTGAGTACTTCATATAGGTCCGGAGGCCTGATTTTAGGAAGAATGTAGATCTGCTGGAACTGGCAATGAGAAAGGCAATGAGATTGGTGAAGGAAACAAAAGAGTGCCTTACCAGTAAAAGCTTCAGTCCTGCAAATTGCTGTGACTAGACACTAGAGGTGATCTGATTGAGTTATTTAAGGATTTGAATGGATTGAGCAACACATGCCACTGATGACATTCTTCCTCAGAATACACACACATGCAGGCATAAAAAAATTCAAATTTAGGAAGAATGGACGTGTGGAAATTTGCCATCAGCCAACTGCTGGTTGATTGTCAGAGCAAACATCCATCTGTCTGTTGTTGTGGAAGTGGATAGTTTGAATAAATTCAAGGAAGAACTAGTCAAATTAGTGGTGAGGCTGGACATGATATGCAGTCTTCAGTCATAATGGAGAAGCAGCAAATGCGATTAACAAATGGGCTTTTACCAATGTGAACTGTGAATGCTATTTTTGTTTTTTTTTTTTTTTTTGGCTGATGCATTATAAGCTTGCTTTTGCATCGTTTCACTTCTAATACCTACTGTCCACATGCATAAAAATTGTCTGGTGAATTCACATTCACATTGTTTCAGTTAACAGAAAACCACTTTATACAAAGAAAAACTAAGAAAATAAATCCTTGTGGCAATAGAATCTCATGACACCTTTTATAACAGAAACTCATAACATAGTAAGGTTGAAGGGATCACTCACGAATCACTCCCTCCACTCCCCTCTTTTTCTTGTATTCATTAAATGATACTTATTTTTTATTTATTTTATTTTTATTTTTTTCCTCTGTGAGTTGTTTAATTTGTGTCCAAAGTTAACATAACAGAATCAACTTAATAGTTGGTTCCTCTTATGTCACTAAAAGTTTCCTTTTATGTTATTTTGTTGAACAGTGTAATTATTATCTCAATTTGATGTTGTATGAAAGGCAATTTCTTTTCAAAAATAGCTGTAAAAGAAGCATTTTATTGCTTATGTTTCAAGTTGTTGTTGTTGTTGTTGTTGTATTCAGATACCGCCAGTGTTTTAAACATCCAGAACTTCTTCCGAAATCTATCATTCATTCTGCGCTGAAAATTAGATTATTTTATACTGCTCCAGCAACTAATAAAGGTAAGTTGATGTATAAACATTCACATGATTATTTTAACGAAATAATTATCCCATGCAAATCAAACTGATATCATTGTTATTAGAGAATATAAAATGCAATCTCTTAATGATATTATTAGGGATTACTTATAATGCATTACATTATTATGACATTCACAAATTATGTAACATGATTTTGTAATTTTTTGAATACCTTACCCCACTCCTTGTTTAATCTCCTCCTCCTCATTACATTATAATAGACTCCAGTTGAGGCAAGGACACATATTATATGTAAAATCACTGCAACCAATTTTCTTTTAGTGCTTTTATGCATAATACGTCTCAGATGTTATCTGGAACCTAGGGTGATTATAAGTCAGTGAATAGTATATTGATAGTTTTAATAGTATTTGGTAGGCTATGAAAGCTCTAACTTTCACACACTTCAATGAAATCTCAAGCTGGTTTTGCCCAATTCAAACTTTATTACATTTTATGAAAAAAAAAAAAAAAAAAAAAAAAAACCTTCTTATGTTTAAGTGCCTTTCCTCCACCTTTAATCTGACATCCCTTCTTGCATTACATGTTGTGCGTGGCTCTGAAAAGAAATAAAAGTTAAGATATGTAGAAATTTTTTTCCACCTACGTATAAGTTGTGTACATACAAAGAGTCTCAAGGAGTGAAGTAGCAAAAAAAAAAAAAAAAAATTATAAGGAATGGAATCTAGTTCTGACAAGAAATCCTTTCTGTAATTTGAACTCACCATCATTACCAACTCCATTACAGCTTTCACAGTAAGGTCAAAACTCTTTCGATGTTTAAATGCTAGAAATAAAAATATTCTTGCTTGTGTGCAATGTGATGATAAGGATCATGGAAGCAAAGCACATTCAGCTTCAAAACCAATTTTGTGTTAATTGCCAATAGGGGCATATAAGAATTTTGGCAATGGAAGGAAGGAAGATGAAGAAATATAGAAGTACATAGCAGAGCTGAATTTCTCATATTAAGCTGTGATATAACTGATAAAACCAGTAAATATCAACAAACCAATTTATGCCGAGTTGATTGCAGGGGAGTGTTTAATTGGAACACAAAGTGAAATGACCATGCCACTTAAAGAGTCATTAACTACCATCTCACTTTATTTACCGAGTTATCAAAACCCTACACAAAAAAACCAGTTAGCTGCCACTCCCATTCTATTGCTTTACTCTAATGATGTACTGTGGCCAAGCTGCTTATATTGTAGAATCCTAAAAACAAACTCTACTTATAGCAATACCAAGAAGGTAAATTTCACAAAAATTCAAATTTTCACCTTTCACAGAATTAATTGTTGTTATTTGGAACATTAGCAACTAAGGCCATATTGCTCCAGTGCGGTGGTCTTTCCCTGACCTTTCCGCATGCTCCGTATTTGGTGGTGACGGGCTCGAACCCCAGTCTAATCAAGAGGCGTGTGCTACGCACTGCTGCTCCTTCCCACCTGGCTACGGAGGCGCCTCTCCTTTGACAGAACTTAACATTAGCATTAGTAGAGGCATATGATGCAAGAAAGCAAGCTTATGCAGCATCAGCCACAAAAAAAAAAAAAAAAAAATGCTTACATTTCACCCCTCTGTTCATTTGAAATATCTGTCCAGCTGAGCCTTAAATTTATTTAGGCTACCAACTTCCACAACAAGGGATGGAAGTCTGTTCCACCAACCAATGACCCGATGGCTAAAGGCAAATTTCTGCACATCTTTCCTACATCAGTCTTTCCTCAATCTGAATTTATGCCCTCTCAGGTGATTCTTCTGAGCAAGAGGAAGAATCCCATCAGCATTGAGCATGCTCAAACCATTCAAGGCTTTATACACCTCTATCAGATCACCTCGCCAGTGCTTAGCCTCCAGACACTGTAATTTGCAAATCTTAAGCCTTTCTTCGTAAAACCAACCCTTTGTTCCATTCACTAATATTGTTGCCCTTTTCTGTACTCATTCCAGCAGCTCTACATCCTTCTTGAAATAAGGCCTCCAGACCTGTATACAGTACTCTAGGTGTGGCCTGACCATTGCCTTATATATGGGAATAATCACCTCCTTATCCCTGCTAGAAAAATTCCTGTATATCATTGACAAGACACCATGAGCTACTCTTGTGGCCCGCCTGCCCTTCTCAGAGAATATCATATCTACCTGCACAATTACCCCAGGTCCTTTTCATTCTCTACCACTGTCAGTGTAGTACCACAGAGTTGATACGTTGCTCTGGGGTTGCTGTTTGTCAATGTTAAACTTCATTTGCCACCTCTCAGCCCATCTGCTCAACCTTTTCAGATCCTGTTGCAGCAGCATAGCATCAGTAGTGTCCTTAACAACCCTGCCAATCTTTGTATCATCTGCAAACTTGGACATTAAGCTTGATATACCATCATCAATATCATTTATAAATACAGAAAACAATAATGGACCCAACACTGAACCCTGACGGACTCCACTAATAACATTAATCCACGATGAGCAGTGTCCATTGATTACCACTCTCTGTCTTCTCTGTCTCTTTCTTCATTGTCCACCATAGAACTCCATGATCACTTCCTGCTACTGATTCCTGTACTGTCAGCCCTATTATGTCATCTGGTTCATGGGTGATGACGAGGTCTAGAGTATTCTTTTCCCTAGTACTTTCACTGACATGTTGATACAAATAACAATCATCTAGTTGATTTAAAAATTTTGTCCCCCATATGGAGTTTCTTTCCTATTTGTTCCAGTCAGTTAGAGGCAAATTGAAATCACCCATAATAAGAGATTCACGCTTACTTGCATTCAGAGGCCCTCATCATAATCCTCATATTCACCTGGCCTATAGATTACTCCCACTCTCATTATACCTTTGCTTCCAACTTTTTCACATCATACAGATTTTATGCTAGCACACGAAACGTCTGAATCCGGGAAAGCTTTCGTCATAGTAGTAGTAGTAGTAGTGGCACATGATGCAAGAAAGCAAGTGTAGGAGCTTATGCAGCATCAGCTAAAAAAAAAAAAAAAAAAAAAAAATCACACCATTCCCTCCAAATGCCTGTCCAGTTCCTCCTTAAATTTATTTAACCTATCAACTTCTACAACGACAGATGGAAGTTTGTTCCAGCAATTAACCACCCGCTGGCTAAAGGCAAATTTCCGCACATCTATTCTACATCTGTCCTTTCTTAATTTGAACTTATGTCCCCGTAGGTTGGTAATCTGAACAAGTGGAAGGATCCCATCAGAATTCAGCGTGCTCAACCCATTCAAGGCCTTATAGACCTCAATCAGATCACCGCGCAGGTGCCTAGTCTCCAGCCACTGCAATTTGCAGAACTTAAGCCTCTCTTGGTAAGAGAATCCCTTCATTCCCCTCACCAATCGTGTTGCTCTTCTCTGTACACGCTCAAGCAAATCTACATCCTTCCTAAAATGAGGCCTCCAGACCTGTATGCAGTACTCAAGGCGTGGCCTGACCATTGCCTTATACAGAGGGACAATCACCTCCTTTTCCCTGCTAGCAAAATTCCTATATATCATTGACAAAACCCCATGACCCGCCCTAGCAGCCTGTCTGCACTGCTCAGAAAACTTCATATCTGACTGCACAATTACTCCCAGGTCTTTTTCATTTTCTACCACCTTAAGTGTAGTACCACACAGTTGGTACGTTTCTCTGGGGTTACTTCTACCCATATGCAGTACTTTGCATTTGTCAAGGTTGAATTTCAGTTGCCACTTCTTAGCCCATCTGCCTAAATTATCTAGATCCTGTTGCAGTAGCACACTGCCATTACTGTCATTAACAACCCTGCCAACCTTTGTGTCATCTGCAAACTTCGACATTAAGCCTGATATACCTTTATCAATATCATTGATAAATACACAAAACAACAGTGGACCCAACACCGAACCCTGTGGGACTCCACTAATAACATTAGTCCACGAAGAGCAGCACCCATTGATTACCACCCTCTGTCTTCTCCCACTTAACCATCCTTTTATCCATTGTAGCAACTTACCCTTAATACCATTCTGCTCCAATTTGTACAGTAGTCTTCCATGCGCAACAGTGTCAAAAGCTTTCCTGAAATCCAAGTATATGATATCAAAATTATTTTTTGCATCCAGTTCCTTTGTGACCACACCATAATAACCAATCAAATTTGTCAGACAAGACTTTCCCTTAACAAACCCATGCTGTGTTTGAATTATTGCTGCAGTCTTGTCTAGATGATCCTGCAATGCATCTTTAACCAGCGACTCCATTATTTTACCCGGAAGTTAAACTAACTGGTCTGTAATTACTCGTGTCACCCTTCGATCCACCTTTGTGAATTGGGGACACATTTGCACATCTCCAGTCCGTGGGAACCTCCCCTGAGTCCAAGGATGCTCTCATAATTATGGCTAAGGGTTTGCTTAGTTGCTTTGCCGCCTCCTTTAAAATAACTGGATAGATCCCATCCACCCCAGGTGCCTTTCTTATGTTTAACTTCAACAATTTCTCCTCCACTTTGCTCTCAGTTATTACAAAATCATTAAGCACTCTGCTACAATTTGATAACCTTCTTCCATTTTCAAATTGTAATAATTCCTCACGTGTGAATGTAGATGCAAAATACTCATTCAGTTTGTTTGCTATCTGAGCAGGATCATCAACAGTCGAACCATCGATGTCAAGTGGACCAATCATATTCATCCCCTTCCTTTTAGAGTTTATATAAGTAATGAAATCCTTGCTGTTTTTCTTAGCATCTTTTGCCAAAGATTTCTCGTAATCCGCCTTCGCCTGCCGAACCTCCTTTGTGACCTGATTACAGACTAGCTTATATCTGCCACAGGCTTCTGCGTCACCTGATAATTTATATGCATCCCATGCATTTTTCTTCTCTGTCAAGAGTCTCATTAGTTCATTTGATAACCATTTAGGCCTAAACCTTGAACGATATTTCTTAATCGGTATATAAAGTCTAGTAGCTTCCACGATTAATTCTTTGAATGCTTCCCACTTAGAATTTACTGTTTGTAACATCGTCAGTTGATCCCACTGTACAGCATTTAAAAACTGTGTGAGACCACTGTACTCCCCTTTACGGAAGCAAAAACCCTTTCCTTTACCCCTGACGGTAGTTACCTCTTTGAGTAAATCCCACTTCAGCACACTGTGATCACTGCCACCTAGTGGTTCCTTTATCTGCAAATTCTTAATACACGAATGATCACTGCTGATAACCAGATCAAGAGTGTTACTTTCTCTGGTTGCCTCTCAAACATGCTGCTGCAGAAAACAATCATCCAATAACTCCACAAAAGTCTGACTAGTGTATGAGTGACCAACCCACAAGTTCCAGTCAATATCTGGGAAGTTAAAATCCCCCATTATAAGACATTCTGATTTACTGGCCCACTCTATTTCTTTGTACAATTTTTCATTGTACTCATTCAAGTCATTAGGCCTATAACACACTCCTACTCTTATTTTTCCTTTCGCAGTGCTTATCTCACACCAAACTGACTCAACAGAGCACTGTTCATCTATATTAACTGGGTGCACTTCCCTTGATTTTATGTTTTTCTTAATTAACAGCATAACACCCCCTCCCTTTCTGTCCTGTCTATCCTTTCTGTACACATTGTACTCCCCAAATTCCAGTTCTGCATTCCTTATATCTTTGTGACACCACGTCTCTGCTTTCCCAACAATATCCGCCTTTGATGTCTTGACCAACACTTCAAATTCATCAAATTTATTTACTATACTTCTAGCATTGGTATACATGCAAGCATACATGCTCCTATGCCCATTCCTTGTTATCCTAACACATCCCATATACCCAACTATTCCATGATGACTGCCATCCGTCCCTGAAACCCCCAACACCCCTCGCTCCAGGTCGCTTCTTATTCTAATAGAAGTTGTGCAAGAATCACCTTCACCTCTGCCTGCGGTTACTGTTAAACTATCAGTCTTTGTATCCCCCCAAACTAGCAGTTTTCCGACCCACCTAACACTGCCTCGATAGCATCAGCAAATATTCTTGCACCCTTTCTATTTAAGTGCCTGTAGAAGCAATCTCTCCTGTTAACAAGTACAGTCCAGGCTGAAAAAAATTCTACCCCTTGAGCCTTGCACAATCTTTCCAGGGCAGAATTGATCGACAAGGCTCTCATCATATACTCCCTCCTATCGTGTCTGGGCAGAATTGCAGACACTTTCAAATTCAATCCTATTTCACGGCTTTTTTTCAACAGTGACCTGTACTTGTTGAGTTATTCCGCCGGTCTCCTACTCTTAATATCATTAGTGCCAACGTGTACAACTATATCACCTTTTGTGCCCTTGAAAGATGATATCCGCTCTACAACGTCATCAACCTTTGCCCCTGGCAGACATACCCTGGTCCTGTTTCACCTATCCTTTTTACAAAATATATTCCCCGTCTCCCTGACAATAGAGTCACCAACAATAACTAGTTCCTTTGGGACCAGTGCATTCTGCTTTGGAGATTGCCGCTGTGTTGCCTGATGCCCAGGAGTGAGCTCTGGCGTTGAGTTGGGCAGCTGAGAGCCTGATGGGCCCCTCAATTTAGATCTTTCGAGGGCATCCACCCTGCTCAGGCTACTTTTGATAAGAAGCCTGACTCCACTGCCCCTTCTATCTTCTCTGTCCTTCCTAAATACATTATACTTACCATACTGAAACTCATCATCCCTTATTTCCGGGTGGCACCACGTTTTTGTAAGCCCTATTATGTCAGTGTTACTTGTTGTAACCAGCAATTTGAATTCACTCATTTTATTGACGACACTTCTGACATTACTCTGTAAACAATTAAGACTTAGTGTTCTTGTATAGTTTACTACCCTGACACACCCCTTAAGTTATTTAAGCTCGCTTCCCTGGTATTTGCTACCTGCTCATTTGAAATGCTTTTGCCCTCAGAACATCTTGCTACTATGTTCTGTTGTGGTAACAAACAGATACTCTTGAGGTATGTGCAAGAGTTAATTTGACCAATATTATCAGATAAACATGTATCTATATTACTCCTCCTCCAAACTAGAAGTTTTCCTGAACCTTTATGGTATCCTCAATAATACTGGCAAAAACTCTTGCACCATCTTTGCTTAAATGTATCCGTCTCTACAAAACAGATTCCTTCTACCTACAAGTGTGGTCCAAGCTGAAAGAAATTTCCCCCACAAAAGCCTTGCAGAGTCCTTCAAGTCTTGAGTTAATCCACAAGGCGTTCAGCATATAATCCCTCCTATCGTGCCATGGCAAAATTGCAGACACATAGACATTGTGACTAACTCGTGACATTTCTTCAGCATGGTCCTATATTTGTCTAACAAATTGTCAGATTGTGTATGCTTAATGTCATTAGTCCCCACATGAATAATAATATTCTCTTTTCCCCCCTTAAAATCTGACAGTCTGTTGGTAACATCAATAATTACCGGCAGACATACCCTGGTTCTAGTACACCTATAAGGAATAACATTTCTCTTTTCCCTGACAATGGAGTCTCCTAATAGAACCAAGTCCTTTTGAACCAGAGTAGTTTGCACTTGGTTATTCTGTCCCAGGGCCCGAATCGGGAGTGCATCAGTTGTTAGGTTGCTAGAGTCTTGAGTCCCTGATGAGCTCCCAGTTACATTAATCTCGAGGGCAAGTACCCATTTTTTCAGTGACTAAAATTGTTCTAGCAATGCACCAAATTGTAACTTATGATCAGTGTACTCCTTACAATGGTGACAAAGAAAAGAATCTCCAAGTGAGCTAGGATTATCCACTAGGTTGACCTTGGAATACATGCCACAGGTTCTGCAAAGGATAAAATGACTCACCCAGAAATCGCCATCGGCTATTTCTATATGAGTCATGGTACATTCTGACAGTGTTCGAGGCAGATCTTATAATAACCATTATGAAATTTACTAATTATTAATAAAACAAACTTTCAAAAAATTATATTTATAATATAAAAAAAAAAAATCAAACTATTATGGGGAAAAACTTATTAAAATAAACTTTACAATATACTAAAAAAAACCTTTGAAATCCTGCTCTAATTCACTAATCCTGCTTTAATCCCCTATTATCTATGCTTCTTTAATGTCGCTATGAAGAGCTGTAATAGGCATGCCTGCTCGCCACGAATGCCAACAGTAGAATGAAAAATTTAGGAGGAAAGCAGTTTTCAACACTAATATCATTGAGCAGGAAACAGTAGTTGTTGGATTAACATGTCACAGAAACTATACAAAATGCAGGCAAGCTAACATTCCCGAAGACTTCATATTTCCCAAACCATCTGGAAACATGGTGGAACAGTGATTGCACTGAAACAAGAAAACAACAAAATAGGGCATGGAACCGATTTCGCAGATACCACACCACAGACAATCTGATTGAGTACAAAAGAATGCGTGCTATAGATCGATTCACTAGAATGCAAAGTCAGAGAGCAACATGGATCAAATTCACATCTACAATAAACAAAACAACAAATGCACATATAATCTGGAATAAAATAAGAAAAATGACAAGTAAATATATAAATAGGCCATCACCAATTCTGGTCTGAAATGGAATTAGTTTGACTGAGCCTACCATTATTGCAAATACATTGGGTGAGACTTCTGCAAAAGTATCAGCGAAAGCTTCATACCATCCGGAATTTCTGCTCCAAAAAGAAAAAAACAGAAAAGCATAAGATTAAATTTAAATCAAAACGTAATGAGCCCTACAATCAACCATTCACAGTAAATAAACTGCACGAAGTTTTGTCCACAGCCAGGCCAAGTGCAGTAGGCCCACATGACATGCATTACGATATGATCAAGCACCTTAACAAGACTGAATTAGAAAATTTATTGAAACTTTATAACAGAATATTCTAAGAAAATGTATTTCCAAACACATGATGCCATTCAATAGTACTAGCTTTCCCTAAACCTGACAAAGACCTGAAAAATCTATGCAACTATTGACGAATAGCCCTCACCAGTTGTTTAGGTAGGAAAATTGATAAATAAGAGATTGATATGGTATTTAGAGGAAAATAACATCTATACAAACATGTAATGTGGATTTAGACATAATAGGTCTACACTAGACCACTTAGTTAGGGGCGCCTCCATAGCCAGGTGGACAGGAGCAGCAGTGCGTAGCACACTCTTCTTGATTAGACCGGGGTTCAAGCCCATGACCACCAAATACGGAGAATGCGGAAAGGTCAGGGAATGACCACCGCATATCTCCAGAGCAATATGGCCTTAGTCGCTAATGCTCCTAAATAAGGATTTATTCTGTCAAAATATGAAACAAAAATTTTTAATGAAACTTAATTACAACGAAAAACTTCTTCTCAACCCTAAAAATTGAACTTGTAAGAAATTGTTATGTATGAGTTGTTGAAATGAAATGATCGACTTGTTTATCCTCTCAGTTTGTTAATTGGAATTCTGTTGATCAATTTTCCTCCTTTGGTCAATTTTGAGCGTCCCTGTGACTGGACATTTGCGGTAAGTATGCCGAGTAGCTGGTCGATCGAAGTGGAGGTGCTTCAAGCCCATGACCACCAAATACGGAGAATGCGGAAAGGTCAGGGAATGACCACCGCATATCTCCAGAGCAATATGGCCTTAGTCGCTAATGCTCCTAAATAAGGATTTATTCTGTCAAAATATGAAACAAAAATTTTTAATGAAACTTAATTACAACGAAAAACTTCTTCTCAACCCTAAAAATTGAACTTGTAAGAAATTGTTATGTATGAGTTGTTGAAATGAAATGATCGACTTGTTTATCCTCTCAGTTTGTTAATTGGAATTCTGTTGATCAATTTTCCTCCTTTGGTCAATTTTGAGCGTCCCTGTGACTGGACATTTGCGGTAAGTATGCCGAGTAGCTGGTCGATCGAAGTGGAGGTGCTTCAGAATAGGCACAGGTGCAATGTCTTTGGTGTTGTTGTTATTTGATTTCGGATATTCTTACTTGTGCACTCAAAACAGATTATTTACTTCAAATTTAATTTTCTATTAGCATTTCCTCCATTTTCCTCTTGTCACATGGTCACGCGTATATAAGGTATAAGGTATGTTCGTGTCAGACGGCGCCTGGGATTTCTCCCATCTTCGCGTATGTTCGCTGTATCGAGGACAGTACACTGTCAAGCCAGAGACTTGAAAGTGTGTGGTCCATGTCTGTGCAGTGTGATCTGTTGTGCCCATTGTTTGTCCGGCTTATTGGCCGACGTTGCCCATACCTTGCCACGTGGAGGCTAACCGGGTGTCCAGAATCATGACGAGTTGCTCCGGCAGGTCCTGCCACCTAGTTTCCTGGGATTTCAGTGGCTAGGACCTAAAAAAAAAAAATAAATAAATAAATAAATAAAAAAAATAATAAAAAAATAATAATAATAAAAGTAAAAAATAAAATAAAATAGTAATAAAAAAAAAATATATATATATATATATATATACACGCGTTTGACATTAATTCTTAAGGAGATTGCTGTTAGGAAATCGCTGGTTGGGGTTGAACGCTAGAAAGATGTGTTAAAAGGCCTAATAGGTCGGGCAGAATTTTGTTGTTATTAAATTTAGACGTGTGGGCTATACGTTAGATGAAAGATAAAAGTGGGAGGGAGGGGAGGCTGAAGACTGGGGGAGTAGAAGTAAGGGTCGATAGAGGAGATGACCCCTGCTAGACAGTATGGCATGCCCATGCCACACCAGAGGGGAGTTTGGATGGCGGGTGGGGGAGACGAAGAAGAGTTATCTCCCCCTGCCATGGATAAGGTATACAGTTAGAGTGGGGGAAGAGACTGAAGACTGGGTAGGAAAGGCAGAAGCATGGGGACGATAGAGAAGGTGACCTCAGGTGGTCAGTGAGGCAGGCGCATGCCTCACCAGGTGAAGAGATGGGTTGGCATTGGAGGGAGGAAACAGAGCATGTCTCCTCTCCCTCCTGCCGGGGATAGGGAATTTAAGATGAATAGGGTAAGGGTACCCCATTCAGCTTGCCATATAGCATTTGGCAGCGGAGCTGCTAGTGGTTCTAGTCCGTTTTCAGGAGTGATCGGACCGAAACATGATTGTTCGTGGGGGTGGTTCCCGTCCGTTCTGCAGTCTTTACCGTCAAAAGGTCTGATTTTGCTTGTCGGTGTTTGTGGGGTCTTTCTTGTGACATTTCCCATCCATGTGGTGTTTGCGTCAATGTTGTTTATAGAGTCATTTCTCATTTATTCAACTTTAGGTCCACTTCAGGGTTTAGTGCCTTGATGATCGGAGGCCATTGGGTTCAGGCATCTTCCGCGGGATGATTTCCTTCAAGGTTTGTTCATTTCCTTATTGTGTCAGTGGTTGATTGCGGTTCGCTGCGATAAGAGCTCTCCGTCCTGTGAACAGGGCCAGTGCATAGCTGGAGAAAGCCTGATATTCTTCCCTGGTGTCCAAGATGTGGTGCTCCTGGCCGTATAGTAGATACTGTATTTTGGTGATGAATGCACTGTGGAGGTCGTCATACAGCTGGCAATTATGCATGAGGTGCTGCGTAACGAAATTTCTGTTTGAACAGAAAAATCCGACTCCCTGACAATGTCATGCGGCCTTTAAGCCCGATGTGTTATCTTGTGAATTCAGCCAATCACAATGGTGCTCTCCACCATTGTGATTAGCACTACCCTAATTGTTAAATATAGCTCCCCCACATTTGACTCTAGAAATGTATACAAGTGAAGTCACGTGAAGTGATAATAGTGTGTTTCTGCCCTTATTGTCCAAGTTTGCAGACAATACGAAGGTTGTCAGGGTTGTTAATGACACTAATGACAGTACACTGTTGCAACAGGTACTAGAAAATTTGAGCAGATGGGCTGAGAGGTGGCAATTGAAGTTTAACATTGACAAATGTAAAGTACTGCAAATGGGAAGCAGTAACCCCAGAGTAGCGTATCAACTGTGTGGTACTACGCTGACAGTGGTAAAGTGAAAACGACCTAGGGGTAATTGTGCAGGCAGATATGAAGTTTTCTGAGCAGTGCAGACTGTCTGCAAGAGTAGCTCATAGTGTCTTGTCAATGATATACAGGAATTTTTCTATCAGGGATAAGGAGGTGATTATCCCCTTGTATAAGACAATGGTCAGACCACACCTTGAGTACTCTATACAGGTCTGGAGGCCTCATTTGAAGAAGGATATAGAGCTGTTGGAACAAGTACAGAGAAGGGCAACAAGATTAGTGGTTGGAACATAGGGTTGCTCTTACGAAGAAAGGCTTAAGTTTTGCAAATTACAGTGTCTGGAGACTAGGCACCTGCGAGGTGATCTGATTGAGATGTATAAAGCCTTGAATGGTTTGAGCATGCTCAATGCTGATAGAATTCTTCCTGTTACTCAGAATAATCGCCTGAGAGGGCATAAATTCAAATTGAGGAAAGACAGTTGTAGGATAGATGTATGGAAGTTTGCCTTTAGCCAGTGGGTAGTTGATTGCTGGAACAAACTTCCATCTGTTGTAGAAGTTGATAGCTTAAATAGATTCAAGGCGGAACTTGACAAACATTTGGAGCGAGTGGATGGGTGAAATAAGGGGTTTTTTTTTTTTGTTTTTTTTTTTTTTTTGGTTGATGCTATATAAGCTTGCGTTCTTGCATCATGTGCCAATGCTAAAGAGGCACAATAAATGTACTTCTAGCATGGCCTAAGTTGAAAATAATCGCTCTGTGATAGCTGTTAATCCAATCTGGTTTAATGCGCCAGTTAGATATGAAATTGAAGGTCGTACTATTGGCTAATGTTACATCTGTGTTAGACTCACCATTAATAGTCCAAAACGTTAGTTCATTATCAGGCTTATTAATGATCTCAAGTTTAGATGAGGTTATCAGTTCTTCCAATAATCTGCCTGTGGCATCCTTGTAAAATGATATGAAAGATTTTTAGCATTTGGATCCAGACAGATAATCGCCTTTCTGCCTCTCAGTCTGAATAATGTAATAGTAATAGAGGAATGTGATCCAAGAAAGCAAGCGTATGAGCAAGATTATGTAGCATCAGCCAAAAAAAAAAAATTCACACAACCATTTCCTGTAAAAGTTTATCCAGTTCCTCCTTGAATTTATTTAAGCTATCAACTGCCACAACGACAGATGGAAGTTTGTTCCAGCAATTAACCACCCGCTGGCTAAAGGCAAATTTCTGCACATCTATTCTACAACTGTCTTTCCTCAATTTGAATTTATGCCCCCTTAGGTTCGTAATCTGAGCAAGTGGAAGAATCCCATCAGAATTCAGCATGCTGAACCAAATCAAGGCCTTATACACCTCAATCAGATCACATCACAGATGCTTAGTCTCCAGCTGCTGCAATTTGCAGAACTTAAGCTTCTCTTGGTAAGAGGTTCCCCTCCATTTCCCTCACCCATCTTGTTGCTCTTCTCTGTACATGTGTGGGGGGTGGTTAGTGGATGTTAATACTTTTTTTTTATTTATTATTATTTATTTCTTTAATAATACATCGCGTTAACCTTCCAGACCCACCTCTTTTAACTTTGTATTTCTCAATTAAATTTCCCCCTTAATTTACCCCCCTCCACGTTAACACCTGACTTGTATACTGCACAGAAGATCACAGATTCTGGGGGAATAATAGTTCGTGAATGTCTCCTCTGGACTGGCTGAGTATTCAGAATGACTCAATACTACACATGATAAACATATACAATTTTGTTTATTTCACAGTATATACATAAAGAATTGTATCATACAACATCAATTGGTATAATGTTAATTACTGGCATTATATGTGTGTTAAGATGTAAAATTAATCGCAACTGATATATTATGTCTCTTCGTGTCTTTCTGTCTTTTCTCCTTCTGGTTTAGGTTACATCTCATAACATTACTTTACTTTCTAACAGTTAAACTTCCCAACTGGAATTACAGCAGTGAGCTTAACACCTCTATGGATATTGTCCTAGATTTATAAATCCCCGCTATAATCTTTCTTTAATTTATCCCTTCCAAAATAATTCAATCTTAATATCTTGTAACGTTTCATGTACATAGACCACCTTTACATCTTAACTTAGAACATACCAGTCTCGAGTACATGTATCTAAATCTTCCTTGCTTTAACTTATCCTTGAGATGAAGTACATACATCTATATCTTATGAACCCTTTCCTTCCTTTTATGCTAGACAATACCAAATCTACTATCAACTAAATAGACATTTTTCTAAAGTCCTTCCCCTCAAATCTAGCTTAAAATTATTATCTCGTACTTACATAATAACTTAGGGAATCACCCTTTACACAACCTTTTCTCAGTTCAGGGGCGACCATCATCAACAGCATAGGGCATCATCAGGCTCCAACTGGAATTATTCATCAGCAAAGGAACTGCTGCTCATCTACAGGGATTCTCCTACGTTCAGGAACTCGCCCATCTTTCCATACGGCTATTAAATAAGTTGCTCCGGCCTGCTTTTTGGGCGTCTGATCAGTTCGACGAAACTGGGAAGCATAATAGAATTATCAGGACTCTTCTTACTGCTTTATCAAGAAGCCTGGCTATGTAGCTCTTCCTTATCTTTCTATACCGAGGCTTTTCGATCCTTTTTACTCAGCTCCAGCATATGTGTTTCCATCTATCATCGGTTATCTCCTTCCTATTTCAACAACTCTTAAACAGCAACTCCCACAACTCATTTCTCTGTCCGCTACTTTCTGGCGATTACCCCGGCACTTCTCGGGATTTCTTTCCAGCCGCACATCACTCGGGCATCTCCACGGGAAATCTCAAAAACTTCCAAAACTCACCACTCTCCCACAAAAACAACCTCCCCTTCCCTGTCTTGCATCTCCTTTTTGTTTCAGCCGCTCATTCTATTTTGATCCAATCGTCGTTCGTTCTTCATCATCTCATTATTCTCATTCGCTCTCTCCCACTTCTTCCGTTTTTCTTGGCCCTTCCCTTTCCTGGGGTAACTTCCTGTTTACGTTTTTTTTCAGCAACTTCGATGAACTACTGGCGTCTAGAAATTTCTAGATATTTCCTTGTGATCATTCCCGATTCACTTACCGCCATTAGTCCACTCTGTTTCTTCTCTACCGCTCCTTGGAAATTAATAAGTGCTCAAGGAGTTGGTCTGTTTCATATAGTGGCTAGCCATTTCCACATAGTGTATATCGCATCCAGGGTTTCCTTCACCCTCTTAGTTCTTAAAATCTTCCTCTCCACAAGGGGGAGTCAGTTCCCTTGTTCTTTTCTTCCAAAGAGCTGCTCACTTTCTGTTTATGCGACCATGAACTGGCCTTGCGGTGCTCCCTTTGTACTAGTGTTCCAGTGCTCCCATTGTCTTGTGTACCGTCCTGCTACCCCCCCGTTGTTACGTTAATCCTCCCCTACTTGACTGTATGGTACAGAGCGATCGCAATCTAAGCTGAAAATCATCCCATGTAAATAATATTATTTAATATATACATATTTTTTTCTTGTTATGTTATAATATTTATAACATAACATTCGCTAGGATAAGTGTAAGAATTTTGTTCTTACACATGCACAAACAAATCTACATCCTTCCTAAAATGAGGCCTGCAGATCTGTATGCAGTACTCATGGTGTGGCCTGACCATTGAATTATAAAAAGGAATAATCATCTCCTTTTCCCTGCTAGCAAAATTCCTGTATATCATTGAAAAAACCCCATGACTTGCTCCTACATTGCTCAGAAGACTTCATATCTGACAGCACAATTACTCCCAGCTCTTTTTCATTTTTTACCACCCTAAGTCTAGTACCACACAGTTGGTACGTTCCTCTGGGGTTACTTCTACCCATTTGCAGTACTCTCCATTTGTCAATGATAAACTTCAATTGGCACTTTTCAGCCCATCTTCACAAATTTTCTAGTTCTTGTTGCAGTAGCACACTGCCATTACTGTCATCAATAACCCTGCCAACCTTTGTATCATCTGCAAACTTTGACACTAAGCCTAATGATGTACCTTCATCAATATCATTGATAAATATACAAAACAGCAGTGGGCCCAACACCGAACCCTGTGGGACTCCACTAATAACATTAGTGCATGAAGAGCAGCATATATTGATTACCACTCTCTGCCTTCTCCTACTCAATCACCCTTTTATCCATTGTCGCAACTTACCCTTAATAGCATTCTGCTCCAATTTGTACAGTAATCTTCCATGGGCAACGGTGTCAAAAGCTTTCCTGAAATCCAAGTATATGATATCAAAATTATTTTTTGTATCCTGTTCCTTTGTAACCACATCATAGTATCCAATCAAATTTGTCAGACAAGTCTTTCCCTTAACAAACCCATGCTGTGTCTAAATTATTGCTGCAGTCTTGTGTAGATGATCCTGCAATGCATCATTAACCAGTTAAAAGTTAAACTAACAGGTCTGTAATTACTGGTGTCACCCTTCAATCCTACTTTGTGAATTGGGGATGCATTTGCACATCTCCAGTCCATGGGGACATCCTCTGAGTCCAAGGATGCTCTCATAATTATGGTTAAGGGTTTGCTTAGCTCCTTTGCCACCTACTTTAATATAACTAGATAGATCCCATCCACCCCAGGTGCTTTTCTTATGTTTAAGTTCAACAATTTCTCCTCCACTTTGCTCTCAGTTATTACAAAATCATTAAGCACCCTGTTACATTTGATAAACTTCTGGCATTTTCCTTCCTTAATATCTCCTGATGTGTGAATGTATATGCAAAATACTCATTCAGTTTGTTTGCTATATGAGCAGGATCATCAACAGTCAAACCATCGATATATGAAGTGGACTAATCTGATTCATCCCCTTCCTTTTGCAGTTTATATATAAGTAAAGAAATCCTTGCTGTTTTTCTTAGCATCCTTTGCCAAAGATTTCTTGTAATCTGCCTTCGCTTTCCTAATCTCCTTTGTGACTTGATTACTCACTGGCTTATATCTGCCATAGGCTTTTGTGTTGCCTGATAATTTATATGCATCCCATGCATTTTTCTTCTCTGCCACGAGTCTCATTAGTTCATTTGACAACCATTTAGGCCTAAACTTGAACAATATTTCTTAACAGATATGAAAAGTCTAATAGCTTCCATGATTAATTCCTTGAATACTTCCCTTTAGAATTCAGTGTTGGTAACATCAGTTGATCCCACTGTACAGAATATAAAAACTGTCTGAGACCCTTGTAGGCACCCTTAAGAAAGAAAAAGCCCTTCTCTTTACCCTTGATGGTAGTAACATCTTTAAGTAAATCCCACATCAGTACATTGTGATCACTGTCACCCAGTAGTTCCTTTATCTGCAAATTCTTAATGCATGAATAATCACTATTTATTATCAGATGAAGAGTATTACTCCCTCTGGTTCCCTCTCGAACTTGTTACTGTAGATAACAGTCATCCAATAAATCCACAAAATCTTGCTAGTATTCGAGTGACCAATGCACAAGTTCCAATTAATATCTAGAAAGTTAAAATTCCCCATTATAAGACATTCTGATTTACTGGCCCATTCTATTTCTCTGCACAATTTCTCATTATACTCATCAGATTTTTTAAGCCTATAATACACACCTACTCTCATTTTCGCTTTCCCAGTGCTTATGTTACACCAAGCTGACTCAACATTGCATTGTCCACCAATGTCAAGTGGATGCACTTCCTTAGATTTTGTGTGTTTCTTAATTGACAGCATAACCCCTCCTCCCTTCATGTGAACCCTTTCTGTACACATTGTACTCCCCAAATTTCAATTCTGCATTCCTAATATCTGTGTGATACCATGTCTCTGATATCCCAACAATATCCACCTTTGATATTTTTCAACACTTCAAATTAATCAAATTTATTTACTCTACTTCTAGCATTGGTGTACATGCACCTATTCTTAGTTACCATAACACATCCTATTTATTTATTTGTTTCATGATGACTGCCATAATTCCCTGAAACTCCCAACACCCCTTGCTCCAGGCCACAGCTCATTCTAATAGACGTAGTGCAAAAATCACTTTCACTTCTGCCTGTGACTACTTTTGATATTTTAGTCTGTGAATTCCCCCATGCTAGCAGTTTTCTGATCCACCTAATGCTGCCTTGATAGCAACAGCAAACACTCTTGTACCCTTTCTATTTAAGTGTATCCCATCCCTCTAGAAGCAGTCTCTCCTGTTAACAAGCACAAACCACATTGAAAAAAATTCGACTCCATGCACTTTGTACGATCCGTCCTGGGCCGAATTGATTGACAGGACTCTTCATATACTCCCTCCTATTGTGTCTGGGCAGAATTGCAGACACTTTCAAATTTATAATAAGCAGATGGCAGATGGATTATTTTAGATGGCAACCAAAACCACCCCATACACCTTTTTCATTTAAAATACCTTCCTATATATGTTTCTTCAAAAAGTTTCAGGATCACAAAAAACTGCAATACACCCTTCATAGCATTGTGGATATGTGTCTGTATGCAAAGTTCTGTACTCTGAATAGGTCCCTTTGAACTTTTGTTTCAAAAAAGAAAGTATATGGCAGTGGGTATCATCCAACAAGTCCAACACCAGGTTTAATAGTTCTAAGGCTTGTAACGTTATATTTTGGAAGGAATGTACTACTGAATATTCTTTTTTCCATTTGGCTGAGGTGTTAAAAATACAGGTATATTTTCACTTCTTAGTGAACTACCTGACCAAGTACAACTTTTCTTGGTGCCTCCATTGCCAGGTGGGCAGGAGCAGCAGTGCGTAGCACACACTTCTTGATTAGACCGGGGTTCGAGCCCGTGACCACCAAATATGGAGGATGCAGAAAGGTCAGGGAATGACCACTGCATATCCCCGGAGCAATATGGCCTTAGTTGTTAATGCTCCTAAAAACCAAAATAACATAACATAACAACTTTTCTTGTGAAAGGAATGTTGATTTTGGTAAGAGGGAGATATACAATTTGGTGACTGATTAGTTATGAGCAATGTAATATTCAATTTTTGCCTTTTCACATCACAGTGCTCATCAAAAGGATAAGACATTCTTGTATTCTTGGAAGTAGAAGGCATGGAAAAACCTAATGGAGAATTATAAATTTTTATCTTATGTACAGGACTATTAGGTGTGACTAAACCTTAATAGAGAATTATCAATTTTTCTCTTATGTATAGAACTGTTAGGTGTGACAAAACTTAATGGAGAATTATTACCAATTTCTCTCTTATGCATAGGAGTAGAAATTGTATTCGTATTACTTGTATGAGTATCACTGAGATGAGAAAGGATCATTTTTAAAAATTTTTGATCTCTGGATATTTGTGGAGATGTATCATATCTGTGTGAACTGGTTCCAGGAGAAGATGATTTAATTACATTTGGCTGGACAGAATAATATCCAACTTTGGAACTGACTATATTTCTGTGCAAACATGTTTTTTTCAAGGAAAATATCACCTCCAGTCTCTTCTATATCTTCTTCCTCCACTCTGCTTTCAACTCCTGCCTCTTTCTCTTCTACTGTGCTCTGTCCTTCCGTCTCTCTCTCCCTTCTACTATACTCTCCTCTCCCTCTTTGACTGAACTCTCTTCTCCTGTCTCCTCTTTGACTGAACTGTCTTCTGGCTCCTCCTCTTCTGTCTCTTTCACTGTACTCCCTTCTCTCCTTTCATCACGGTCTTCTTCTTCTGCAGGTGAGCTGCTTTAGTATCCAAGTGGATACAGCTTTGTATAACAGGTGAAAGCTTCAAAAGAGAGCTCCAGAAAATCCTTCACATTCTCTAAAACCAATACTTCAAAGAATGTGAAGAGAAGATTAAGGCAGGCATTTTCATTGGTCCACAAATATGGCAACTTTTCAAAGATGAACAGTTCCAATGTGTCCTTAGTGATAGCGGGACATCAGCGTGGAAAGCCTTTCGAAATGTTTCAACTGGTTTTCTAGGAAATGTTTAAGCTGGTAACTCAGGGAGCTTGTGGAAGATCTCATTAATTCTTACAAAAAACTGGGGTGCAACATGTTATTGAAGTTGCATTTCTTGCTCACATTGGGATTTGTTCCTGCCAAACTGTGATGCTGTCAGCGAAGAACATGGTGAGTACTTCCATCAAGACATCACAGTGATGGAACAAAGATACAAAAGCAAATGGAGTGCCGCTATGTTAGCTGATTATTGTTGGATGGTGAAACGGGATGCTCCCAAAGCTGAATACAAGTGAAAGGCGAAAAGGTCCCATGTTTGATATAGGTATGTTCATAGCTACATCTTACTGCCATATAAATAAAAAATACCTTCTACAACTACTTTTTTTGAAAACAAGAGATAATTTGCCATTTTAAGCAGTGTTTCCATGTTTTGCACCCGAAAATCTGTAAGGTAAACTTACTTTCATGCTCGTAACAAGATATGACCCAAAATTTGTTGTTCAGTATTATATAGAAAGCACCCTTTGTCATCTGCAACGTGGAAGGGTTAAACTTGAAGCCACCAAATCTCCTCAGTTTTGGGGAAAGAAGACATGGGCTTCTGTATCTTTACTGTGGTCGCTACCATTTATCTGATGCCTGGATAGTAGGGAAAAGTGAAGGTAGATGTGGAGGGAACTGCTTTAGCTTTCTTTATGGTGTTAGTGACTTTTCTGTTGTAGAATCTGTTCTGGGTATTGGTTAGTTTGATAGATGGGCTGCAGCCCTTCAGGACCTTCAGGGTGAGGCCCATTATGATTCCTACCTTTATAGATGATGGGTTGTTAGACTGGAAGTTAAAAATTATGATATCATTTAGCTTTCTGTATACATCTGTGGAAAGGAGCTGTCAATACTCTTCTGTACATCAAGGAAGGGATGGGAAGGGGCATTGTATAGATTGTTTATATGGAGATGAGATAAATCTAAATTATCCTTGTCACAGTTCCAGATGAGAAAAATATTATCAGCACAGCAGGTTTATAGCTGACATGTTTTTTTTTTTGTGTGTGGCTAATGTTTTTGACTCTAGTTGGCCAAAAATAGCACAGGGTAGGGGAGGAAAAACAGTAAGCTCCTCCATACTTATTTCCTTTTGTCTGTAGAAATGTTCTTCCTACTGGAAATAGGCCTGGCCATTTGTTAGACCAATAAGATCCAAGATGTAATTTTTGGAAAGGAGGTGTAGGGGTGATAGGTTAATAGACAATTGCTAATAGGTTTTATTGATGTATGGAAATATGTTTGAATCTTTCTAAAGGACGCTTAGTTTTTGAGAGAGTTGGTATTAATATTAGTATGTGCCATAGAATACAAGGAAGCCTCAGTTTTTTTTTTGCATCAGCCAATAAAGTAAATGAATAAAATAATATTATTTCATAAAAATGAATTGTTTTTCCCTTCTCACAGGTACCAATCCATCTGACTTTTGATTTTCCCTGAGCCTCAACTACCCCATGGAGATAACTCATTTAATTACTGGCTAAAATAAAATCAACTCACTGGCTAAAATAAAACTTACCACATTCCATTCTATACCTATTTCCCCAGTATTTTATGTCCTCTAGTTATAGTTTCATTCATAACCATATTTCATTTTAATATCCCATTAGAGCATTATAGACAATGAGATCCCCTCTTACTTAAACAGTAACTTATTTACCTAGCTTGGTAGCCCACACATTTGAAATCATTCCACATATGGGATCCTGTTTGCTGATTTCATCAGGTATGCTGCTCATCTTTGAACCCTTAAAGGAGCTCAGTGTCTGTGTTTAGATGCCATCTTTGATGAAGTATTACAAGTGTGTTCTTACAATTGTCTTATAACACTGGGACCTCCTTTCTCTACAAATAAATGTTCAATAAATTATGAATAGAACACCATGGCTGGCTGGCTTCTTTTCTCCTGTCTGCATTGCATACAGGCAGGAGGAAAGCATTGTCTACCTGTATCGGAATTCCCAAGTCTCTTTTTTCACTATCTTTTTGTAATTCAACCCCACCAAGTGTATATATTGTTTTTGGATTGCTCTTTCCCAAGTGCAAGACTTGAATTTTGATGCATTAAAACATAGCTGCCACTTTTCTGGCCATCTTTATAGTCTATCCAAGTCATCCTGAAGAAGTGCTACTTGTCACCAATCATTAACAACTCTTCTGACCTTGATGTCATTTGCAAATTTTGACATCATGCTCTTTATCTTCATCAATATCATTTATAAAATCAGAAACCGTAGTGGTCCCATTACTGATTCTTGAGAAACCTAAATTCTAACCTTTTCCCCAGTGTGAAGAGTAATACAAATTGCAGCACATTTCACATAATCACTCTGCTTAAACAATAACTTGTGGCTTCCAAAACTACATTATGCAAATTTTTGTGCGTAGTTAGGAAGGTAGTGAGAGGGCCAGTGATTAATGGCTGGGTCCATCAGATCAGGACTCCACCACTGTAAGACTAACTTAATACTTCATCATCACTGAATTCTGATGGGATCCTTCCACTTGTTCAGATTACGAACCTAAGGGGGCATAAATTCAAATTGAGGAAAGACAGATGTAGAATAGATGTGCAGAAATTTGCCTTTAGCCAGCGGGTGGTTAATTGCTGGAACAAACTTCCATCTGTCGTGGAAGTTGATAGGTTGAATAAATTTAAGGAGGAACTGGACAGGCATTTGGAAGGAATGGTGTGATTTTTTTTTTTTTTTTTTTGGCTGATGCTGCATTAGCTCATACACTTGCTTTCTTGCATCACATGCCACTACTACTATCACTTTCTACTGTATTATTGATATTTATTTATTATTCAATGAAAGTGGATATCTGATGATTTTCTGTAAATTAGTAAAATAGAGGACTGTTTTACCTTTGTATTTGGTGGCTAGGAAAATTTCAATTGCTAGTAAGTAAACAGGAGGATAAGTAAGGCTGTGTTAATATTATTAAGCTTGAAAGTGGTTACATCCATATGTCAGGCCCCAGGAACAACAAAATGAATTTTGAAACCTTTCCATGTTTTTCAAAGTAGGGCAGCTTTTTCTTGTTTGCATTTAGAAGTTTAGTCAGCCTTGAGGAAATGATAGGTCTCAGTTTTGCTAATTTATTCCTTAAGCTATATAGGTTATTAAATATTTGAAATCATCACTAAACTTTATTTTTAATGTAATGTAATTAAAAAATTACATTACATTAAAAATTTAATTATATTAAAAAATTAATTAAAATTGTATAGTTTAATTTTGAATAACTGGTTTACCATTTAGCATGTATTTTTAGCTAATATTTGATTTGAACAAATTTGCTTGTAAAATATGGCTATCCTATCCATATTTGATTATTTTTAATACTTATTTTATGCAAAATAGTCATTAGCTTGCTTTGTATTTCAGCTACTGGTATGGCTGTGTGCCAATCTGAGAATGGAGTATTTGAGCCAGAATCACATAATGTCAAAGCAGTCAGAAAACTTTTAGTTGCAGCTGTATTGTGCAAAGTGGATGTTTTCCCACCAGTATTGAGAGAAATCACTGATCATTTAGCACACATCACTACCCAGTTAAATATATTGGTAGATTTTGAAGTCTATTTGCCTGCTCCCCAACTGTATTGTCCTCAGCCTCCACACAATAAATTGGTAATTTTTTTATACGTTTGAATGGACAATTACCTTTAAAGTAATTCCACAAACTTAATTCCACATAACAGAGAGACAAATTGTAGTTCATTGTTTCTTAAGCATAGTACAGTTATTGGAAAATCAGTTCCCACTAGCCAGATAATCTTGCTTTAACTTCATGATGTTTTGGAACCTTTATACTGCTGGACTTTGTTATGTAGGCTAGATTACCTACTATTTAGAGTTTATTTCACAGTAATTGCATTACACTTAGGAACCAGTTAACTATAATTTTGTTTGTTTGTCACATGGAGTTAAGTGATTTTATTACTTTAATGTTAATTTTTTTTTAATTTTATTATTGACTTATGAGATCAGTATTCTGTTATTTGCATATAAATAATCCCAAGTCCCCTCCTCTTAAGAAAGTAATTTAAAAGATTACCAGAGTAGCGTGGGCAGGAGCGGCAGTGCATAGCACATGCTTCTTGATTAGACTGGGGTTCGAGCCTGTGACCACCAAATGTGGAGGAATGCAGAAAGATCAGGGAATGACCACCGCATATCCCCGGAGCAATATGGCCTTAGTTGCTAATGCTCTTAAAAACCAAATAACATCAACAACAAGAGTAGAGCAAAGCAGTCCTCCACTTTAGAGGATTTCCTTGTTCTGATATAAATTTTTATTTTTATTTTTGGCTTTAATGAAAAATTCCTAATATCTGTTCTTGGTCTGGTACTGATTTACTCATAATATTCTGTTATAAGTAGTTCCTCTCTAATGCTGACATATTGATAAGCAAGGACAGTAAGAAGTTTGAGAATATGGCATCCAAGAGACTGTGACAGTGCCATTTTATTAGATATTGCAGGTTATTGTTAATGTTTTCAAGTAACCCAAAATTTTTGGCTTACCTGTATGCTGTTTATTTATATTTTATAGAGTTGTTATGAATTTAGAATTATGGTGACCACCATTGGTACCATACCCTAAATTTTTAAGTGTTTTGTATTCTTACTTTCTCTATTTTGATTTGCGTGCATTGACAGAAATGTATGAAATGTTATGGTCTTAATGGATCATTGTAGTTATGTTCCCCTGATGAAGTTTGCTGTGATGTTCCATTTAACATTACTTTAATCCTAGCATTGATGTTCAAATCATTAATATTCATCCCAGGTCTTACATAAGAATGATTGCTTGTTATCTGCCACATAATCACAAAAACTTACACAAAATTTGCAATTTAGTTGTATGTTTAGCAGTGCTGGTAATTAATATTGTACATCATAATGTATATATAAACTGAGTTGGCTTTGAGTTAGTAGCATCCTCTTGTGTAGGAATGGACTGTGAACTGGTGAAGGCTGAAAGTTGGGAATGGTTGATATAAGATTGTAGTTTGCACATGTGGGAATCAATTTTTAAGTGACTGCAAGGAAGAATAGGTTGGCGTCCCCAATCAATCTAGACGTTGGCGTCTAGATTGATTGGGGGGGGTAAGACATACAGATGTATCTCGGCAGCATCCAACATGTGAAGTATTCCCATTCTGGGGTGTCACAAGTCTACTGTGACTGGGGCGCCTCCGTAGCCAGGTGGGAAGGAGCAGCAGTGCGTAACACACGCTTCTTGATTAGACCAGGGTTCGAGAAAAAAAAAAAAAAAAAAAACCAAACCAAAACTGTGACTGGCTCAACAGTGGTTGAACAACCAAAGGTCACGTGTGGGACAACCACGTGTGATCGATGCCCTTCGTGTATCTCATCTTGTAATACTGCACAGTGGCCCAGCTAACCACTCTGTACAATGCAGGAATAGCAAGGTATCCACATGAACTATACTCCAGACATTAGCTTGTATAGGCTATGAAAATCAGCAGCCATTATGGGTTCCCATGCTCACTGTGAGACACAAGAAAGTGTGTCTTGCATGGGCACATACACCAATGAGGCAAAACATTATGACCAGTGAGTCGTTGTGCAAATCAAAGCAACTGCAGGTGAACTACGGTGCATGTACGGGTTGGGACACAGAATAAAAAACACCTGATGCTGAGCTCCATTAATCAGTATTACTCTTGTTCTTCAGATGGGAAAGGCAGCAGACTTAAGCAAGTTTGACAAAGGCCAAATTGTAATGGCCAGATGAGTGGGTCAGAGCATATCCAAAATGGCACGGCTGGTGGGGTGCTCACGGTCAGCCGTGGTTTATTACCTACCAAAAGTGGTCCGAGGAGGGAAAGCCCACAAACCGCTGGCAAGGTGTTGGACGACCATGGCTCATCGATGCTCAAGGTGAGCAAAGGCTCTCCTGGATGGTAACAGAAGGGTGACTGTGGTGCAACTCGCTGGTAATTGGAATGCTGATGATGGGAGTAATGTGTCACAACACACGGTACATCGAACCCTGCTGCAAATGGGGCTGTGTAGTTGCAGGCCACTCCTTGTGCCCATGCTAACTACGGTTCACTGGTAACAGCACCTACAGTAGGCACGCGAGCATTGAAACTGGACCTTGAGTGATTGGAAGAAGGTCTTCTGGTCTGACGAATCACATTTCCTGTTGCACCATGTGGATGGCTGGGTATGTGTGTATCCTTTACTTGGGGAAGCGATGGCACCTGGATGCACCATGGGACAAAAACAAGCCAGTGGTGGCATGCTTTGGGCAATGTTCTGTTGGGATACCCTGGGTCCAGTCATCCATGTACCGGACATTCTGATGTCTACCTGCCTAAACATCATTGCTGACCAGGTACACCCTTTCATGGCAATGGCCTTCCCCTCTGGTGGTGGCCTCTTTCAGCTGGATAATGTGCCATGCCACACCACCCGGATTGTTCGAGACTGGTTCGCGGAACATGAGGAAGACTTCTAGGTATTGCCCTGACCTCTAAATTTCCCAGACATCAATCCCATCGAGCATCTGTGGTTTGTGTTGGAACAGCAACTCCAATCTGTGGCATCTCAACCACGGATCTTACAGGAGTTAAAGGATCTGCTGGTTACATGTTGGTACCAGATAGCACAAGACACATTTAGAAATCATGTAGCATCCATGCCTCGCTAGGTACGAGCTGTTTTGGCTGCACGTGGAGGACCAACATCATATTAGGTAGGTGGTCATAATGTTTTGGCTCATCGATGTAATCACCAACATTGGACCACTGATGTATGGAAATCTGGCATCCAGTGAATCCCATTTCCAACTCTGTCCTGTTGATGGGTATATTGGCATTTGGAGAAAGCAACACAAAGCCGTGGCACCTGGTTGAACAATTGGTGTTCGGTAGGCAGGTTGTGGTGTTATGTTTGCATGCCCTGGGTATTCTGATCACTGTTATTAATCATCGGCTTGATGGGAATGCCTACCTTTGTAGCGTTGCTGACCGAGTGCACTTCCTCACAATGAACAGTATATCCAGACAACTGTGGCATCTATCAACAAGACAATGCACTATACCAAGGCCCAGCAGGTTGCTACTGGTTTCAAGAACATGAATTCTCTGTCCTCCCATGGCTGCCCAACTTGCCCCATTCTCAACTCAGTTGACCATATTTAAGACCTACTGGAAAAGGACATTCGATGCTACGACCATCTATCTGACAATGTGTAGGTATTAGTGGACACCCATGCAATGCGTGCAGTACTACACAGGACACCCTGCGTTCGAGCCCGTCACCACCAAATACGGAGGATGCGGAAAGGTCAGGGAATGACCACCGCATATCCCGGAGCAATATGGCCTTAGTTGCTAATGCTCCTAAAAACCAAAAAAAAACAACAACAGGACACCCTGCAATGCATTGTGGAGTCCATGCAAAGATGTGTACAGTCTGTGTTATGGACAGGGCTGGTACTAGCATTTGTGGTGCCTGAGGAAAAACCTTGTAATGGAACCTATTGTATCTTAACACACACATATACAGGGTGATTCACTACGAGTGCGACAAACTTGCAGGAGGTGTAGGGAGCACAAAGACGAATCGGAATCACATAGCATTGCAGGGTCCGAAATGCCTTCGTCATGCGGTAGAGGACGTTGAAGGGGAGGTCACGTGAACAGCGATCCTGCTGGAAGTCAGCATTTGCGAACCGTTTCTGTTGAAGAAACCAAGTAGCAAAAGGCCTCCGGAGTGGATAATCTGCAGACTCCAATGATTGGATGCGTTGCAGATGGTATGAACTCATTTGGTTTGTTGACAGTATCCTCCATACAGTGGCTTGAGAAATACCCAATCGTTGGCCTATCGCTTGAGTACTCGTACTCGGATTGCCTTCTGCAAGACGTAGGACATTCTCGTCATTGTCTGGCATCCTTGTCATTCATTCTCGATTCATGGTACCTCTCGTGAAACAACCAGTCTCACTTAACCTTTTGTGCACACGTGCGAAAATCATATGATGAGGAGCACGCCTGTGCGGGAAACGTTCCTGGCACAAGCGCAGAGCGGCACGCCTGTTACAGTCCGCAGCTCTATATGCGAGGTGCATGTCGGCCAGTTCAACGTTTGAAGGCCCCGAGTGCCAAGCGATATTAGTGACCACAGCGCCTTTTCATAGTGATTATCTGATACGCTTTACTGTAAATACGTTTTTCCTGAGTTTCACAAGTCCGTTAACTCTTAAGCATTATAATTGAATAGATCTTTCAAATTATATAACCCAGAAAGGAAAGTACCTTTCTTTAACCCCCTTTTTTATTTTTCGTTAATACTAACCTTCTCTTCGCTTGGGTCACTAGGTGGCACCACTCTTGCCTCCACGTGGCGGGGCTGGTAACCTGGGGAGAAAAAGATAATCTCCCGGGGCCAAAAAGAGCACGTCATGAGTAAATCAAACTCGGCCTTATCTGGGCTGCCAGATGCACCCCAGACATCAAAAAAGAAAGATAGTTCTATTGCAGGAACTTCAAAACGGCAGAAAACTGACTCTCACATCTATCCTTCTCCAGCTTTCCTGATCATGCACTCAACTGGTGAAAATGCAATTGGCAAAATCTCGCCATTTAGAGTACAAAAGGAATTAGAAAGCAGAGCTGGAGCTCCTAAGTCTGTAAAAAGACTTAGGTCAGGAGATATTCTGATCGAGACCTCTAATAGTAAACACTCAGAGCGGCTCTTGAATATTAATCTCTTTGCTGGAATACCAGTTACTGTGACACCCCATAGATCACTGAACACCTCTAAAGGAGTGATCTCTGACTGGGATTTAATAGATGTGTCCAAAGAGGAGATGCTTGAAGAACTTAAAGAAGAAGGCATTATACAGGTCAAGAGAATTTCCACCAGAAAAGAGTTCTGACTCCTACACGCAATCTCATTTTGACCTTTAATACACCACATCGCCCAGCATCCATTAAGGCTGGATATCTGATCTGTAATGTCAGACCTTATATTCCAAACCCACTACGGTGTTTCCGATGTCAGAAGTACGGACATTCCCAGACAGCTTGCCGGGGGAACTCCTGCTTGTGCAAAGTGCGGGTCAGTTGAACACAACTGCGAAACCTGTACTGCACCCCAACCGATATGCCCAAACTGCAAAAAAGATCATCCCGCTTACGCTAGAACATGTGATCGCTGGAAAACTGAGAAACTTATTCAGATTTATAAAACCAATCATAATGTATCCTATCAAGAAGCAAAGCAAAACATCTCACCACCAACCCTTGCAAATAGATCTACGTATGCTCAAATCACCAAAAAAATTCCAATCAACCGCATCGCAAACTGAACTAACGGTACCCCCAAAAGAGTCTTTCCCAAACTACGTAAAAACACTGTACAATGCAACTCAAACTCAGGCAGTCAATACGCCAGTTTCTATACCAATCGAAAATCTCCACTCCCCGGACGAAGGACGCAAAGAAAAACAAATCGTAACTTCTGATCACCAACAGGAAATGGATACTAAGGAAATACCCCCAGATGACCCGGTCCTACACATTATTGTAGAAGAAGACATGGAAACAGAAAGGCCCTACTTTTGAAAGAAAGATAAAAACAAGAGTGAAAAACAGAGAACCTCAGCACCAAGAAAACGCTCGGAAAGTCTAACTAGAGATAAACAATGAACACAATAATTCAATGGAATTGTCGTGGTTTCCGTGCCAATATTAATGACCTGTACGACCTTACTTCTAAATACACACCAATATGTCTCTGCCTCCAAGAGACGTATTTCAAACCTCAAGACACACCAAAACTGTCTTATTACAATATCTTTAGAAAAGATAGAACCGATCAAAATACTGCACATGGTGGTGTAGCTGTTATAACAAACCCATATGTTCCTGTCAAACAGGTCTTACTGAACTCTCCCCTCGAGGCAATAGCGGTCCGTGTAGCTGCTGACATCCATATTACAATCTGCTCCTTATATATTCCACCAAGCTTTTCCATCCAACAAAATGATCTAAACAACCTCATAGCTCAATTCCCCACACTTTTCCACATTCTGGGAGACTTAAATGGTCATCACACACTATGGGGTAAAAACAATATCGACCAAAGAGGAAAACTAATTGAAAAATGTTTAGATGATAACAACCTTCTCCTTCTAAATGACAATTACTTATGTTCACCTTCCTTCCGGAACATATACTGCAATAGACTTGTCTATCTGTTCAGCAACTTTGTATCCTACTCTAAAGTGGACGGCAAACAATGATCCACTGCATAGTGATCATTTTCCCATTACAATTGAATTACTGAACAAGCCCTCTTATCATCTTACTAGAATTCCTCGGTGGCTAATTGATAAAGCAGACTGGGAGATGTATAAAAAATTAGCTAAACTGGATCCTGAAATTATACAAAAATCGCCAACCAGGGAAGCGGTTGAGTATGTCACAAAAACTATATTACATGCAGCAGGACAAGCTATACCAAAATCCTCCCCAAAATTACCTGAACACCCAAAAATATGGTGGAGTGATGAATGCCGTGCAGCAAAAAGAGACCAAAATAAATCTTGAAATACTTTTAGGCGCTATCCAACCACAGCTAATCTCATTCAGTTTAAACGTGTTAGAGCAAGAGCGAGGTATGTTAGACTCAGTAATAAAAAGGCCGCTTGGATTCGCTTCACTTCAACCATCAATCAAGCAACTCCCACACATAAAATTTGGAAAACAATCAGGAAAATGAGTGGTAAATATCAAACGACACCTCAGCCTATCATGGAATGGAGAGGGCAGAACATTTCTGACCGTACCCAAATTGCCAATATACTAGGGGAAACTTTTGCCAAAACATCAGCAACAGAAAGTTACATACCAGCCTTCAGAAGATTCAAAGCAAATTCAGAAAAGCAAAAGTTAAACTTTTCTTCAAAAGCAGAAGAACAATATAATTTACCATTCACTATCCACGAGCTACATAGAGCCTTGTCAACATCTAGGCGTAGCGCTGTAGGACCAGATAATATCCATTATTCGATGATACAGGAACTAAATGCTGAATCACTGCAGTCACTTCTTGATCTGTTCAATAGGCTCTACCAGGAAGACACATTCTCTAAACAATGGCACCACGCTACAGTCCTTGCTTTCCTTAAACCAGGAAAAGACACATTGCCTTGACTAGTTGCCTTTGCAAAATTCTCGAAAAGATGGTGAACCGTCGAGTGATATGGTACCTGGAAAATTTCAATCTCTTACATTCTGCACAATTCAGCAATTGACAAAACAGATCAACACTAGATATACTAGTAAGACTAGAGAATTCCATTCGGAATGCATTCCTTAGATCGGAACACCATGTAATGGTTTGCTTTGACATCAGCAAGGCCTATGATTCCACGTGGAAGTATGGAATACTCCGAGAATTATATCGCCATGGACTTCGGGGCCATCTGCCGATTTTCATACGCAACTTCCTAGACAAGCGAACTTTCCAGGTTCGATTTAAAACTTCGCTGTCCGAACTATATTTTCAAGAAGAAGGAGTTCCCCAGGGCTCTGTACTCAGTGCTACACTCTTTATAATTGCGATAAACACCATTGCTGAACAACTTCCAAACACTATCGATAAGGCACTGTTCGTAGATGACCTTAGTATTTCTTGCCATGCAAAAACATGAATACGATCGAGAGACAGTTACAAGGGGCAATAAATAAGATCAGTACATGGGCACAAACCAATGGTTTTCAGCTTTGTTCTCAAAAAACGTTGTGCATCCATTTTTGCCGACAACGTAAATTGCACCCACACCCGGAACTACAACTGATGGACAACCAATAGCAGTTCAGCCCAGCATGCGATTCTTAGGAATCACCTTAGATCATAAACTTACCTTCCTGGAACATATTAAAAGACTAAGAACATCCTGCCAACAAAAATTAAATATCATCCGGGTTCTCTCAGCAACAAAGTGGGGAGCTGATCGCCTTACCTTATTACGGCTATACAGATCTTTAATAAGATCAAAACTTGATTATGGGGCACCAGTGTATAGCTCAGCAAGGCCTAGTGTCCTTCGCTGGCTTGATCCTCTCCATCATAGTGCAATACGCATTGCTCTAGGAGCATATCGCACGTCTCCAATACATAGTCTATATGCCGAAGCTCACGAACCCCCCTCTCTCTATCAGAAGGCAACAACTTATATTACGCTATGCATATAAAATTAGATCTATGCTTGAACACCCAAATTGGGAATTACTTTTCACCCCCCAACACAGCAGGTTATACCATAACCGCCTTACTGCTAACCGACCGTTAGGTCGGTTAGCAGTAAGACATCTTCTAGAAATAAGAAGACATCTTCTAGAAGAACTTAATAAGACATCTTCTAGAAGAACTTAATCTGAGTTTTGATAATATCTCAAATACCCCTCCACTACTCCTTGCTCCATGGAGCATTACTCCACCTTTATGTGATAAATACCTTCATAAATGGGATAAATCTTCACTACATAAAGAAAATTTCTTGCAATTGTACCTTGCAGTGGTGGAGCAATTTCCAAACTTTGTTGTAGTTCATACAGATGGGTCAAAGAATGACACCCACGTTGGAATCGCCGCAGTTTTCCTGAACATAACATTGGCCTACCAACTACCACATGAGTTCAGTATATTTTCTGCCGAACTAATGGCAATTCAGGTTGCACTGAAGCATATCGAGACCTCCAAAATTGAAAACAGTATAATTTTCTCTGATTCTCTAAGTGTACTTCAAGCCCTGGAAAACACCATGAACATCACCCACCCAGTGGTAAAAGAAATAACAAACTCTTTATATTCCTTATCTGAGCTTGGAAGAACCATACACTCCTGTTGGGTCCCAGGACATATGGGAATTCCAGGAAATGAATTAGCGGACAATGCCGCAAAAGCAGCCGACTTACCACCTGATGTACAGTGGAGAGTTCCACATCAAGATTATAGACGAATAATACAGGAAAAATGCATGTACCAGTGGCAATCAACATGGCAAAACCAACTTGAAAATAAGCTTCGAAGTATCAAGCCAAATCTTGAGCCATGGCCTTCAAGCCTCAGTGCAATTCGACAACAGGAGGTAATACTAGCTCATCTCCGAATAGGTCACACTAATATTACTCATGGTTACCTTTTAAGAGGGGAGATTCACCCCCAGTGTGATCACTGTAAAACAGTGCTTTCAGTGAAACATATCCTTGTGGAATGCACAAAATTTGCAACAGAATGCCAGAATCACTTCACTCCAGCCACAACTGAAGACCCACTAACGCTTAGTTCACTTTTGGGCAATAAAACAGATGTCTCAAAGATTTTTACCTTTCTCAAAGCGATCAATGTATACCACCTCCTTTAGCTAGTCAACAATCAGTTTCCTGACTCTCGATCCATAAAGAAATAGCTTAAATACTAACCTATATATGGCGCACTATGGCCATAGACGCCCATGCGCCAAAAAAATCCCCAAACAAACAAACGACGTTTGAATACTCGTCCATCCTACTGCCTCGGGAACCAGTTCGCAAATGCTGACTTCCAGCGGGATCACTGTTCATGCGACCTCCCGTTCAGCGTCCTCTACCGCATGACGAAGGCATTTCGGACCCTGCAATGCTATGTGATTCCGATTCGTCTTTGTGCCCCCTTCACCTCCTGCAAGTTTGTCGCACCGGTAGTGAATCACCCTGTATATGCAGTAGCACATTTAGCAGTGCCTATTTTATGTGGCACCTGTTGCAAGTGCCTCACTTGCACACCCCTAGAACCGGCCCTGATTATGGGCAAAAGATGATCCCCATGGCAAAAGATGTAGTTAATAGTCAAATCCAACCCTGTGTATGTAATTGTTACCATATTAAATATGTACAGGTGTGCCTGAAAAGTTTTAAGACTACATTCATAAAAAATCGAAATCTCAAGGAAAAAAATTTATTACCATTTAATCTTCAAAGTATATCACTTCTAACTTGATACATCTCTTTGCACTGTCATACAGCTTCTGGATGGCTCTGTAGAACTGATCTTGTGGAACCTTGGTTAACTCCCTCATCATACTGGTTTGGATCTCTGAAATACTGTCAGAATGTTGTCCCTTCAAGTGGGACTTCACTTTATCGAACAGAAAATAATCAGCAGATACCAAATCTGGAGAATACTGGGGATGGCATACTGTAATGCTCTTCCATGTGAGAAATTGCTTGATGATGCTTGATATTGTGCAAAGGTGCATTGTTGTGATGCAAGAACCACTCACCTGATTCGACTGCATCTGGCTTAACAATACCAAAATTCTTTTCAACAGTCTGTCCATCACTCCTCTGTAAAATTCAGAATTGACTGTCTGTCCTTCCAGTACAAATTTTTTGTGCACGGCTCTTTGCCATTCAAAAAAAAATCACACCAACATCATTTTATTTTGACACTTTTGGAACCGGAATTTCTTTGACCTTGTTGAATTTTCTTCAACCCATGCAGCTGATTGTGTTTTTGTTTTGGGTTCATACGCAAAGCACCAGGTCACCAGTTATGGTTTTTTTTTAAAAAAAGTCTGGATCACTGTCTGCCATCTCAATCAAATTTCAACATGCTGCAACTCATTCCTCCTTCTATTCCGCCATCAGTGCATATGGTATGAGGTGTGAAAACGCTTTCCTTTTTTTTTTTTTTTTCAAATCTTCGACAACAATTGAATGCACGATATCCTTGCTGATGTGAAGCTGGTCTGCTGTCTTTTGGATGGATGGGTGATAATCTTCCATTAACAGCTTCCAATTTTTTTCTGTGGTCTAGTCTGTATGAGACTGGGATGGGCGACCAGTCTACACATCGTCCTGAACAATTTCCTACACTTCATAGAACCACCTATACCAGCAAAAAAATGTATCGTGATAGTGCTTCATGTCCATTAGCTGCCCTCACCATTACAACTGTTTCAGTTGCAATTTTTTCTGGCTTTAAAACAAAATTTTATTGCTACTCTTTGCCCGGTCCTTGAATCCACAACAATGTGATTTTACTGCACCCAACTTAAACACAACTTTCCAGTAGTAGAATGCCTTTGTGCACACTGATGAAACTCGGCACAGAGCCAGTTCAGACTTGATAGTGAATAGTTTCAACAGTGGCCAATGTATGCCATGCTAGTAGTATAGTTTAAAAAAAAATGTCAGTCCTAAAGCTTTTCAGACACACCTTGTATGTTATATCATTGAAATAATCAAATCATTAGCATTTTTCACGTACTTTTAGATTTCAATGTCTTCCTTACACTTCCACTCTCCTTTCCCTTGTTCTTCTAGGTCGCCATCCTGCATAAAGAAAGAACATTTCGGCTTATTATTTTGGCATAAAAATTTCTTATATATATATATACATATTTGAATAATGGCTTAAAAGTTAAACATAAAATAAGATAATAAATAAATATAAAGCTATCATTAGAGGCAGCAAAATACACATCCTCAACATGAAGCCCAGATATATCCGATAATTCAAAATAAAACAAAATAAAAACATAAGCCAGTAGTATGACTAAAAATGTAGAGCGAAATTAACATAAAAATAACGTAAAATACAATAAAATAAAAAAAAATAAAAAACAAACGGGGAAGGGAAAGTAAAGGTACTAAGATATAAGCAGTAGCCGATTGTCTCCTATATAATTTAGCAATTTAAATCCAATTAATAAAACCAATGTCAAATTTAAAATAATGCCAATTATAATATGATTTAGCGGTACCCCCCCTTGAAGGTACCAGATCCGAAAAACGTGACCAAAAAAGAGGTCAAAAGAACTACCTAAATGAAAAACAAAATATCAAAATAATAGACTGACCATTATGCCACATATTGACAGAGGACCACGAGGCCAATAATGGTCATGGAATCGCTGCATTTTTAGCCATACTACTGGCTTATGTTTTTATTTTGTTTTATTTTGAATTATTGGATATATATATACATATATATATATATATAGTTTTTTTTTATATTATAACTAATAAAATAACAAAAAAATGGACATGGACACTATAAAATAAAGAGACAGAATTAACAATAAAACAACCTTCAGTGGAGGTTGTTCCATTGTTAATTACTTTTTAACTCTTTCAGCATTATGTACATAGATCTATGTTTTTCATGTGTGTGTGTGTGGCCTCTGGAGAGTATGTACATAGATTGGTATTATGAAGGTCACTTTAAACACTGTGTGAAACACTGTAAACAAGGTATACTGTATACCAAATTGTCTTGATGTTTTTCTAGTGTATCTGCCATCTCTTATCTGCATTTCCAACTAATTGCAGATACAGTTTAAAATGAGTGGCAGCACAAGCATAACATTGAAAATTAGATGACAAGATTGCACCTGGTGGCCAGGAGAATTAAAGGAGAAAATGGCTTTGAAGATAGCACTGAAAATTTAATGTCTGATTCGTGCTATATAAAAGCCAAAATTGAAGAATTTCTGTGGAATTCAAGATCAAAATTTGTTAAAGCTGAATCAAGTAAATACATAATGAGATATAGAGGATACTATATCATTAAAAAAAAAATGATTCCAAGTATAATGTATAATTTTTTTTAATAATTAAAATAAGATGTTAATATTTTAAAACATTTATGCCCGAAGTTTACACTTGTACAGAATTTCATGAAAAAATTCACTGCAATGGGAATCCATCCAAATGTGACAAACTCACTGCTGAAAAGATTAATTTCATACCTAAGTAAAAGAGCCAACAGTAAATTCAGTCATATTAACATTGATTTTCAGCAATTGCTATCCATTAGTTTGGTCTCATGTTATATACCATCTGTCAGATGCTATAATAGAGTTTTTAAACTATGGTTGGCTAAAGTAAGGTAAGGTGGATGCAAAGTTTTCTATTTCACACTACTTTTTGTCATAAACAGTGGCAGCAGCTTTAACAAATGAGTCAAGACTTCCCAAAAAATACCAACAATTAAAGACTGGATGACCATCTTAGGAAAATTTAGACAAGTAGTAGTTTTATGAAGCTGAGGATTGTTCACACATATCTTCTTACTCATAGCTGAAGAACTCTTAAGTTGCCAGAACTGTAATACAGACCAAACTATCAAGCACATTTCAGTAGAATGCTGAACATGAAAGACAAAGTAGGATGATCTTTGCTTTTTACTACTGCAGTTTTCTTCAAATGCTTGCCTTTGTAAACATCTGACATTCTCTCACAGTCTCTGTAGCACTAATATCATGTCATACACATTAGCAAATAACAAAACATTGCTCTGTCTTCAAATCCTCCAGTATGGAGCTCAAAGAATGATTCATACTAATGGCATGTAACCATTTAACATGTAGCAGCTAACCTGTTAGAACTTGCAATTTGTGTGAGCATATTCTTGAATGTACACTTTTCCTGCTAGCTACTGGCAGTTTTCTGAAATTTGAGTGAGTGTACAGTAGTGAATCATTTAATTTTCAAATAATGTAAATTAAATGCTAAAGTGATGCATATAAACAACAAAAAGTTCCAGACACATAGTGTAAGTTTTCAGAAACCACTGGATTTGATTTAAGGTTTTGCTGTACCATAAATACCTAGTCAACTTGCATTCAGAGGGAATGATGAATGAGATGGTGACTTATTCTCTGCCATTGATTGTGAATGAAGACAAAGCTTCATTCACAAGAAGTGAATATCGGCTAATTTGAGTTGAGAAGGACATACTCAATTCATATTAAAGAAATATTTCAACATGACAAGTTTTAAATTAAATGTTTTGATAGGTCGAGGAAAAAAATTTAAAAGTTTTGACCCAATATCTGAATTAAAATAGAAATGTTTCTGAATTCCTTACTAAATTCTGTTAGGTCATCAAACACAAACTCTGGCCAAATGACAGAATTCATTCAGGAATTCAGAAAATATTTCCATTTTAATTTAAGATTGACTGGGTCAGAAATTTGTAAAAAAAAAATTATCCTGACTTTACTGGTAAATATAATTTAAAACTTCTCTTGTGGAAAAGTATATTTCTTTTAAGACTAACTTGAATGTTGGTTGTTGGTACCTGTGAAGGGTGTATCTGTTGCAGGTTGACAAATAAACCACTGTCAGAATCTGTATGCTGTCACGTGAATGGCATCTTTTACACATTGTAGGAAGATGATAGCATCTGAATCTTAATGGATATTGAGATTCAGTTGCTAATGCCAAGAAGCTACATCTAATTTCAAAATATTCTTTTTTATTTCTGTGGTTTGATTTAATTTAATTTAATTTAATTTATTGCTGTGGCTTGATGATGATGTCACCTTCCAGCAGAATAGAATAGGAAAAGCAGAATACAAAAAAAATAAAAAATGAATCTGCTTGAATCTATCATTTTCTTCATAAAGCCATTGAATTCTAGCTAAATTTTCTTTTGGTTATTCCAGAATCAGATGAATGTCTCTTATTTGACAAACTTGTTATGAGCACAGTTACATACATACTTCCAATTTTACATTTGAAAGACTGGATGACCATCTTAGGAAAATTTAGACAAGTAGTAGTTTTATGAAGCTGAGGATTGTTCACACATATCTTCTTACTCATAGCTGAAGAACTCTTAAGTTGCCAGAACTGTAATACAGACCAAACTATCAAGCACATTTCAAACAAAATAACAATTAGATTGATATCATTAACTAAATCTCCAGTACTCATAGTAGTTTACAGTTTTATTATAATAACTTATTGTGATTTGACAGGTAAATAAAGTGGAATTAAATGTTATTATTAAGTATTATTAACCTCAATTTACTGATATTACCTAATAGGCATATGCAAATTTGAATTAAAAAAAGATGTAAGGTTACTGAAATCTGAGTAAGAGATTTGGTAGCAGTTCATAACTTTTTCTAACACTGTCACCTCATTTCCTTCTAATTTTTTTTTTCTGTCACCCATTATTCAAATTATTCCAGTTAAAAAAATTATAAATGAAATATATGGTCTGAATTTCAGTTTTAGACATTCTTTAAACATTTTTTAAAGTCATATTCTGTGCACTAAAACTTGAAAATGAACATGCGGATAAAAAAAAAAAAAAGTATTTTAGCATTAACATTAGTAGAGGCATATGTTGCAAGGAAGCATCAGCCAAAAAAAAAAAAAAAACACCTTCACATTTCACTCCAAAAGTTTGTCCAGTTCCTTGAATTTGATTAAGCTATCAACTTCCACAACAGATGGAAGTTTGTTCCAGCAGACAACCTCCAAATTTCCATACAATTCTTCTTCAATTGTCTTTCCTTAATTTGAATTTATGTCCCCTTGCAGGTGCTAGTCTCCAGATGCTGAAATTTGCAGAACTTAAGCCCTTTTTGGTAAGAGCAATCCTTTGGGCCATTGTTATATGATACAATGTGTACCCCGAACTAGATAGTGTGATGTTTAACAGAAAACTAGGTAGCGAGTATAGTAGTATCACTTAATCAGTAAAATTTACTAATCTTATTAAATTTCATTGTCAATTAAATTGTACTTTTTTTAACTAAATACATATAACAACCTAGTTTTTACAAAAGTAACAATATAATTAATACATATAACTTTACAGGAGATAAGAAAGTCATATAATGTAACTCAGAGATAATATTCGATACTGAAATTCATATATATATTCCAATGCAGTTATAACATTTTTCATGTTATAACTGCATTGGGATATAAGTTTAGTTTTCTATTTTGTATTAGAATTTTATTTGAACTTGAATAGAAATCATGACTCAGATCAGAGCAGCAAAGCAAAAGGCTGAAACTATTGGGAGTGCTGTGGCTCAGGGGAGAACTGAGGGTAGTGGTTTTCCTCTGAATCACAGCCTTTTGAAATGTACTGTAGATATTGTCAAGAGCAGATATCATCTTTGAAGGGCACAAAGGGTGATATTGTTGTACACGTTGGCACTAATGATATTAAGAGTAGGAGACTGGCAGAATTACTTAAAAAGTACAGGTCAAAGTTGAAAAAAAGCTGTGAGTTTGGGTTGAATTTGAAAGTGTCTGCAATTCTGCGCAGACACGATAGGAGGGAGTATATGGTGAGAGCCTTGTCAGTCACTTCGGCTCTGGAGAGATTGTGCAAGGCTCAAGGGGTAGAATTTTTCTCAGCCTGGACTGTGCTTGTTAACAGGAGAGACTGCTTCTACAGGGATGGGATACACTTAAATAGAAAGGGTGCAAGAATATTTGCTGATGCTATTGAGGCAGAGTTAGGTGAGTTAGAAAACTGCTAGCTTGGGGGGGAGGATACCTGGACTAATAGATTAACAGTAGCCTCTGGCAGAGGTGAAAGTGATTCTTGCACTGCTATTGAAATGCAATTGAGCAGCAGCAGCAGCAGCCCGGAAAGCAAGGCAATGGGGATTTCCAGGACTGCTGGGAGTCATAGTGGAACAAGTAAATACACGGGCTGTGTTAGGGTAACTAAGAGTAAAAACAGGTGCATGTACACCAATGCTAGGAGTATAGTTAATAAATTTGATGAGCTTGAAGTGCTAGTCAAGACATCAAAGGCAGATATTGTTGGGATATCAGAGACGTGGTGTCACACAGACATAAGCAGTGCAGAATTGGAATTTGGGGAGTTAAATGTGTACAGAAAGGATACACAAGACTGTACAGGAAGGGAGGAGGGATTATGATGTTAGTTAAGAAACATGATGTTAGTTAAAATCTAAGGAAGTGCATCCATTGATGTTGGTGGACAATGCAATGTTGAGTCGTTTTTGTGTGACCTAAGCATTGGGAAAGGAAAAATGAGAGTATGTGTGTGTTATAGGCCTAATGAATCTGATTAGTATAATGAGCGATTTGCAAAGAAATAGAGTGGGCTGGTAAATCAGAGTGTCTTATAATGGGGGATTTTTAATTTCCCAGAGATTGACTGGAATTTGTGAGTTGGTCACTCACACACTAGCAAGGCTTTTGTGGATTTATTGGATGATTGTTTTCTACAGCAGCATGTTCGGGAGGCAATAAGGGGGAGTAATATTCTTGATCTGATTATCAGTAGTGATTTTTCATGCATTAAGAATCTGCAGATAAAGGAACCACTAGGTGGCACTGATCACAGTGTGCTGAAGAAGAATTTACTCAGAGGTAACTACCATCAGAGGTAAAGGAAAGGTTTTTGCTTTCGTAAAGGTGACTACAATGGTCTGAGACAGTATTTAAATTCTATACAGTGGGACCAACTGATGATGTTACCAACAGAAAATTCAAAATGGGAAGCATTCAAAGAATTTATCTTGGAAGCTACTAGGCTTTACATACCAACTAAGAAATATCGTTCAAGGTTTCATGGATGTCAGATGAACTAATGAGACATATGGCAGAGAAGAAAAATGCATGGGATATGGAAGCCTATGATATGGGTGATATGGAAGCCTATGATAGATATAAGCTGGTCTGTAACCAAGTCACAAAGGAGATTATGAGAAATCCTTGGCAAAGAATGCAAAGAAAAACAGAAAAGAGTTCTTTACCTATGTAAACTAGAAGGAAAGGGATGAATCAGATTGGTCCACTGGATATTGATGGTTCAACAGTTGAGGATCCTGCTCAGGTGGCTAACAAACTAAACGACTATTTTGCATCTACATTCACACATGAGGGGTTATTCAGGAAGGGGAATGCTAGAGGTGAAGTAAACTCTGGCAGTGAGCTAGATAATCTTGTAATAATTGAGAGTAAATTGGAGGAGAAATTGTTGAAGATAAACATAAGAAATCCACCTGAGGTGGATGGAATCCATCCAGTTATATTAAAGGAGGCAGGAAAGGTAGTAGGCAAACCCTTAGCCATAATTATAAGTGCTTCCTTGGAATCAGCGGAGGTATCCATGGACTGGAAATGTGACCCCAATCCACAGAGGAGAATCAAAAGGAGACACAGGTAATTACAGACCTGTTAGTTTAACTTCTGTTCCAGGGAAATTAATGGAGGCACTGGTTAAAGAAGCATTGCAGGATCATCTAAACAAGACTTTTGTTATAGCTCGGATGCAGCTTTGTTCCCTCTGTACTTTGTTCTCCTAACCGATCTTTTCACCCTTCTCTGTACTCGTTACAGCAGCTCTACATCCTACCTAAAACAAGGCCTGTAGACCTGTATTCAGTACTTAAGGTGTGGCCTGACCATTGCCCTATACAAAGTGATAACCACCTCCCTGCTAGTAAAATTCCTGTATATCATTGACAAGACTAATGAGTTGCTCTGGCTGCTTGTCTGCACTGCTCAGAAAACTTCATATCTGACACAATTAACCCCAGATATTTTTCATTCTCCACTACCCTGAGTGTAGTACTGCAAAGTTGGTACATTACTCTGGGGTTACTGCCACAACAGGTCAGGGCCTCCCATTTTTCCGAAGCCTTGACTCCTGTTTCACTTCTCTTAGTGTGGCAAGGCACCTTGGTTAAAAATCTCTGCACAGGGACTTGATGTACACATGATTTTTTGATTTTTTTCATTGGATATATAGTTCCTATTAATTATGTCACAACAATTTCATGCCTTATATTCAGTTTCTCTGGAAATAAAATTTGCTGATTAAAATATGGGATATTCTGATTAAAAGGCAGCACTGGGATCTATATAGCTTATTTTTAGGTTTAGACTGTTTTGTCATATTTCAGCTGAAAGTTTTGAATTGTTTATTAAAATTGGAATAAACATTATCGTTTAGATTTTATTAACAGGTGCATGTACATTAATGCTAGGAGCATAGTAAATAAATTTGATGAATTTAAAGTGCTGGTCAATGTATAAAATGCAGACATTGTTTGGATTTTGCCCTCTCAGGTGTAACTCAGATATAAAGGATTCAGAATTCGAATAGGGTGAGGACAATGTATATAGAAAGAACACACAGGACATCAAGGAGGTTATACTCATGGTTAAGAAACACAAAATATAAGGTGTACCAATTTAACATTGGAGGTGAGTGCGATGTTGTGTTGATTTGGTGTGACATTAGCATTAGTAGAGGCATACGATGCAAGAAAGCAAGCTTATGCGGCACCAGCCAAAAAAAAAAAAAAAAAAAAAAACCACTCCCATTTCACCCCTCCGTTAATTCTAAATACCTATCCAGCTCAGCCTTAAATTTATTTAGGCTATCAATTTCCACAACAAAAGATGGAAGTATATTCCACCAATCGACTACCCGCTGGCTAAAGGCAAACTTCCACACATCTATCCTACAACTGTCTTTCAATTTGAATTTTGCCCTCTCAGGTAATTATTCTGAACAAGAGGAAGAATCCCATCGGCATTGAGCATGATCAAACTATTCAAGGCTATATACACCTTTAGCATAGCATCAGTAGAGGCATTTGATGCAAGAAAGCAAGCTTATGCAGCATCAGCCAAAAAAAAAAAAAAAAAACCCCACTTCCACTTCACCCCTCTGTTCGTTCAAAATACCTGTCCAGCTGAGCCTTAAACTTATTTAGGCTATCAACCTCCACCACAAGGGATGGAAGTCTGTTCCACCAACCAACCATCCGCTGGCTAAAGGCAAATTTCCGCACGTCTATCCTACATCTGTCTTTCCTCAATTTGAATTTATGCCCTCTCAGGTGATTTTTCTGAGCTAGAGGAAGAATCCCATCAGCATTGAGCATGCTTAAACCATTCAAGGCTTTATATACCTCTATCAGATCACCTCGCTGGTGCCTAGTCTCCAGACACTGTAATTTGCAAAACTTAAGCCTTTCTTCGTAAGAGCACCCCTTTGTTCCATTCACTAATCTTGTTGCCCTTCTCTGTATTCGTTCCAGCAGCTCTAATCCTGCTTGAAATGAGGCCTCCAGACCTGTATACAGTACTCTAGGTGTGGCTGACCATTGCCTTATACAATGGAATAATCACCTCCTTATCCCTGCTAGAAAAATTCCTGTATATCATTGACAATACTCCATGAGCTACTCTTGCAGCCCGTCTGCACTGCTCAGAGAACTTCATATCTGCCTGCACAACCACCCCCAAGTCCCTTTCATTCTCTACCACTGTCAGTGTAGTACCACAGAGTTGATACGTTGCTCTGGGGTTGCCGTTTCCCATGTGTAGTACTTTACATTTGTCAATGTTAAACTTCATTTGCCATCTCTCAGCCCATCTGCTCAACCTTTCCAGATCCTGTTGCAGCAGCATAGTGTCAGTAGTGTCCTTGACAACCCTGCCAACCTTTGTATCATCTGCAAACTTGGACATCAAGCTTGATATACCATCATCAATATCATTTATAAATACAGAAAACCACAATGGACCCAACATTGAACCTTGAGGGACTCCACTAACATTAGTCCATGAAGAGCAGTGTCCATTGATTACCACTCTGTCTTTTTTTTTTTTTTTGTCCTTGCTTTTTCCCATTATATTATTATTATTTTTATTATTATTATAATTAGCCATATGGTGCAAGAAAGCCTGAGGCTTTTGCTACACCAGCCAAAAAAAAAAAAAAAAAATTCTGAGTTACCCCTGAGAGAGAGAGAGAGAGAGGGGGGGGGTCAGAAATAGAAGGGAATCACCAAGAAAGAGAAGAATGATGATATCCAGCTCAGGACCCTGGGTGTGCCAAGCCCATACTCACCAGATGTGAGCCCCTGGGGGGTATATATGGAGGCAGCGCTTTTATTGTTTTGGCATGAAATGTTTGCAGCTGGATGCCCTTCCTGACGCCAACCCTCACCCTTTATCCGGGCTAGGGATATGCAGTAGTCATTCCCTGACCTTCCGCATCCTCTGTATTTGGTGGTCAAGAGCTTGAATCCCGTTCTAATCAAGAAGCGTGTGCTACGCACTACTGCTCCTGGCTACAGAGGCGCCGATTACCACTTTCTGTTTCCTCCCACTCAACCATCCATTTATCCATAGCAGTGATTTACCTCCAATGTCACACTGCTCCAATTTGTGCAGCAGTCTTCCATGTGCAACAGTATCAAAAGCCTTTCTAAGATCCAAATATATGATATTAAAGTTATTCCCTTCATCCAGTTCCTTTGTGGCCACATCATAGTATCCAATCAAATTGGTCAGACAAGACTTTCCCTTGACAAACTATAACTGAAGCCCGAGCTATAACTGAAGTCTTGTCTAGATGATCCTGCCGTGCTTCTTTAACCAGTGGCTCCATTAATTTCCCTGGAACAATTCGCCCTTTGTGAATTGGGGTCACATTTGCACATCAACAGTTCATGGGTTCTTCCCCTGAGTCCAAGGAAGCTCTCATAATTATGGCTAAGGGTTTTCTTACTTCCTTTGCTGCCTCCTTTAATATAAGTGGATAACATAAGTGTGATGAGAAGCAAAATTGAGAGTAGGAATGTGTACATAGGTCTAATCACTGTGATGAGTACAACAAACAACTGTACAGAATAGTAGAAAGGGCCAGTAAATCAGAGTCTTAAAATGGGGTTTTTAACTATACAGATAATTACTGGAACTTGTGGATTGGTTACCCACACACTGGCAAGACATTTGTGGATTTATTGGATAAATCTTTTCTACAGCAGAATGTTAGAGAGGCAACAGGAGGAAGGAGTTTTTTTTGATCTGGTTATCAACAGTAATTCTTCATGCATTAAGCAACTGCAGATAAAAGAACCACTAGGTGGTAGTTGTCATAGTGTATTGATGTGGGATTTACTTAAAGATGTATTGATGTGGGATTTACTTCACAGACGTAAATCAGAGATGTGGTGTCACACAGATATAAGGAATGCCGAACTGGAATTTGGGGAGTACAATGTGTACAGAAAGGATAGACAGGATAGGAAGGGAGGAGGTGTTATGCTGTTAATAAAGAAAAACATAAAATCAAAAGAAGTGCATCCAGTTGATATAGATGAACAGTGCACTGTTGGGCACCTCCGTAGCCAGGTGGGAAGGAGCAGCAGTGCGTAGCACACGCTTCTTGATTAGACCGGGGTTCGAGCCCATCACCACCAAATACGAGGATGCGGAAAGGTCAGGGAATGACCACTGCATATCCTGGAGCAATATGGCCTTAGTTGCTAATGCTCCTAAAAACTAAACAAACAAACAAACAAAGTGCACTGTTGAGTCAGTTTAGTGTGACATAAGCACAGTGAAAGCAAAAATTAGAGTAGGGGTGTGTTATAGGCCTAATGACTCGAATGAGTACAATGAACAATTGTACAGAGAAATAGAGTGGGCTTGTAAATCAGAATGTCTTATAATGGGGGATTTTAACTTCCCAGATATTGACTGTAATTTGTGGGTTGGGTACTCACACACTAGTCAGACTTTTGTGGATTTATTGGATGATTGTTTTCTGCAGCAGCATGTTCGAGAGGCAACCGGAGAAAGTAATACTCTTGATCTGGTTATCAGCAGTGATCATTCATGTATTAGGAATTTGCAGATAAAAGAACCACTAGGTGGCAGTGATCACAGTGTACTGACGTGGGATTTACTTAAAGATTTAGCATTAGCATTAGCATTAGTAGAGGCATATGATGCAAGAAAGCAAGCTTATTCAGCATCAGCCAAAAAAAAAAAAAAAAAACCCCACTCCCATTTCACCCCTCTGTTCGTTCGAAATACCTGTCCAGTTGAGCTTTAAATTTGTTCAGGCTATCAACTTCAACAACAAGTGATGGAAGTCGGTTCCAGCAACCAACCACCCGCTGGCCAAAGGCAAATTTCCGCACATCTATCCGACATCCGTCCTTCCTCAATTTGAATTTATGCCCTCTGAGGTGATTATTCTGAGCAAGATGAAGAATCCCATTGGCATTGAGCATGCTCAAACCATTCAAAGCCTTGTACACCTCTATCAGATCACCTCGCCGGTGGCTAGTCTCCAGACTCTGTAATTTGCAAAACTTAAGCCTTTCTTCGTAAGAGCAACCCGTTGTTCCATTCACTAATCTTGTTGCCCTTCTCTGTACTCGTTCCAGCAGCTCTACATCCTTCTTGAAATGAGGCCTCCAGACCTGTATACAGTACTCTAGGTGTGGCCTGACCATTGCCTTATACAAGGGAATAATCACCTCCTTATCCCTGCTAGAAAAATTCCTGTATATCATTGACAAGGCACCATGAGCTACTCTTGCAGCTCGTCTGTACTGCTCAGAGAACTTCATATCTGCCTGCACAATTACCCCCAGGTCCTTTTCATTCTCCACCACTGTCAGTGTAGTACCGCAGAGTTGATACGTTGCTCTGGGATTACTGTTTCCCATATGTAGTAATTTACATTTGTCAATGTTAAACTTCATTTGCCACCTCTCAGCCCATCTGTTCAACCTTTCCAGATCCTGTTGCAGCAGCATAGCGTCAGTAGTGTCCTTAACGACCCTGCCAACCTTTGTATCATCTGCAAACTTGGACATTAAACTTGATATCCCATCATCAATATCATTCATAAACACTGAAAACAACAATGGACCCAACACTGAACCTTGAGGAACTCCACTAATAACATTAGTCCACGTTGAGCAGTGTCCATTGATTACCACTCTCTGTCTTCTGCCACTCAACCATCCCCTTATCCATAGCAGCAATTTGCCTCCAATGCCACACTGCTCCAATTTGTGCAGCAGTCTTCCATCTGCAACAGTATCAAAAGCCTTTCTAAGATCCAAATATATAATATCAAAGTTATTCCCTGCATCCAGTTCTTTTGTGACTACATCATAGTATCCAATCAAATTGGTCAGGCAAGACCTGCCCTTAACAAAACCATGCTGTGTCTGAGCTATAACTGAATTCTTGTCTAGATGATCCTGCAGTGCTTCTTTAACCAGTGCCTCCATTAATTTACCTGGAACAGAAGTTAAACTAACAGGTCTATAATTACTTGTGTCAGCCTTTGATCCTCCTTTGTGAATTGGGGTTACATTTGCACATCTCCAGTCTATGGGTACCTCCCCTGAGTCCAAAGAAGCTCTCATAATTATGGCTAGGGGTTTGCATACTTCCTTTGCTGCCTCCTTTAATATAACTGGATAGATCCCATCCACCCCAGGTGCCTTTTTTATGTTTATCCTCAACAATCTCTCCTCCACTTTCCTCTCAGTTATTACAAAATCATCCAGCCCACTGCCAATGTTTACTTTACCTACATCATTCTCCTTCCTGAATAACTCCTCATGCGTGAAAGTAGATGCAAAATACTCGTTTAGATTGTTAGCCACCTGAGCAGGATCCTCAACTGTTGAACCATCAATATCCAGTGGACCAATCTGATTCATCCCTTTCCTTCTCGAGTTCAAATATGTAAAGAACTCTTTTCTGTTTTTCTTTGCATCCTTTGCCAAGGATTTTTCATAGTCTGCCTTTGCCTGCCTAATCTCCTTTGTGACTTGGTTACAGACCAACTTATATCTATCATAGGCTTCCATATCATCCATTAATTTGTATGTATCCCATGCATTTTTCTTCTCTGCCACATGTCTCATTAATTCATTAGTTGGTATGTAAAGCCTGGTAGCCTCCAAGATTACTTCCTTGAATGCTTCCCATTTTGAGTTTGCTGTTGGTAACGTCATCAGTTGGTCCCACTGTATAGAATTTAAATACTGTCTCAGACCATCATAGTCGCCTTTACGAAAACAAAAATCCTTCCCTTTACCTCTGATGGTAGTTACCTCCTTGAGTAAATCCCATTTCAACACACTGTGATCACTGCCACCTAGTGGTTCATTTATCTGCAGATTCTTAATGCATGAAGAATCACTACTGATAATCAGATCAAGAGTATTACTCCCTCTTGTTGCCTCACGAACATGCTGATGTAGAAAACAATCATCCAATAAATCCACAAAAGCCTTGCTAGTGTGCGAGTGACCAACCCACAAATTCCAGTCAATATCTGGGAAATTAAAATCCCCCATTATAAGACTCTCTGATTTACTGGCCCACTCTATTTCCCTGTACAATATCTTATTATACTCATCAGAGTCATTAGGCCTATAGCACACTCCTACTCTCAATTTTGATTTCCCTATGCTTAAGTCACACCAAACTGACTTGACACTGCCCTGTCCATCGATGTCGACTGGCTTCACTTCCTTGGACTTTATGTGTTTCTTAATTAATAGCATAACCCCTCCTCCCCTCCTGTCCTGTCTATCCTTTCTATACACATTGTATTCCCCAAATTCCAGTTCCGCATTACTTATATCTGTGTGACACCATGTCTCTGATATCCCAACAATATCTGCCTTTGATGTTTTGAGCAATACCTCAAATTCATCAAATTTATTTACCAAACTCCTAGCATTGGTGTACACGCAGGTATACATGCACCTGTTTCTATTCTTAGCTACCCTAACCCAACCCATGTGTTTACTTGTACTGCAATGACTACCAGAAGTCTCTGAAATATCCTGCATCTTGTTTTCCAGGCTTCTGCTCATTTCAATAGAAGCAGTGCAAGAATCACTTCCACCTCTGCCAGTGGCTACTGTTAATCTATTAGTCCTTGTATCCCCCCCCCAACTAGCAGTTTTCCGACCCACCTAACACTGCCTCGACAGAATCAGCAAAAATTCTTGCACCCTTTCTATTTAAGTGTATCCCATCCCTGTAGAAGCAATCTCTCCTGTTAACAAGTACAGTCCAGGCTGAAAAAAATTTTACCCCTTGAGCCTTGCACAATCCCTCCAGGGCCGAATTGATCGACAAGGCTCTCATCATATACTCCCTCCTATCGTGTCTGGGCAGAATTGCAGACACTTTCAAGTTCAACCCTAATTCACGGCTTTTTTTCAACAGTGACCTGTACTTGCTAAGTAATTCCGCCGGTCTCCTACTCTTAATATCATTAGTGCCAACGTGTACAACTATATCACCTTTTGTGCCCTTAAAAGATGATATCCGCTCTACAACGTCATCAACCTTTGCCCCTGGCAGACATACCCTGGTCCTATTCCACCTATCCTTTTTACAAAGCATGTTCCCCGTTTCCCTGACAATAGAGTCACCAACAACTACTAGTTCCTGTGGGACCAGCGCATTCTGCCTAGGGGGCTGCCTCTGTGTTGCCTGATGACCAAGTGCAAGCTCTGGCGTTGATGTGGGCAGCTGAGAGCTTGATGGGCCCCCTCAATTTATTTCCTTCGAGGGCATCCACCCTGTCCTTCAAGCTCTCATAAAGGCCCATAACAACGCTGAGTTGTCGCCTGATTTCCTTGCACTCCTTACATCGTGCACACACAAAGACATCCCCCTTGGCAGTATCATGTCCCGTTCCGGACTGCTCCGCAAACATCAAGCAAACAGTGCATTTTAAAAGACTGTGATTCAGAGGGCAACTGCCCCCCTCAGTTCTCCCCTGAACCACAGCACTCCCATTAGCTTGAGCCTTTTGCTTTGCTGCTCTGGTCAGAGTCATGATTCCGATTTAATTCAATAAAATTTAATTACCATCAGGGGTAAAGGAAAGGGTTTTTGCTTCCGTAAAGGACAGTACAGTGTTCTCCGACAGATTTTAAATTCTGTACAGTGGGATCAACTGACGATGTTACCAACAGTAAATTCTAAGTGGGAAGCATTCAAGGAATTAATCGTGGAAGCTACTAAAAGTTTCATACCTATTAAGAAATATTGTTCAAGGTTTAGGCCTAAATGGTTGTCTAATGAACTAATGAACTTGTAACAGAGAAGAAAAATGCATGGGATGCATATAAATTATCAAGCGACTCAGAAGCCTATGGCAGATATAAGTTAATCTGTAATCAGGTCACAAAGGAGGTTCGGCAGGCGAAGGCAGATTACGAGAACTCCTTGGCAAAAGATGCTAAGAAAAACAGCAAGGATTTCTTTACTTATATAAACTATAAAAGGAAGGGGATGAATCTGAATCTTATTGGTCCACTTTACATCGATGGTTCGACTGTTGATGATCCTGCTCAGATAGCAAACAAAATGAATGAGTATTTTGCATCTACATTCACACATGAGGAATTATTAAGGTTTGAAAATGGCAGAAGGTTATCAAATTGTAGCAGGGTGCTTAATGATCTTGTAATAACTGAGAGCAAAGTGGAAGAGAAATTGTTGAAGTTAAACATACGAAAAGCACCTGGGGTGGATGGGATCTATCCAGTTATATTAAAGGAGGCGGCAAAGCAACTAAGCAAACCCTTAGCCATAATTATGAGAGCATCCTTGGACTCAGGGGAGTTTCCCACTGACTGGAGATGTGCAAATGTATCCCCAATTCACAAAGGGGGATCGAAGGGTGACACGAGTAATTACAGACCAGTTAGTTTAACTTCTGTTCCGGGTAAAATAATGGAGTCACTGGTTAAAGATGCATTGCAGGATCATCTAGACAAGACTGCAGCAATAATTCAGACACAGCATGGGTTTGTTAAGGGAAAGTCTTGTCTGACAAATTTGATAGGATATAATGATGTAGTTACAAAGGAACTGGATACAAAAAATAATTTTTATATCATATATTTGGATTTCAGGAAAGCTTTTGACACTGTTGCGCGTGGAAGACTATTGTACAAATTGGAGCAGAATGGTATTAAGGGTAAGTTGCTACAATGGATAAAAGGATGGTTAAGTGCGAGAAGACAGAGAGTGGTAATCAATGGGTGCTGCTCTTTTTGGACTAATATTATTAGTGGAGTCCCACAGGGTTCGGTGTTAGGTCCACTGTTGTTTTGTATATTTATCAATGATATTGATGAAGGTATATCAGGCTTAATGTCGAAGTTTGCAGATGATACAAAGGTTGGCAGGGTTGTTAATGACAGTAATGGCAGTGTGCTACTGCAACAGGATCTAGATAATTTGGGCAGATGGGCTAAGAAGTGGCAACTGAAGTTTAACCTTGACAAATGCAAAGTACTGTATATGGGTAGAAGTAACCCCAGAGAATCGTACCAACTGTGTGGTACTACAGTTAATGTGGTAGAAAATGAAAAAGACCTGGGAGTAATTGTGCAGGCAGATATGAAGTTTTCTGAGCAATGCAGACAGGCTGCCAGGGCAGGTCATGGGGTTTAGTCAATGATATATAGGAATTTTGCTAGCAGGGAAAAGGAGGTGATTATCCCTCTGTATAAGGCAATGGTTAGGCCACGCCTTGAGTACTGCGTACAGGTCTGGAGGCCTCATTTTAGGAAGGATGTAGATTTATTTGAGCGTGTACAGAGAAGGGCAACAAGATTGGTGAGGGGAATGAAGGGATCCTCTTACCAAGAGAGGCTTAAGTTCTGCAAATTGCAGTGGCTGGAGACTAGGCACCTGCGCGGTGATCTGATTGAGGTGTATAAGGCCTTGAATGGGTTGAGCACGCTGAATTCTGATGGGATCCTTCCACTTGTTCAGATTACGAACCTAATTGTTCATAAATTCAAATTAAGAAAAGACAGATGTAGAATAGATGTACGGAAATTTGCCTTTAGCCAGCGGGTGGTTAATTGCTGGAACAAACTTCCATCTGTCGTTGTAGTTGATAGGTTGAATAAATTTAAGGAGGAACTGGACAGGCATTTGGAGGGAATGGTGTGATTTTTTTTTTTTTTTTTTGGCTGATGCTGCATAAGCTCATACATTTGCTTTCTTGCATCACATGCCACTACTACTACTACTTAAAGATGTAACAACCATCAGGGGTAAAGGAAATGATTTCTGGTTTTGTAAAGCAGATTACAGTGGTACCAAACAGTTTTTAAAACTGTTTTTAAAACAGTTTTTGGTCCCACTAACTGTTTTTACCAAACAGTTAGTGGGACCAAATAGTGATGTTACCAACAACAAATTCTAAATGGAAGCATTCAAGAAAATTATCATTGAAGCTGCTATACCTTTCATATGAACTAAGAAATACTGTTCAAGACTTCGACCTAAATAGATATCAGATTAACTGTTGAGACATGTGGCAGAGAAGAAGCCTATAATATATATAAACTAGTCTGTAATCAAGTCACAAAGAGAGGTTAGGCTGTTGTTGTTATTTGGTTTTTACGAGCATTAGCAACTAAGGCCATATTGCTCCCGGGCTATGCGGTGGTCATTCCTTGACCTTTCCACATCCTCCGTATTTGGTGGTCACGAGCTTGAACCCTGGTTTAATCAAGAAGCGTGTGCTACGCACCTGCTCCTGCTCACCTGGCTATTGAGGCACTGAGATTAGGCAAGCCAAGGCAGATTAAGAGACTTCTCTGGCAGAGAATGCTTAGAAAAATAGCAAAGACTTCTTTATGTTGAAAGTTTTTTTTTTTTTTTTTTTTATGTGTACCCCAAACATGAGAGGTATTAGAGCCTATAGTACTTAGTACCGTGCTTGGGTTGGAGGTTGAGAAGACGAAAGAAGATATTTGTTGATATTGGACTTGAACTTCTGTAGATTGTAATTTTCAGGAAATACGTATGAAGGAAGGTTGTTCCAGAAAACGGCAGTTGAATGAATAAATGAGGAAGATGAAAAGTTGGTTCTGTGGGTTTGAAGTTGGACAGTAAATGGATGTTGGCTGGTGGCGGCACGTGTTCGGACTGTATTGAAAGAGAGAGTGGGAATTATAGAATCCAATTCAGAAGAACAGTGCCCATGGAAGTATCTGTAAAAGCGGCATGCAGCAGAAACAGTGCGTCTATGAGAAAGCGAGTGGAGAGACTCTGTTAGAGATGGGTCATTAATTAACCTAACTGCCCACTTCTGAATGGAATCAAGAAGCCTGAGAGAGGTTTTGGGGGCACCACCCCAAATGTGGGAACAATATTCCATGGCAGGGCGGATTTGCGATTTATACAGAGTGAGCAGCTGTTTGGAAGAAAAGTAACGCCGAGAGCGAAAGAGAAAACCAAGTTTTTTAGATGCAGAGGAAGCAATATTTGTAATGTGCTTGTGCCAAGAGAGATTAGAAGTCAGGGTAATCCCCAAAAGAGATATATATCCTTTTGCCTAGAAACCAGAGTATCACTAAAGATAAGCATAGGAGCAGAAGAATCCTTTTTGCGAGATATAAGACAAGACTGAGTTTTAGAAGGGTTGAAATCAACTAAGTTGTCTTTGCCCCACTGGAGAATTACCTGAAGATCGGCATTTAAGGAATTGGTAGCAGATTTTCGAGAAGTTGAAGCTGATTGAGCAGGACAAGATTTCTCAAAACGGAAAGTTGAATGCAATGTGCTATCATCAGCAAAACTATGGATAGGATTTCCAGTCAATGGAAGAAGGTCATTGATATACAAGAGGAAAAGAGTGGGGGAAAGAACTGAACCTTGGGGGACACCGGCATGACCATAAGATGGAAGCTTGTTTAGAAGACCTTTATGCCAAACACGATCAAAAGCCTTTGAGATGTCAAGAGCAACTACTTTTTTTCACCGAACCTTTCCATTGAAGTAGTCCATAAATGGGTAACATAAGCCAGGATATCACCAGTGGATCGACACTGACAAAATCCATACTGGTGATCGTTGATCAGACAGAAGGTTTCTAGGTAGTTTAAGAGTTGGCGGTTAATTGATTTCTCCATTACTTTAGAAAGAGTAGAAGTAATTGCAATGGGACGATAATTGGATGGGAGGGATTTGTCACCCTTTTTAGGAACTGGCTGGATATGAGCAAATTTCCAAGCAGAAGGAAAAACACCTTTGGAATAAGAAAGTGAAAAAAGGCGGCAAAGAATAGGAGTAAGTTCAGGAGCACAGATTTTGAGAACAAGTGGAGAAATACCATCAGGACCTGGAGCTTTCTTAGCATCAAGATTCATCAAAATCCTTCTGATATCCTTTTGACGGAAGACCACAGGAGGCATTGAATGGACCGTGTTGGGAATGGTGGGAGGTGTTTTACCAAGTTCATTAAAACATGAGCTGGAAGAAAAATGGGATGCTAGCAGGTCAGCTTTATCCTTGGCTGAAGTGACAACAGAACCATCTGGTTTGGACAGAGGTGGAAGCAGAGATGGGCAAAAGTTGCGGCCAATAGCTTTGGCAAGAGACCAGAATGCTCGGCTACCAGTAGGGCAAGAAGCAAGTTTTCTACTCTTAGCCTGTTCAAACTCTAGTTTGGATTGATTAATAACTGCTTTACAATTGTTGCGAGCTTTGGTGTAGGCAGAAAATGAAACTGAAGAATTAGAAACAAGCCAATTACGATATGCAACATTCTTCTCTTGAACAGCCTTAGCACATTTATTGGAAAACCAAGGTTTAGATAAAGGACGAGATTTTAAAGTGGAGCGTGTGATAAAGGATTCCATTCCTGCAAGAATAATTTCACTGACACGATCTGAGCAAACGTTGACATCAGAAGTTTTGAAACAGTAATCCGACCAAGGAAAAGAAGAAAAGAAGTCTCGCAGGTCATCCCATTTTGCATTCTTGTAATGCCAAACAACACGAGGTTGGGAATAGCCATGAGATAAAGGTTCCATTGGAGAAGAGACAATCACCAAGTTGTGATCTGAAGTGCCTAAAGGACCTCTCACTTCGACCATGTACTTAGAAGGGTTGTTTTGGAGAAAAAGATCAAGTGTATTGGCTGTATGATTAGGATTATCCGGTATTCTTGTAGGTAAATGAACAATCTGTGCAAGGTCATTAGTAATTGCAAAAGCCTCAGCATCTTGACCAGCTGGGTCGGTGTGTCGGGGTTTAACTGTTGATGATCCTACTGAGGTTACTGACAGGCTAATTAGGTATTTTGCAGCTATATTCACCTAGGAGGAATTCTTTAGGAGGGGGAATGCCAGAAATTTTTCAAACAGGTAAATTAATGATTTTGTGATAACTGCAAGGAAAGTGGAAGAGCAATTGTTGAAGTTAAACATAAAGGCACTGGGATGGATGGGATCTATCCATTTATAGTAAGGGAAGCAGCAAAGGAAAAAGCAAACCCTTAGCCATAATTATGAGAGCATCCTTGGATTCAGGGGAGGGCTGTCTGTATGGGAGCTGTGCAAATATATCCATAATTCACAAAGGAGGGGGACAGATCAGAGAATGCATGAGTAATTACAGACCTATTGGCATTAGTTGAGGCACATGATGCAAGAAAGCAAGCCTATAAAGCACCAGCCAAAAAAAAAAACCCTTCCCATTTCACCCATCCTATCACTCCAAATGTTTGTCTAGTTCAGCCTTAAATTTATTTAAGCTATCAAATTTCACAACAAATGGAAGTCTGCTCCAGCAATCAAATACCCACTGGCTAAAGGCAAACTTCTGCACATCTATTCTACAACTGTCTTTTCTCAATTTGAATCGATGCCCGCTCGGGTTCTTAATCTGAGTAAGTGGATATATCCCATCACCATTGAGCCTGCTCAAACCATTCAAGGCCTCGTACACCTCAACCAGATCTCCTCGCAGGTGTCTAGTCCCTAGATGCGGCAACTGACGGAATTTAAGCCCCCTCCTGGTAAGAGAACCCCTTTGTTCTTCTCACCAATTTTGTTGCCCATCTCTGTGTTTGTTCTAGCAATTGTACATTCTTCCTAAAATGAGGCCTCCAAATGCAGTACTCAAGGTGTGGCCTTACCATTGCCTTATATAAAGGTATAATCACCTCTTTGTCTCTGCTAGCAAAATTCCTATATATCATTGACAAAACTCCATGGCCTGCTCTGGCAGCCCATCTCCACTGATCAGAGAACTTCATATCTGACTGCACAATTACCAACAGGTCTTTTTCATTCTCCACCTCCTGAGTATAGTACCACACAATTGATATGTTTCTGTTGGGTTACTGCTACCCATATGCAGTACTTTGCATTTGCTAACCATATGCAGTACTTTGCTTCAGTTGCCACTTCTCAGCTCATCTAATTAACTTTTCTAGATCCTGTTGTAGTATCATACTGTCTTTAGAGTTATTAATAACCATGCCAACCTTTGTATTATCTGCAAACTTGGACATTAAGCCTGATATCATTAATAAAAACACAAAGCAACAATGGGGCCCAGCACCGAACACTGGGGGTCTCCACTAATAACATTTGTCTACATAGGGCAGTGTCCATTTATCACCACTCTCTGCCATCTCCCACTCAACCATCCCTTTATACATTGCATGGTGCATAATGGCCTATAGCTGCCATTGCACTGTAAAACATACAACAACAACATTATACATTGCAGCACTTGCCCTTAATGCCATACCGCTCCAATTTGTACAGCAGTCTTCCATGTGCAACAGTATCAAAAGCTTTCCTGAAATCCAAGTATATGATATCAACATTATATTTTGCATCTAGTTCCTTTGTGACCACATCGTAGTATCCAATCAAATTGGTCAGACAAGACTTCCCCTTAACAAACCTATACTGTGTCTGAACTATTACTGTAGTCTTGTCTAGGTGATCCTGCATCACTTCTTTAACCAGTGACTCCATTATTTTCTGTGGAACAGAAGTTAAACTAACAGGTCTATAATTATTTGCATCACCTTTTGAGGCGCCTCCATAGCCAGGTGGGAAGGAGCAGCAGTGCGTATCACACGCTTCTTGATTAGACCAGGGTTCGAGCCTGTGACCACCAAATATGGAGGATGCGGAAAGGACAAAAAAAAATTACTACCGCATATCCCGGAGCAATATGGCCTTAGTTGCTAATGCTCCAAATAACAAACAAACAAACAAACAAGCATCACCTTTTGAAGTCCTTTTCTGAATTGTAGATACATTTGCACATCTCCAGTCCATGGGGACCTCCTCTGAATCTAAGGATGCTCTCATAATTATGGCCAAGGGTTTGCTTACTTCCCTTGTTGCCTCCTTCAATATAACTGGATAGATTCCATGTGCCTTTTTTATGTTTAACTTCAACAATTTCTCCTCCACTTTGTTCTCTGTTATTACAAAATCATTTAGCTCCCTGTTAAGAGTTTAGTAAACTTCCATCCTTCTCTTCCTTATAGAATTCCTCATGTGTGAATGTAGATGCAAAATACTCATTCAGTTTGTCAGCTATATGAGCAGGATCATCTACAATCGAATCACCAACATCAATTGGACCAATCTGATTCATCTCCTTCCTTCTAGAGTTTACATAAGTAAAGAAGTCTTTGTTGTTTTTCTCTCCATCCTTTGCCAAGGATTTCCCATAATCAGCCTTGCTTGCCTAACCTCCTTTGTGACTTGATTACAGACTAGCTTATATCTGCTGTAGGCTTCTGTGTCACCCGCTAATTTATATGCATCCCATGCATTTTTTCCCTCTGCAACAAGTCTCATTAGTTCATCTGACATCTATTTAGGCCTGAATCTTGAGCAGTATTTCTTAATTGGTATGAAAAGCCTTGTAGCTTCCAGATTAATTCCCTGAAGGCCTCCCATGTAGAATTCACTTTTTGTAACATCATCAATTGATCCCACTGTATATAATTCAAAAACTGGCTGAGACCACTGTAGTCACCTTTACAAAAACCCTTCCCTTTACCCTTGATGATAGTTGCATCTTTAAGTAAATCTCACATCAGTAGACTGCAATCACTGTCACCTAGTGATCCCTTTATCTGTAAATTCCTAATTCATGCGTCATCACTGCTGATAATCAGATCAAGAGTATTACCCCTTCTGGTTGCCCCTCGAACGTGTTGCTGTAGAAAATAATCTTCCAATTAATCCACAAAAGTCTTTCTAGCTGTTAGCTTAACTTCTCTTTTGGAGAAAATAATGGAGTCACTGGTTAAAGAAGTAGTGTAGAACTATTTAGACGGGGGTGCAGGTATACTTCAGTCATAGCAGTATGGGTTTGTTAAGGGGCTGTCTTGTTTGAATACTATGATGCTTGTGTGACTAGTTTGTTTGAATACTTTGAATACTATGACAAAGGAACCGAATGCAAAAAATACTTTTAATAACATATAACATTTGGATTTCAGGAAAGCTTTTGATACTTTGCACTTAAAGGGCTGTGGTGCAATTTGAAGCAGTATGACATTAAGGGACAGTTACTACAATTGATAAACGGATGGTCGAGTTGGAGAAGACTGAGTAGTTATCAATGGGCACTGCTTTTCGTGGACTAATGTTATTAGTGGAGTCCCACAGTGTTCTGTGCTGGGCCCATTGTTATTTTAGATAGTAATTATTAATGATATTGATATGGGCTGAGAAATTGCCATTGAAATTTAACATTGACAAATGCAAGGTACTGCATATGGGTAACAGTAACCATTGATTGAATGAGTTGCCCAGCCCATTGTCTGTTGATGGAATGAAATAGTTCCAAAACCATCACAGCAGTACCTTTGAGTTTTTAATGAATTCACCTGTTTGGGGACTTTATTCAGCTTAAAATGGTATTAGTTATTTTAGGTGGTAAACTCTTGGATAATATAGTCATTTTTAAAGGGTCTAAGACCAAGCTCTGTCACTGTCATGGGGGGGGGCAACATTGTCTCCAGCAGTAGAGATAGAAAAACAGAATGCTGTGTGAGTGCTATTATATTTTACTTCTATACTTGATTGCTTAGTTTTTCATTGCTTAGTTAGAATGACCATCCATGTCAAAATTTATAAAGTCATCTTAATATTTATATATATATATATATGTATTTTTTTGTTAAGAATTCCATAAAAAAACATACACTAGAAAAGATATCAAAACTTCTTTTTTATAGTTATTTGCCATTTATATACTTCTGTATTAGTTTCTTTCTTTTTATGTTTGAACAGACATAAAAAGAAATTAAAGTTGGGGATTTAAATATAAGTGGCTGTAGGATGGGCATATGTTTATACCAAACAGTGACATAATAATATATAACAAATTGTTCGAAACAAGTTTGCCTTAACATTGCAATATGCATTTAAAAAAAAAAAAAAAAAAAAGACCGTAAAATATTGTACTATTTTTATTGTCTCTTGTGTAAATTCCTCTGACTATGTGGCTGTTCTGGAATGTAAATAGAAATTTTATTTTATTTATACGTAGAACATTAGGCCGTTATGATTTAATAGTTCCATCCCTACTAAAGTAAAAAATAAAAATCAGATTTATGACTAATTTATGACTGTTTCTCAGTATTTGTTTTGTTTCCTGAACATTTACTGCCATGGATAAAATGGGAAAGTTTTCTGGTCAATAGTTCTACTAATTTTAAGTAAGTCCAGGTGAGATTTTAAGTAAGTCCAGGTCCTACTTTCTTTTGGATATTAAAATATACTTGATAAAAAAAAATCTTGGAAATTATATTTCCAAGATTATCTTGTATTTCCAATTGTAATGAAATACAAAATCCAGTTATTTTGTATTTCAGTAACACTGCCCGTATCATCACCATATACAGTATTAAGCTTGAATAGACATTTTTAAAATAACTCATATACTCTATAATATTTTTTTATTCTTTACAGTATACCTGGGAACATTGTCTTGAGTCAGAAACTAACTTCCGTTGTACATTGTCATCTCTTGTTCAGTCTGAACTCCTGCTTCTGAGAGCTGCAAACATTGATATTTTAGTGGTGCATGCCTATTTAAATTTCCTCCAGGAATCATGGCAAACTGCAGTAAGTAACTAAGCAAATTTTTAATAAGATCAGTTTTTTTTTTTTTTTTGGCTTATGCAAAAATACAGATGCATTTAACTAAATTATTGAAATTCCTCCCAGCAGAAAAAGAGGCAGTGAATCACATTATAATTATATGAAGTTATTAAGCATACAGAATGTCTTCATCAGTAGTTATTTATATTGTGAAGAAATAATTAGAACAGATAGAAATCTTATAAAACTTCACAAGGAATAAATACATTCAGTATTAGTATTTATTTCAGTTAGATCTATGTGCAGCTGCAGAGTCCTGTTGCTGCATTCTACAGAAATCTGGCTTCTTGGTAAGAGTATACTCCTTTTGTGCCCCAACTAATCTTGTTGCTCTTTTCTACACCCTTTCCAACAGAGCTATATCCTTTCTAAAACAAGTTTCTAAACCTGTGTACAGTATTCAAGACGTGTCTTACACATTGCTTTGTACAATGATTTAATTGCCTCTTTGATCCTGTGGCAGAATGCCATTGAAACCAGATGAGCACTTCTGTCTGCTTGCCTGCCTGCTTAGAGAACTTAATGTTGATTCATACAACTGCACCTAAGTCTTTTTCATTATAAATAAGTTCGGTGGTATCCAAATGGTACCTTGCATTTATCAATGTTAAACTTCAGTTATCATTTTTCAGCCCATCTACTTAGTTTTTTTAGATATTCTTGAAGTATCATACTTGGTTAATGCCCTTAACTACCCTGCCCACCTATGTATCACTATCCAACTAAGACATCAAACGTGAATTACCTACATCAGTATCTTTAATAAAATATTAATTGAAGTTAGGGGAAGCCCAATGCCGAATTCATTATATCCCACTCATACCATTAATTGCTGAAGAACACTGCTATTTATAATGACCTTCTGTTTTGTACCACTTAACTATCATTTTATCATAGTTTTAATTGTCCCTAATTTCACATTGCTCCTAAATTCTGGAAGAGTATCAAAAGTTTTACTGCATCTAATAAGAAAAGAAAAATTATTGGCATATTTTTTTTTTACAGTTGACACAAACTGTTGGGCATGAAATTAACTTAACCATTAAGTAGTGAAATATCACTATTGTTACAAGAGCTTTGGGTTGAAAAAACCTAAAAAGGAGGCCTCCAAAATAAAAATAAAAAAAACACTCCTTAATAGAGTGCAAGCATTTATAAAAATTTAGTTACAGTACCTCCCCCAAAACCAAAATTTCTTATCAATAATTACATTAGTTATTTAAAAAGAAAAAAAATCACATTTATCTGATTTTGTCATTTCTTGTTTTTCGATTTGATGCCTTTTTGTAGTTTATAATGCTGTGTTCAATAAAAAATTTTTCCTTGAAATTTTTTTGTTAAGTCAAATACAAAAGAAAACATACAAACATACAAAAGGATATTTCAGTTCAATATAATTTTTTATAAGTTCATAATACAGCTGCCAATAGATAACTTTCCTTGAACTTTTGTTTCTAGATAGAGTACCCATCAAAGAAAGGGTTTTTTTTAGCATTAGCATTAGTAAAGGCACATGATGCAAGAAAGCAAGCTTATATAGCATCAGCCAAGAAAAAAAAATAAAGCCTTCTCATTTCACCCATCCATTTGCTCCAAATGTTTGTCTAGTTCTGCCTTGAATTTTTTTAAGCTATCAACTTCTACAACGATGGATGAAAGTTTGTTCCAGCAACCAACCACCCACTGGTTAAAGACAAACTTCTGCACATCTATCCTATAATTTGATGTCCACTTGATATCAATAGTTCAACTGTTGATGATCTTGCTCAGGTAGCTAACAAACTAAATGAGCATTTTGCATCTACATTCACATGTAAGGAGTTATTCAGAGAGGTGAATGCCAGAGGTGAATTAAACTCTGGCAGTGAGCTAGATGATTTTGTAATAACTGAGAGCAAAGTGGAGGAGAAATTGTTGAAGATAAACATAAGAAAGGCACCTGTAGGTGGATGGGATCTATCCAGTTATATTAAATGAGGCAGCAAAGAAAGTAAACAAACCCTTAGCCATAATTATGAGAGCTTCCTTGGACTCAGTAGAGGTACCCATGGACTGGAGATTGAAATCTCCAGTCCATGGGTACTGGTGACCCCCAATTCACAAAGGAGGATCAAAGGGTGACACAAGTAATTACAGACCTGCTAGTTTAACTTCTGTTCCAGGAAAATTAATGGAGGCACTGGTTAAAGAAACACTGCAGGATCATCTAGACAAGAATTCCGTTATAGCTCGGACACAGCATGGGTTTATTAAGGGGAAGACTTGTCTAACCAATTTGATTGGATACTATGATGTGGTCACAAAGAAGCTGGATGCAAAGAATAATTTTGATATATATTTGGATCTTAGAAAGGCTTTTGATACTGTTACACATGGAAGACATCTGTTCAAAAGTTAAGCAGATGGGCTCTCAGCCCATCTGCTTAACTTTTGGTGGCAACTGAAGTTTTACATTGACAAATATGAAGTACTGCATATGGGAAGCAGTAATCCCAGAGTAACGTATCAACTGTGTGATATTACACTGACATCATCATCACTGTCCTAACACCTACTTGTACCTGCGCTTCCTGAGCAATATCCGCGCTTTATTCCTCTATCCTATGAATTTTAAACTTTTGATCCTTAATCGTATCCTCCGCATGATAAATCAAACATTGAGGATATGTTACTGCCCCTGCCCCGAAGAGGTGGATATCGACTATCTAGAGCTCAATTAAACTTTAAACTTCAAAGGCAAACTTCTATAAATTGTGATTCTTGTTCCAGCCAAATTAAAACTTTAAACTTTTAAAATTCATCAATATATTTTTGTATTTTATACTTTTTACGTTTTCTTTTATACAACTATAATCTCTAAAATCAATATAAAACCCTAAACAATAAAATTAATCAATATTTTTTGTATTTTATATTTTATACTTTTTTTTTTTTTCAACATTTCCTTTTTATACAACTATAAACTATAAGATCAATAAATTCCAATTCCAACTAAATCTCAACTCCATAAAAACACTATTTACATATATACAAACTTTTATAATTGTCTAATCCTATTTACTTCTCTAGCGAACTCAGGAAAAGCTTCATTCCATTCTCTATTCTTAAACAAGTCACTCCAGGTGTATGAGTCGGCACCAATCTGCCTAATTAACATATTCCTTGGTATATCTTACACACTGCCGTAAAATATGCTCTGTATCCTCTACCATCCCACAAATACACATTGGATTTTCTTCTGAACCAAGCTCTACCCTCTTTTCTTTAACCCATGTCCAGTTATTAACATTGTTTGGAACATTCCTAGACCAGACCAAGATGAAATCTCTTTCATAGTTTTCACCCCAGGCAGAAAGGCAAAGGTAACAGAAATTTCTGCCCCTTAGCAGAACTGTTCCATCTTTCCTGCCAAATACAATCTGTATCTTGCTGCAACCTTTTCTTTTCTACTTTCAAATCTTGTCTTCCATACTCTCTTCCCTCTTCTCTACAAGATTTTATTCCCATAAGTTCTATTTTCTTATTATTCTTAATTGCATATTCCATTGTCCTTTTAAGTATAATCAGATCCACTGGTTCCTTTTCTGCAATAACTTGCAGAGCATCATTTGAAACGGTTCTGCAGGATCGCGTCACCGCCAGAAGGGCAAATCTCTGTGCTGAAATAAGATTTCTTTTAACGTGGCTATTAGTCACTCTATGACCCCAAGCCCCACATGCATATGTCACAATCGGTAGAAATATACATTTATAGAGGAGGTCTAAGACTTGCCTTTCACTCCCCATTCTACCCTTGTGACTTTCCTAATTTTTAAATAAATCATCCTCACTTTATCTCTTAATTTCTGCACGTGAGACAAAAAGGACATCCTTTCATCCACATAAACTCCTAGGTACTTGACAAAGGGGGCATATGCTATCATCATACCAAATATTTTTGCAGTTGGCCTTCTTCTTTTACTGAGCTTCCCTTTGAGCAGAACCATTTGAGTTTTTTTTCATTGATATCTCCATTTTATGGACCTGAGCCCATTTCTCCACTTGTCCCATAGCCCTCTTAATTCTCTCCTCCAATTCTTTTCTAGACTTTCCCACCACCATTATTAACTAATCAGCAGCATATGCTAACAGTTCACATCCTACCCACTCCTGAACCAGTAGCTCATCCAATACAATATTCCGACTATTAGGGACCTATGATTGAATCTTGTGGAGCACCTCTTGTTACTTCCTGAGTAACTTTCCCATATTTTGTTACAATTGTAACTTTCCTATCTTTAAAATAATCTTTTAAAATTCCATAGAACTGCCCAGTACACTTCGTTTTTCTCATTCTTTCTAGAAAGCTCGGCCACCACATATGATCAAATGACCCCTTAAAGTCAAGAAATATACCCAGGACATAATTTTCTGAAGTCTCTTGTACATATGACACCATTTTAACCATGGCATCTTGGTACTACACTGACAGTGGTATCGAATGAAAAGGACCTGGGGTTAATTGCGCAGGCAGATATGAAGTTTTCTGAGCAATGCAGATGGTCTGCAAGAGTAGCTCATGGTGTCTTGTTAATGATATACATGAATTTTTCTAGCAGGGATAAGGAGGTGATTATCCCTTTGTATAAGGCAATGGTCAGGCCACACCTTGAGTACTGTATACAAGTCTGAAGGTCTCATTTTAAGAAGAATGTAGAGCTGCTGGAATGAGTACAGAGAAGGGCAACAAGATTAGTGAATGGAACAGAGGGTTGCTTCTTACGAAGAAAGGCTTAAGTTTTGCAAATTGCAGCGTGTGGAGATTAGGCACCTGCGAGGTGATCTGATTGAGGTATATAAAGCCTTGAATGGTTTGAGCATGCTCAATGCTGATGGGATTCTTCCTCTTGCTCAGAATAATCGCCTGAGAGGGTATAAATTCAAATTGAGGAAAGACAATTGATAGTATCAGTTTTTTCCCAAAAAAAACAATCCATTGTGCAGAGCACCTTTCTTTTGCTCTCTGTCTGCAAAACGAAACCTTCACGATGGTTAAATGTTTTAATTTGACATTAGTTTTTTTTAAGTTTATCTCATTGAATGCCTTTAATGTATGCTTACTGTACTTATTTTAATAATTGCTGAGTGTTAGTTTTTTTTTTTTTTTTTTTGTAAAAAGAAAATTGCATAAGTAAATTTCAGTAACTCTGTGATCATTCAAAAGAATAAATTTATGATCTTTCATTTCTGTCCTGACCATAAGTATATTTCAGATTCATATGCACCATAGTTGTGTATAATCTAGTTTTCCAGAGATTGTATATATACTGATGTGATAAAACAAAACTTTTATCAGACACTGATCTTTTTTTCTGTTTTCAATTTTTTATTTCATACTCAAAGCAACGACAAAATGAAGGAGCTTTATTTTCACTAGAAGAGTAATAGTTTACCAAATGAAGGAAGACCGAGTGGACTGGACAGTTAAATTGTCAACGAAGATCTCAGGTGGCCTTACCAAATACAAACAAAAACATTTTTTTTTTCCAATTTGGGAGGGTGGTGATCCTCCAGTTCAATCCTGGGGGAAAGAATCAACCAAAAAAAAAGTTTTTATGGTTTGGTTTATGGGGAATTTTGAAAGATCAGGAGCTGCAATCACTTTGAAGTTGTTTTTGCCTTCGTCTTTTTTATTTATTATAAAATTTCCAAAGGCAATGTTATAATAAATAAATGGGAGAAGGTAAAAAAAGAAAGCAAGCATTAGCATTAGTAGAGGCATATGATGCAAGAAAGCAAGCTTATGCAGCATCAGGCAAAAAAAAAAAAAAAAAAAAAAAACCACTCCCATTTCACCTCTCCATTCATTCGAAATACTTGTCTAGCTGAGCCTTAAATTTATTTAGGCTATCAACTTCCACAACAAGGAATGGAAGTCTGTTCCACCAACCAACCACCCGCTGGCTAAAGGCAAATTTCCGCACGTCTATCCTACATCTGTCTTTCCTCAATTTGAATTTATGCCCTCTCAGGTGATTATTCTGAGCAAGAAGAAGAATCCCATTGGCATTGAGCATGCTCAAACCATTCAAGGCTTTATACACCTCTATCAGATCACCTCACTTGTGCCTAATCTCCAAACGCTGTAATTTGCAAAACTTAAGCCTTTCTTCGTAAGAGCAACCCTTTGTTCCATTCACTAATCTTGTTGCCCTTCTCTGTACTGGTTCTAGCAGCTCTACATCCTTCTTGAAATGAGGCCTCCAGACCTGTACACAGTACTCAACGTGTGGCCTGACCATTGCCTTATACAAGGGAGTAATCATCTCCTTATCCCTGCTAGAAAAATTCCTGTATATCATTGACAAGACACCATGAGCTACTCTTTCAGCGTGTCTGCACTGCTCAGCGAACTTCATATCTGCCTGCACAATTACCCCCAGGTTCTTTTCATTCTCTACCACTGTCAGTGTAGTACCACAGAGTTGATACATTGCTCTGGGGTTACTGTTTCCCATATGTAGTACTTTACATTTGTCAATGTTAAACTTCATTTCCCACCTCTCAGCCCATCTGCTCAACCTTTCCAGATCCTGTTGCAGCAGCATACTGTCAGTAGTGTCCTTAACAACACTGCCAGCCTTTGTATCGTCTGCAAACTTGGACATTAAGCTTGATACACCACCATCATCAGTATCATTTATAAATACAGAAAATAACAATGGACCCAACACTGAACCCTGAGGGACTCCACTAATAACATTAGTCCATGATGAGCAGTGTCCCTTGATTACCACTCTCTGTCTTCTCCCCTTCAACCATCCCTTTATCCATAGTAGCAATTTGCTTCCAGTGCCACACACTGCTCCAATTTGTGCAGCAGTCTTCCATGTGCAACAGTATCAAAAGCCTTTCTAAGATCCAAGTATATAATATCAAAGTTATTCCCTGCATCCAGTTCCTTTGTGACTGCATCATAGTATCCAATCAAATTGGTCAGGCAAGACAACTTAGTTGATTTCAACCCTTCTAAAACTCAGTCTTGTCTTAATCTCGCAAAAAGGATTCTTCTGCTCCTGTGATTATCTTTAGTGACATTCCGATTTCTAGGAAAAATGATATATCTCTTTTGGGGATTACCCTGACTTCTAATCTGTCTTGGCACAAGCACATTACAAATATTGCTTCCTCTGCATCTAAAAAACTTGGTTTTCTCTTTCGCTCTTGGCGTTACTTTTCTTCCATACAGCTGCTCACTCTTTATAAATCGCAAATCCGCCCTGCCATGGAATATTGTTCCCACATCTGGGGGTGGTACCCCCAAAACCTCCCTCAGGCGTCTTGATTCCATTCAGAAGAGGGCAGTTAGGTTAATTAATGATTCATCTCTAACAGAGTCTCTCCACTCGCTGTCTCATAGACGTATTGCTTCTGCTGCATGCCTCTTCTACAGATACTTCCATGGGCACTGTTCTTCTGAATTGGCTTCTCTAATTCTCATTCACTCTTTCAAAACAGTCCGAACACGTGCTGCTACCAGCCAACATCCATTTACTGTCCAACTTCAAACTCACAGAACCAACTTTTCATCCTCCTCGTTTATTTATTCAACTGCTGTTTTCTGGAACAACCTTCCTTCATACGTATTTCCTGAAAATTAGAGTCTAAAGAAGTTGAAGTCCAATGTCAACAAATATCTTCTTTCATCTTCTCAACCTCCAACCCAAGCACGGTACTAAATACTATAGATTCTAATACCTCTCGTGTTTGGGGTTTACATAAAAAAAAAAAAAAAGTATTTTTTTTAATAGTGAAGGAAAAATAAATTGCATGTGTAATGGTTCTTGGTTGGGGAACTGAATTTCCACAAGGAAAGTTGAAATACAATAAACTAAGTATCAGTTCTTTTGTAATAGTGAAAGAATAAAATTATATATATAGCGGTCCTTGGTTGGGGAACTGACATTTCCACAAGGAAGTTTGAAATATAATAAATTATCTCAAGCCATGCATTGTATTTTGACAGCTCTTTTAGCAGTGCCAAATGAGGAAAAAGAATATTGAATTGAACCAAGTGAAAAAAAAATGAAAAAAAACAACAACCACCCAAGTTCATCTTTTTATTCTGATCAATCTTTGGAAATATCCTTGTGATCCAAATCCAAACGGCAGTGCCATTGTTTAAACAAAAGTTTGATTCAATATTTCGGAAGAGGGTAAAGTCTGCGGTAGTATCTTTCTTTAAGCAGTTATAATCATTTTATGTCTCTCAGCTATAAAATTATTATAATTACTTAAAGAAGGTACTGTTGCTTATTAAAGAAAGATACTTAAAGAGAAATTAAGTATGATAATACTTAAAAAAAAAAGATACAGAAATCCACAGAGAGAAAAATTCTTGATAAGCTAATTATTTTATTATACCAGTAGAAAATAAAAACATTTTCTACTGGTATAATAAATTAAATTTTAATATAATTTATATTAAAAATGAATATAAAAATTTAATATAAAATGTGCATGTTATGAGCGAAATTTAATTTATAGTGCAGCGTGGACTTTCGAAAACCTCCACCATTTTCCAAAAATGTTTTTGTGAATAACTCATACTTTTTGTGAAATACCCCTGTTTATTGTCTGTTTTGACTAAAAACTCTTTTTCTTCCCTGTTTACCTAATGTCTAGCTTTTTGAAAGTCAAAAGTTGGCAGATGTGTATATAAAATCCGTTCCATTATTGCCAGCTTAAACATCAAACTGATTGAAACATTAGCATTAACATTAGTAGAGGTATACAATGCAAGAAAGCAAGCTTATGCACCATCAGCCAAAAAAAAAAAAAAAAAAAAAAAAAACGCTCCCATTTCACCCCTCCGTTTGTTCCAAATACCTGTCCAGCTCAGCATTAAATTTATTTAGGCTATCAACTTCCACAACAAAATATGGAAGTCTGTTCCACCAATCAACTACCTGCTGGCTAAAGGCAAACTTCTGCACATCTATCCTACAACTGTCCTTTCTCAATTTGAATTTATGCCCTCTTAGGTGATTATTCTGAGTAAGAGGAAGAATCCCATCAGCATTGGGCATGCTCAAACCATTCAAGGCTTTATACACCTCAATCACATCACCTTGCAGGTGCCTAGTCTCCAGACACTGTAATCTTCAAAACTTAAGTCTTTTTTTGTAAGAGCAACCGTTCGTTCCATTCTCTAATCTTGTTGCCCTTCTCTATACCCATTCCAACAGCTCTACATCCTTATTAAAATGAGGTGTCCAGACCTGTATACAGTACTCAAGGTGTCCACCTCCTTATCCCTGCTAGAAAAATTCCTGTATATCATTGACAAGACACCATGAGTTACTGTTGCAGACCGTCTGCACTGCTCAGAAAACTTCATATCTGCCAGCACAATTACCCCCAGGTCCTTTTCATTCTCTACCACTGTCAGTGTAGTACCACAGAGTTGATACATTACTCTGGGGTTACTGCTTCCCATATGTAGTATTTGCTTTTGAATTTGAATTTGCTGTTGGTATCATCACCAGTTGGTCCCACCGTATAGAATTTTAATACTGCTTCAGACCTCTGTAGTCACCTTTACGAAAGCAGAAACCCTTCCCTTTACCCCTGATGGTAGTTACCTCTTTGAGTAAATCCCACTTCAGCACACTGTGACCACTGCCACCTAGTGGTTCCTTTATCTTCATGCTTAATGCATGAAGAATCACTACTGATAATCAGATCAAGAGTATTACTCCCTCTAGTTGCCTTCTGAACATGCTGATGTTATTATTATTATTATTATTATTATTATTATTGGCCATATGGTGCAAGGAAGCCTCAGGCTTGTGCTGCATCAGCCAAAAAAAAAAATTCCCAAGTTACCCTGAGAGACAGACAGACAGACAAACACAGAGAGAGAGAGAGAGAGAGAGAGAGAGAGAGAAAGAGAAAGGAATCACCAAGAAAGGGAAGAATGATGATATCCAGTTCGGGGCCCTGGGTGTACCATGCCCATACTCACCAGATGTGAGCCCCATGTAGAAAACAATCATCCAATAAATCCGCAAAAGCCTTGCTAGTGTGTGAATGACCAACCCACAAATTCCAGTCAATATCTGGGAAATTAAAATCCCCCATTATAAGACTCTCTGATTTACTGGCCCACTCTGTTTCCCTATACAATCTTTTATTATACTCATCAGAGTCATTAGGCCTATAGCACACTTCTCTCAATTTTGATCCCCCAGTGCCTATGTCACACCAAACTGACTCGACACTACACTGTCTAATGATGTTGACTGGCTCTACTTCCTTGGATTTTGTGTTTCTTAATTAATAGCATAACCCCTCCTCCCTTCCTATCCTGTCTATTCTTCCTGTAAACATTGTACTCCCCAAATTCCAGTTCTGCATTTCTTATATCTGTGTGACATCACGTCTCTGATATCCCAATAATATTTGCCTTTGATGTTTTGACCAACACCTCAAATTCATTAAATTTATTTTTGAAACTCCTAGCATTGGTATACATGCAAGTATACATGCACCTGTTCTTATTCTTAGCTACCCTAACACAATCCATGTGTTTACTTGTACTGCCCCTCGACGTGGGCACCTGTACGTGGTGAGGGGACCTCCCAGTGACGCTGCTGGACTTCCAGACTAGCATCACTGGGATCCAACGCCCACAGCCTAGGTTCCGGGCTTACATCAATGGAATCCGGCGTGTTTGCCGTGCGCTGCGACCCGTGGAAATTCGGAAAGGGGGATCCTGGTGGTTGAGGGGCCCAGCTTCAATACACCACTTTGGCCCCTGCTTCGACAAGACGGGTGGTCCTGGAAGGCCCGGCTAGGATCAATCGGCTAGTAGGCTCGCCTGCGAGGGTCAACCGTGTCAATGCCACGCCCCTACCCTCATGGTCCGAGGGACAGGATTCAGGCTGGCGGCGGTGCGGGTATAGTGTCTGGGTAGCCCTGGCGTCCCACTCCCGAGCGCATTTATTGCATGCCGGGTAGTGGGCGTCCCTTTGGGCTCCGTGGTGGGTGGGGAGCCCGGGCACTGAACAACTAAATAAACTTCATGAATCCTGATAAACTTACTTCTTCAGGGGCCCCAACCCGGTCCCTATCTGAAAAATTAGACGGAGAGGCAGATAATATTATTGCAACAAAGAGGCAGCGAACGGAAACACCATCATCAGGGCCTGTACCACGATTTCTTATTATGCATTCTACCACTGAAAAACCGATTGGTAAAATGTCGCCCTTTTTTATTCAGAAAGGGTTAGATGGGTTAGTAGGTTCTCCCAAATCAGTTAAGAGGCTCCGTTCTGGAGACCTCTTAATTGAAACTAAAAATGACAGGCAATCCGAACATCTACTCCGAGTAACATCAATCGGAGGAATCCCTATAACAGTGACACCACACAGAACACTCAATTATTCTAGAGGTGTCATTTCGGAGTGGGACCTTCTTGACGTATACGAGGAGGAAATCTGCTCCGAATTAAAACCACAGGGAGTCATTGCCGTCAAGAGAATCACTGCGCGAAGGGATGGAAAAATTGTTAAAACCAGGAGCGTTATCCTGACTTTTAACACTCCTAAACCTCCTGACGAGATTAAAGCTGGATACATCAACTGTTCAGTGCGTCCATACGTTCCCAACCCTTTACGGTGCTTTAAGTGCCAGAAGTATGGACATTCTCAAATGGCCTGCCGTGGAGTCCTTGCATGCGCTCGATGCGGTGCAAAGGACCACGAAACAACAGCATGTTCAGCCACAAAACCCACCTGTATTAACTGTGAAGGCGAACACCCCGCCTACTCACGAGCATGCCAGAGGTGGAAAGAAGAAAAAGAGATTCAACGGCTGAAGGCAGAGCTTAACATATCATACCAGGAGGCAAGGAAATCGGTCAAACCCCTGAATATCAACAAACCTACCTACGCCCAGAAGGTAGCAGGGAGATGTTCCGTCGGAACTCAGACGGACATGACCATTCCTCCAAAGGAGTCTTTCACTCCCATCGCGCGTTACCTTTTAAGTTCTCAAAAACCTGCGCAGAAGGACCAATCAGCTGCCACTCCTATATCGGTACCTCCTAACGCTCCACCAGTTCCAAAGGTACCTATTAAAGAAAAGAATAAAAAAGGGGAAGTACCCCCTAGTACCCAAGAAAAGATGGATGTTGAGCAAAAGGAGGTACCCGAAGATTCAGTCTTGGAACTCTTTGCGGAGGAGGAAATGGACACGGGACAGCGTCCATTCTTCCCCAAAAAGGACAAATCCAAGACTGATAAAAGTAAGCCCTCAGCACCTCGGAAGCCGCCTGATGGACCCACCAAGCCAAAATAATGGCTAAATTCCTACAATGGAATTGTCGTGGATTCCGGCGAAATATAGATGACATCAAGGCCCTCCTGCAAAAGCACGAGCCAGTTTGCTTTTGCTTGCAGGAGACATACCTAAAGGCAAATGACGATCCCACGATGCATAACACCACAATTTTTCGTAAGGATAGAATTGCGGATGGCTCTGTACATGGGGGAGTGGCTATCCTTGTGGGTAACCAGACCCCAGTGCAGCCCTTACTAATTATAACTAATATAGAGGCTGTTGCAATTCGCCTTACGGTGGGATTTTTATTAACTGTGTGCTCTATCTATTTGCCACCTGGGACTGACATCTCCCAGGCAGACCTTGATGATCTTCTAACGCAGCTGCCTCCCCCTTTCTTACTTCTTGGGGATTATAATGGACATAACACCCTGTGGGGTAGTGCTAACGTCAATGGAAGGGGACGAGTCATAGAGCGTATGCTCAATGACAATGACCTTTCCCTTCTAAATACTGGAACAAACACCTTTTTCCACATGCCTACCCGTACCTTTTCTGCCATTGATCTCTCTATCTGCTCCCCTTCTCTACTCCCTTCACTCACCTGGGAAGTGGAGGAGAATCCATACGGTAGTGATCACTTCCCCGTGATAACCTTGCTAGACAGTGGGAGACCATGTCTTCCCTTCAGGTTACCACGGTGGAAGATTGATCAGGCTGACTGGACTGCCTTCCAACACCAGGCAAACTTTGATCTTAGTACGGTCAGTCAAGAGCCTATCAATGATGCAGTTAAGTACATCACAGAAAATATTGTCCAAGCAGCTGCTAATGCTGTCCCAAAAACATCAGCCCGGTTTCCACCATTTCCTAAACCTTGGTGGAATTCACAATGCACAGCAGCAAAAAAGGCTCAAAACAAAGCGTGGGGGATATTTCGCCGATATCCTACCACGAACAACCTTATAGCCTTCAAACGTGCACGAGCCAAAGCACGCTACATCCGTCGTCAGAGTCAAAAGGAATCGTGGATCCGTTTTACATCATCTATTAACCAGTCTACCAACTCTAAGGTAGTCTGGGATAAAATCCGGAAAATGAAGGGAAAATATACATCCCACCCTTCTTCAATCCTAGATTATAATGGATGCGCTATTGCAGATCCAACTGCAATAGCTAATTCTCTTGGGGAAACATTCTCCAAGATCTCTGCAACATCTTCGTATTCCCCAGAGTTTCTGGTCCTGAAATATAAAATCGAAAAACAGGCACTTCGCTTTAAATCTAAGAGCATTTATCCCTACAACGGGGATTTCACTATTCTGGAACTGAAAAGGGCCCTTGCTCTTTCCAAAGCAAGTGCCGTTGGACCAGATGGCATCCATTATGAAATGATTAAACATCTTTCATCAAAATCTATGGATTGTCTGCTCCTTCTGTATAACAGAATCTTTACTGAAGGGCAGTTTCCGGACTCCTGGCGAAAGGCTATCGTTCTTGCCTTTCCTAAGCCAGGAAAGGATCCAAAAGTCACCACCAATTATCGTCCTATTGCTCTGACTAGCTGTCTGTGCAAAATCCTGGAGAGAATGGTTAATTCTCGTTTAATTTGGTATCTAGAAACAAATGACCTTCTCTCCAACATCCAGTGCGGCTTCCGAAGAAACCGGTCCACTTTGGACCATCTTATTAGAATGGAAACATCCATCCGGGATGCTTTCCTAAAACGCGAACACTTGGTGTCGGTGTTCTTTGACTTGGAAAAAGCGTATGACACAACTTGGAGATTTGGCATTTTAAAAGATTTACATAACCTAGGCCTTAGAGGGCATCTCCCCTTTTTTATTCAAAACTTTCTCGCCAATCGATCTTTCCAAGTTCGTGTGGGATCCTCACTCTCTCGCTCCTTTAACCAAGAGGAGGGAGTACCACAAGGATCAGTATTAAGTGTCACGCTTTTTGCCATAAAAATAAATTCCATCACAGAACAACTTCCTCCAACTGTAAACAGTGCCCTGTATGTTGATGACTTTAGCATTTTTTGCCAGTCGTGCAACATGAGGGTTATTGAAAGACAACTGCAGAAAGCCATTGATAGTCTGAATTCCTGGGCACTTGCAAATGGCTTCAGGTTCTCGCCGGAGAAGACCGTTTGCGTTCACTTTTGTCGCAAGCGTAATCTTCATCCTGAACCCGAATTAAGGCTCGGACAAAATGCTATTCCAGTAGCAGCAAACACAAAATTCTTGGGACTCATATTTGATAAAAAACTAACTTTTTTGGATCACATTCGTCAACTCCGCACAAAGTGCACACGTGGGCTTAATATTCTCCGCTCGCTCTCCTCTACATCTTGGGGAGCAGACCGATGTACCATTCTTCGGCTTTACCGTGCACTTGTGCGATCCAAACTAGATTATGGGTCCCAGGTATATTCCTCAGCCCGAGACAGTGTCCTGCGGTGGCTGGACCCCGTCCATCATCAGGCTATACGCATCGCTACTGGAGCATTTCGAACATCTCCTGTCCAGAGCTTATACGTCGAAGCAAACGAACCACCGTTATCGCTTCGACGTAAGCAGTTGTCTCTAAAGTACGCTTTAAAACTGAAATCCCTGCCAGACCACCCTACGTGGCCCTTCGTTTTTGAGCCACGATGGGAAAACTTGTACAATACCCGTAAGACTGCCAATCGCCCTTTTGGTATTCGTCTCCAACGGCTACTCAATGAACTTAATATCAAGGTAGACAAGGTTGCCCAAACATCAAGGCAACCCTTTCCACCCTGGCATGCTCGTGTCCCGGCATGCGACTTGTCGCTTAGAATCTGGGCAAAGTCGGACACTCCATCATGTGTCTACCTGCAGCTTCATTCAGCACACCGAACTGAATATTCCGACTTCGCGCCAGTCTACACAGACGGTTCGAAGTCGGAATCATATGTGGGATCTGCTGCTGTCTTTACAGACAGGACTATATCAGAGCAGATTCCCTCTGATTGCAGCATATTTACTGCAGAGCTGCACGCAATTGAGTTAGCCTTGGATCAAATTAGTAAATGCCAATACCAACGGTTCATTTTATATTCCGACTCTCTTAGCATGTTACAGGCTTTAATATCTGTGAGGTATAATCCTCATCCAGTTCTGTCTAGTATTCAGCAGAAGATTCACGTTCTCCATGAACGCGAATATGACATCCGCTTCTGCTGGATTCCCAGCCACATTGGGATAAGGGGAAATGATTTGGCTGACGCCGCAGCCAAATCAGCAATTCCCAATAATAACCGCTGCCTGTTAGTCCCCTATACAGACTACAGGCAAATAATACACCAAAAGTTATATTCCCAATGGCAGGATTCGTGGAATAGACAGACTGCGAATAAATTATATCAAATAAAGCCTGTAATTGAACCGTGGCAGTCTAGTCTGCGCAGGAATCGTAAGGAGGAAGTTGTTCTTGCCCGGACCCGCATAGGACACAGTCATTTAACTCACTCGTTTTTGCTGAGGGCTGGTGACCCTCCTATGTGTGTGTCCTGTGGCACAGTTTTAACGATTAGACACCTTTTAATTGACTGTCCCGATTTTAGCAATATCCGTCTTACCGCTTTTAATCATCTGACTGAGCCGTATACACTCAGTCAGATTCTATCTGACAATGACAACGTGTCGGCTGTTTTTAGCTATTTTAAATTAATAAAAGTTTTTAATCGTATTTAATTTATGTTATTGTTATGTTTTTATTGATTTATTTTTTATATCATTGTTATTATATATATGGACATGGTGGCCTTTCTAATTAGGTCACCGAGAATTTAAAAAAAAAAAAAAATTTTAAATATTACCTAGTCTTGGCGCACCATAGCCGTAGTTGCTAGTGCGCCAAAAAAATCCAAACAAACAAACAAACAAACTTGTACTGCAATGACTCCCTGCAGTCTCTGAAATACCCTGCATCTTTTTTTTCCAGGCTGCTGCTCATTCCAATAGAAGCAGTGCAAGAATCACTTTTACCTGTGCCAGCTGATACTCAGTGTTAATTTATTGTCATCTGTCCCGAAGCTAGCAGTTTTCCGACTCGCCTAACACTGCCTCTATAGCATCAGCAAATATTCTTGCAACCTTTCTATTTAAGTGTATCCCATCCCTGTAGAAGCAGTTTCTCCTGTTAACAAGCCTAGACCAGGCTGAGAAAAATTCTACCCCTTGAGCCTTGCACAATCTCTCCAGGGCTGAATTGATGGACAAGGCTCTCGTCATATACTCCTTCCTATCGTGTCTGGGTAGAATTGCAAACACTTTCAAATTCAATCCTAATTCACGGCTCTTTTTCAACAGTGACCTGTACTTGTTAAGTAATTCTGCCAGTCTGCTACTCTTAATATCTTTAGTGCCATCTTGTACTACAATATCACCTTTTGTACCCTTAAAAGATGATATCTGCTCTATAACGTTATCAACCTTTGTCCCTGTCAGATGTATTTTTTCGTGAGAAATCAGCAAGGCTTAAAAAAAAAGTAAGGTTACGTCCTCATAATGATATGACAGCAAGAGAAAACACCAAGATCAGAGGCATTGAATCAGAGTTTTTAAATTTTTGAAGGCTGGAATGATGAGAGGAGTCATATATCCAGTGATCCACATCTAAACCTTATTTTTTAATATTGCAGCACACTATAAAATAATAATCTAGAAATTTCTTTAGACTCTAGACCATAGCACATACTTAGTGATTTCCTGAGAGTGTCCTTCTAATTCTCCTGGAAGTGATCTCTCACAGTTCAAAATGGTCATCTAATTCATTGGTAATCTTAAAGAAAGACTACCGTAGGTAGCTTATTGATTTATGCAATGTTGAAACATATTAAAAGATTATATAGGATAATTTTGAATAATATTGAGTATATGAGAGTCCTCTTCCTTTTTATTTCACCTCATTTCCTAAAGTTGGAAGAGGATTAAATTAGCTGACAACAATTGAATAGCAAAGAAATGTAAATCCAAAAATACTTCATTATGACCTTAAGATTACCATTAAAAGCTAAGGTTTATCTTTAAGAGCCAAAATGTCTTAGTACTTTCAAAATAGGAAATGAATGTGGAAATCAAATCAGTTTGTTTTTCTGATGCCCATGAGTTTAATTTGCTTAACAAGTTAAACACTTATTAAGCAAGTTTGCTCTCACCTGTATTTGATAGTGTATTCCATATATGTAAACTAACCTCAATACAAGCAAAGAACAAACAAAATTGACCAAGTCTTTACAGCCCTTTTATTATTAAAAAATTGCTGAAATTAGTGCAGAGTTTGGTCAGTGTGCTGATCAAGTGGTTGTTAATTTCATGTGCTATTACTTTTACAGTACTCGTTTATATGACCACTTAATAGTGTCTGGCACAACACTTGGGTGCCATTTGTCACATATGCATCAGTGTCTGCAAATGTTTAACAGGAATCATAAATAATAAAGCTTTTGAAGGGTTAAAGTACCAAAGACCCAGAACAAATCAAATAATTGGTCTTATTGAACTTTAAACGGAAGCCAAAATACAAATAAGCATTTTCGTTGGAGCAATTGGCATAGCATCAGAAATCTTGGGGATGTAATTTATTCCCATCTTCTTGTTGATTATCAAATTTAACTGTGTTTAAGTAAACTAAACTAGCATAAGGCTACAAACAAAATTCCTGACTCTCCAGTACCTTGCAGATGACATGATAAAGTTGAAATTAGATAGTCATGATGGCTTTATTTTTTATGTAAACTTGAAAAACAGATAGTATTATTCATGGGTTATATGTATTTAGGATTGTTCATGGGTTGAAGTCATTTAAAAATATTTTGGTTTAAATTAACATTTAAATATTAAAATTTAAGATAATGACATGGTGGCTTTTGTTTCTTATTTGGGTATTCCAAATAAGAAACAAGCAGTCATTTTTTTTTTTTTTTTTTTAAATTGAATATTGTTTGTAACACTACACTTGCTACTAACTGTAAGATTATGGTTTTGTTTAACATCATATGTGAAATAATTGTTTTGTTTAAGTTAAGCTATCTTAAATTCTATACTTTTGTTGCTATTTGCTATGTTTGTGAAGCTTTATTTATTTAAGATTTAGTAAGCTTTATCTTAACTGATCTTCATTATAACTTAGGGTTTACCTACAGAAAAAGTTGAACATCTACACCATTTGATCAAAACTGGCATCCCTGATTTTGATTTGCAAAAAAAGCACTGCCTGAAACTTATCACTGCTCACTTCAGGCAGTTCTGTGGAATATTGTGGATGATGCACCTTAGAGATAATTTATCCATTGGTTGTCGTGTGCTGGAGGATGTCATAGTTTGCTCTTCTGCAGTAGAGAGTGTAAGTGTAAAATTGATAATACTTTGAGACTTATTATAGCACAGGCATTTTTAATAATGTGTGTTTTTATTCACACATCAGAAATGCCTGCTGTAGTTGTACATAGAGTTGCCGAAAAGTTATTGTATTCCTGTAGATTTTTTTTTTTTACATATAAAGATATCTATCTAAACATCTTACTTGCCTGCTCAACACAGCAGCAACAGTGCATGACCACATGAAGAGGCGACCTGAAGGTGGAGCCATATCAGCCCAGGTTCACTGGATGAGCTCACTGATATGGACATAGACTATTGGCGTGGGCTATAATTTTCTATAGAAATTTCAACATCAGATGCCACCTCTCTCTCTGATGTGTTTTGTAAAAACCTACATTTTGTTTCCAGTTGGAACACAACCTGCTGCATGTGATTTTATGGACAGTTTGACTGCTTGTTTATTACTATGGTATTTTCATGTAACTGATAGACTATCTGGTCAGATAGTCTATCAACTGTGGACAATGTATTATGGCTGTAGGTCTTAGCATGATGCCATATTTTTCACCGAACGTTTGAACAAAATTTGGCCAATAGCGTGGCCTAGCAAGATCCCCAAGTACTGCAGCGGATGTCACACTGGATCTAGCAATTCAGCCACCTCTTTTTAGACTACGATTGTGCCCATAAGGCTGTGTAGAATGTATAGATAAGATAGGATACAGTGCTTTTTTACTATTCTGTAGATGTGTTATTCACTATACAGGGTGATTCAGGACGAATAGTAAATATTTTTGGAGGTTATAGTATTGATTATTGTGAGTAAAAAAGTTAATATAAACAGCTGTATCTCCATATCCAATTCTCAATGGATACGGAGATACAGCTGTTTAAAACTGGCATGCACAAAGCCATTATGAGAGGTATTAAAGAACGATAAATGATAAATGACTTATTGTTTGTGTTTATTAACTTTTTGAATAATACAAAACAAAAATAATTGACAAATTTTTTACAGTTCACAATAAATGTTCAAAAATCCCACCGCCAACCTCAATGCACTTTGCAACTCTTGTGGTAATATGACGTGTTGTTCTTCTGAGGTTGTCTTGGCATTCCTTTATGAGTGCTGCAGTATCCAAAATGTGATTGAGCAATTCATCTCTTGCATTCACCTTTTCTTTGTATACTGTGCTTTTTATCCATTCCCACAAACAAATATCTAATGGAGTGAGGACTGGAGACCTTGGTGGCCAATGAACTGGACCACTGCAGCCGATCCATTATTCAGGGAAAGTTTGATTTAGTTATTGTGTCACCAGACAGATATAATGTTCAGGAGCTCTATCATCATGCTGAAAGTACATACCAATCCTTGTAGCCAAGTGAACATCCTCCAATAGTAGTGGAAGTTTGTTTTGGAGAAATTCTAGGTAAATGGGCCCTGTAAGACAATTTGCAACACAACAGGCCCAATCAATTGATTGTTAATGTTACCGCACCACCCATTAACAGAGAAGCGATGTTGAAATTTTGTTTATACAGTGGATTTTCATCTGACCACATATGAGAGTTATGGGTGAAAGTAGCTTCATTGCAGAACAGTATTAATGGAATTAATTGGCAATTAGCATTTACCCACTGACAAAATTCCAATTGCTAGGTGTCGTCTTCTGGTTGAAGATGTTGTACCTGCTGTATGTGAAATGGATACAAGCTGTGCTCACCTAATGTTCACCATACTCTTGTCTGTGGAACACTGATACGCATAGAAATTCTTTCTAAGTTAATAGTAGTAGTTCATCCACATTTTGTTTATTTGCACGTTTAGAAGAAATATGAGTGCTGGGAACTGTACCAGTCTCACACAGTTTGGTGTAAACACTAGTAAATACTCTTGAATCTGGTATTCTGCGGTTAGGAAACTGTCGATGGTATTCTCTACAAGCAGCAGTAGCACTTCCCCCACAAAAACTATAGGCAAACACCAAATTGGCATATTCAGCATGTGTGAAGATGTGCGGAATTCTTAACAACACTTCTAACGCCAAACAGCGTCAGGTTATAACTGCTTCTTGGTCAAATCGGATTCAGGAAGCTGTGTGCACCAGTTTCAAACAGCTGTATCTCCATATCCATTGAGAATTGGACACATGTTTATATGAACTTTTTTACACAGAATAATCGGTACTATAACCTCCCAAAATATTTACTATTCCTCCCGAATCATCCTGTATATGGGCATGTGTGCAGAAAGAGAGACAGAAGAAAGCTGCTGCCAGCATAGCTCTCAGGGTCACTGGAGTACTTAAACCATGAAGAGGCAATGGACACAACTCCATATATATTTAAATCTTCAAATTGAAAATGTATTGGATACTGCATGTAATTCAGTTACACTTTAGTGAGATAATGAATAAATAAATTGACACTTTACTTAACTATTTGACAACATTTTGAACAAACTTCATTCTTAAGTCTAAAGAAAAAGAAGAAAGGGTCATTCTGTTTTAAAGGAAAAATCTATCTACATTACTACCCTTATTCTAAACTTACTATTTTATATAAATTACAGAAAATATAAAATCAATTAACTATCTTAATGTAGTTCCTGCTAGGCAGCTAATTTTAAAGTGACTGAATAATTGTGCACACAAGTTTTATATTTGTTATCATGTATGGTTATGTTGTTCTGAATTATTTAACTGGCCAGTTAGCTAAAGTATAGAGTAATTTTTTTGTCAGAAATATTACTTTTAGAGTAACACATTTTTTTTTCTTTTTGGCTAACAATCCTTTCAATTACTAAATTAATTAAATTCAATTTAATCCTTCCAAACTTTTACTGAGTAAGATTTACAGTTACTGCAAGATTTATTACACTGGAGATCTTTTTCTTCTTCTGCATTTATGGATTATAGGATGTATTAGTATTTTTAGTTGCAAATGATGCAGGAAGAAAACTGATGCAGCATCAGCAAAAAAAACCTAATTTTGCTAATTATTCCTTTCCACAGCACTTAATTACTTTTGGACTGAAAGAAAGTTTTCACACATTTATCCTTCAGCCATCCTTTTTCAATTTATATTCTCATGTGTGGCATCTGAGCAAGGGTTACAGAGCCATTGGCATTTAGTATACTCAATCCATTTAATGCTTTAAATATTTCAGTCAGGTTTCCTCACAGGTTCCTAGTTTCGAAGCACTGAAACTTTCAGAACTGAATTCCTTTTTTGTAATAGTATTCTTTCATGGCCTTGACTAATCTGGTTGTTCTTCTCAGTACCCATTCCAAGGATTCAGTATCATTTCTTAAAATGAGACTCCTAGACCTATATGTACAGTGCTGAAGATGAATCCTAACCATTGCTTCATACAATGGGATAATTACATCCTTGTTCATGCTGATAAAATTCCTATATATCATTGATGGAACCCTACGAGCTGGCCTAGCAGCCTGTGTGCACCGTGCAGAACACTTTGTGTCAGACCATACAGTTACCCCCATCTTTCTCTCTCCACCACCTCAAGGTGCTATTACCATGTGACCAATTGAGAATGGCATTATTGCCATCCTCAATTGGTCAGTTGAAAAACCTCAATTAAACCTCAATGGTTATGATGAACATCGTGGCGAGATCCAATATTCCTTACATTTCGAGGGTACAGCTCTAAAACGGTATTCGCAGGCCGGCCGCTAGTTAGTACACCGGACCGAACCTATTGGTAACTCTCTAGGAGGCTTCTAGATCAGCTAGTGTATAAGCTTGCTACCTCTACTCTGCCAGATAGTGACTGGAGGGAGTCCGAGTAGTGTGTATGCGGGGAGCATTGTCGAGGCCACGTTATGTCAAGGATCTGGGTATATTCTTACCACGTGTACGCCATATCCAAAAATTTCATTACTTCATACAGCATGTCCCACTCACTTTTTCTTACTATTGAATACACCATGAATTGTCAAACTAATAGAGCACGCTTATCTGCGAAAAGATCTAAACCTCCCAAGGACTTCCTGATTCATTTCACAAATATACGTGGTCTCAATTCTAATCTCAACGATGTCCATTTCCACTTGCAGTCTGCCAAACCCCATGTACTTCTTCTGACAGAATCTCAGTTATCGGTTGATTCAACTACTGCTCATCTCAGATGCCCAAATTATTCGCTGTATTGATTCCTTTCGCCTCAAAGGTGGTACTTGTGCATATGTCCGATCTGATATTCCCTGTCAGAGACTTGGCAATTTGGAATCTCCTCTCTTTGATCTTCTCTGGCTTAAAATCTCTCTACCTCATTGTGTCAAATTCATCTGTTGTCTGTACCGTTCTCCCAACTCCACTAATCACTTGGAGCTCTTTGACTTCCTTTCTTTGCAACTTGACTTTCTCCAGTCCAACTTTCCTAACAGTGAGGTAATTTTCCTTGGTGATTTTAATGTTCACAACTCCAGCTGGCTTCCGTTTTCTAGTCACACCGACCCAGCAGGTCAAAATGCTGAGGCTTTTGCAATTACTAATGACCTAGCACAGATTGTTCATTTACCTACAAGAATACCGGACAATCCTAATCATACAGCCAATACGCTTGATCTTTTTCTCACAAACAACCCTTCTAAGTACACGGTCGAAGTGAAAGGTCCTTTAGGCACTTCAGATCACAACTTGGTGATTGTCTCTTCTCCAATGGAACCTTTATCTCATGGCTATTCCCAACCTCGTGTTTTTGGCATTACAAGAATGCAAAATGGGATGACCTGCGAGACTTCTTTTCTTCTTTTCCTTGGTCGGATTACTGTTTCAAAACTTCTGATGTCAACGTTTGCTCAGATCGTGTCAGTGAAATTATTCTTGCAGGAATGGAATCCTTTATCCCACACTCCACTTTAAAATCTCGTCCTTTATCTAAACCTTGGTTTTCCAATAAATGTGCTAAGGCTGTCCAAGAGAACAATGTTGCATATCATAATTGGCTTGTTTCTAATTCTTCGGTTTCATTTTATGCCTACACCAAAGCTCGCAACAATTGTAAAGCAGTTATTAATCAATCCAAACTAGAGTTTGAACAGGCTAAGAGTAGAAAACTTGCTTCTTGCCCTAATGGTAGCCGAGCATTCTGGTCTCTTGCCAAAGCTATTTGCCGCAACTTTTGCCCATCTCTGCTCCCACCTCTGTCCAAACCAAATGGTTCTGTTGTCACTTCAGCCAAGGATAAAGCTGACCTGCTAGCATTCCATTTTTCTTCCAGCTCATGTATTAATGATCTTGGTAAAACACCTCCCACCATTCCCAACACGCTCCATTCAATGCCTACTGTGGTCTTCCGTCAAAACGATATCAGAAGCATTTTGATGAATCTTGATGCTAAGAAAGCTCCAGGTCCTGATGGTATTTCTCCATTTGTTCTCAAAACCTGTGCTCCTGAGCTTATTGCTATTATTTGCCGCCTTTTTTCACTTTCTTATTCCAAAGGTGTTTTTCCTTCTGCTTGGAAATTTGCTCATATCTAGCCAGTTCCTAAAAAGGGTGACAAATCCCTCCCATCCAATTATGGTCCCATTGTAATTACTTCTACTCTTTCTAAAGTAATGGAGAAATCAATTAACTGGCAACGCTTAAACTACCTAGAAACCTTCCATCTGATCAACGATCGCCAGTATGGATTCCGTCAGTGTCGATCCACTGGTGATATTCTGGCTTATGTTACCCATTTATGGACTATCAATGGAAAGGTTCAGTGAAACACAAGTAGTTGCTCTTGACATCTCAAAGGCTTTCGATCATGTTTGGCATAAAGGTCTTCTAAACAAGCTTCCATCTTATGGTTTGCCAACTGTTTTTAGTAATTGGTTATCCAGTGTTCTCTCTGATCGCTCACTGAGGGTGATGGTAGATGGCTCTCTGTCTTCTAACTTCTCCACTAATGCCGGTGTCCCCCAAGGTTCAGTTCTTTCCCCCACTCTTTTCCTCTTGTATATCAATGACCTTCTTCCATTGACTGGAAATCCTATCCATAGTTTTGCCGATGATAGCACATTGCATTCAACTTTCCATTTTTGAGAAACCTTGTCCTGCTCAATCAGCTTCAACTTCTTGAAAATCTGCTACCAATTCCTTAAATGCCTATCTTCCAGTAATTCCCCAGTGGGGCAAAGACAACTTAGTTGATTTCAACCCTTCTAAAACTCAGTCTTGTCTTATATCTCACAAAAAAGGATTCTTCTGCTCCTATGCTTATCTTTAGTGACACTCCGATTTCTAGGCAAAATGATATATCCCTTTTGGGGATTACCCTGACTTCTAATCTCTCTTGGCACAAGCACATTACAAATATTGCTTCCTCTGCATCTAAGAAACTTAGTTTTCTCTTTCGCTCTTGGCGTTACTTTTCTTCCAAACAGCTGCTCACTCTGTATAAATCGCCAAACCGCCTTGCCATGGAATATTGTTCTCACATCTGGGGTTGTGCCCCCAAAACCTCTCTCAGGCTTCTTGATTCCATTCAGAAGAGGGCAGTTAGGTTAATTAATGATTCATCTCTAACAGAGTCTCTCCACTTGCTTTCTCATGGACGCACTGTTTCTGCTGCATGCCTCTTCTACAGATACTTCCATGGGCACTGTTCTTCTGAATTGGCTTCTCTAATTCTCATTCACTCTTTCAAAACAGTCCGAACACGTGCCGCCACCAGCCAACATCCATTTACTGTCCAACTTCAAACTCACAGAACTAACTTTTCATCTTCCTAATTTATTCATTCAACTGCCGTTTTCTGGAACAACCTTCCTTCATACGTATTTCCTGAAAATTACAATCTACAGAAGTTCAAGTCCAATGTCAACAAATATCTTCTTTCGTCTTCTCAACCTCCAACCCAAGCACGGTAGTAAGTACTATAGGTTCTAATACCTCTCGTGTTTGGGGTTCACATAAAAAAAAAAAAAAAAAAATTTTCATTTCTCAGCCTATCTGCCTAATTTTTATAGGTTTTTTTGTAGTAATACACCTTGATTCTTATCTTTAATCATCCTGCCAACCTTTTTATCATCATCGGCAAACAAAGCTTGATATGCCCTCATCAGTATTGTTAATAAATATTGAAAATAGTAAGTGACCCAGCACTGAACCCTGAGGGACTCAACTAATAGTAGTTTCCACTTAAACCACCCTCTGTCTTCTGCCACTTAGCCATCCAGTTATCCATATCAGTAACTTGCTCCAATTTGTGTAACAGTCTTTCATGTGGAACAGTGTCAAAATCTTTACTGAATTCTAAGTATACAATATCGAAATTATTTTTTGTATCCAGTTCCTTTGTTACTGTGTGATACTAGCTATCAAATTGGTCAAGATCTTCCCTTAAGAAATGCATGCTGTGATTTCCTTACTGCATTTCTGTAGTTATGAAATCATAATCAGTTTAACCACATTCCTATCAAAATGATTCTGCAGTAGTTCTGTAACTACTGGCTCCAATATTTTCCCAGGGACAGAAATCAAGCTTACTGGTCTGTAATTATTCACTTTGTCCTTTTATCACCCCTTTGTGAATGGGATAAATCTAAGGATGCTCTGGTAATTATGCCAAAGGTTTGCTTATCTCTCTCTCTCTCTCTCTCATGCTTCTTTTAATATAATATAAATTCCTTTAGCCCCATGTGTCTTATTTACTTTTAGTATCAACAATTTCTCTTTCACTTCAATCTAAGTTTTTGCAAAATCATTATGCATCATATACTTCTAATATTCCCATCCCTGAAAACTTCTTCATGCATGAATGTAGATGTAAAATATTTATTTAATTTGTCAGCAACCTGAACAGGATCATCAGTAGTTATGCCATTCATATATAGTGAGCCAATGTGGTGCATCCTTTTCCCTGTAGTGTTAACACAATAAAAGAATTCTTTGCTACTTAGTTTGCCTAACTTTAATAACTTCATTGTGCAGTCAGATATGAAGTTTTCTGAGCAATGCAGACAGGCTGCCAGGGCAGGTCATGGGGTTTTGTCAATGATATACAGGAATTTTGCTAGCAGGGGAAAAGGAGATGATTGTCCCTCTGTATAAGGCAATGGTCAGGCCATGCCTTGAGTACTGCAGATAGGTCTGGAGACCTCATTTTAGGAAGGATGTAGATTTGCTTGAACGTGTAGGCGCCTCCGTAGCCAGATGGGAAGGAGCAGCAGTGTGTAGCACACGCTTCTTGATTAGACTGGGGTTCGAGCCCGTCACCACCAAACACGGAGGATGCGGAAAGGTCAGGGAATGACCACTGCATATCCTGGAGCAGTATGGCCTTAGTTGCTAATGCTCCTAAAAACCAAATAACAAACAAACAGCTTGAACGTGTACAGAGAAGGGCAACAAGATTGGTGAGGGGAATGAAGGGATCCTCTTACCAAGAGAGGCTTAAGTTCTGCAAATTGCAGCGGCTGGAAACTAGGCACCTGCGAGGTGATCTGATTGAGGTGTATAAGGCCTTGAGTGGGTTGAGCATGCTGAATTCTGACAGAATTCTTCCACTTGTTCAGATTACGAACCTAAGGGGGCATAAATTCAAATTGAGGAAAGACAGATATAGAATAGATGTGCGGAAATTTGCCTTTAGCCAGCGGGTGGTTAATTGCTGGAACAAACTTCCATCTGTCGTTGTGGAAGTTGATAGGTTAAATAAATTTAAGGAGGAACTGGACAAACATTTAGAGGGAATTGTTTTGTAAATTTTTTTTTTTTTTTTTTTTGGCTGATGCTGCATAAGCTCATACACTTGCTTTCTTGCATCACATATCATTACTACTACTACTATTGCAGACTAGGTTATAGTTACAGTATGTTTCTGTGCCCCCTGTTAATTTATAACTATCCATGCATATTTGTTCTCCACCACCAATCTCAGTAGTTCTTCCAATGTCCATTTAGGACTAAACCTTAAACAATATTTCTTAGTTGGTATAAAAAGTTTAGGTGTTTCTATGATTACTTCTTTGATACACCCACACCTGACTTTGTGTCAGGTTTTTGATTTGCACAGTTTCATTTTGGACATACTGAAAAATGAAACAGTGCAAATTGAAATAAAAATTTCCATAAGAAACCATTAAAATATTAAAGAAAGGTACCAGCACTACAATTTTTAAGAAATTTAAATTAATCCTCATTTGCCTTTTCAATTATGAAAGAATGAAGTGAAATAAACAGGGTTTTTTTTTAGGAGCATTAGCAACTAAGGCCATATTGCTCCGGGGATATGCACAGTTTCATTTTGGACATACTGAAAAATGAAACAATGCAAATTGAAATAAAAATTTCCATAAGAAACCATTAAAATATTAAAGAAAGGTACCAGCACTACAATTTTTAAGAAATTTAAATTAATCCTCATTTGCCTTTTCAATTATGAAAGAATGAAGTGAAATAAACAGGGTTTTTTTTTTAGGAGCAATAGCAACTAAGGCCATATTGCTCCGGGGATATGCTGTGGTCATTCCCTGACCTTTCCGCATCCTTTGTATTTGGTGGTCACGGGCTCGAACCCCCGTCTAATCAAGAAGTGTGTGCTATGCACTGCTGCTCCTGCCCACCTGGCTATGGAGGCACCAAATAAACAAGGAAAACAAAAACTTTTATTTTTCAATATAAATGTAAAATATAACTTACACAAAACTTGATAAATTTACAAGGAACAAGTTTTCTCTTCCTCTGAATCTATAGGATTTGCAGTTGAGATGTCTTCTCATTCTTTTAGCTTTAAATATTTATCTAAAATCTCTTTAATGGCTCCTCTTTTATGGTCATGTAAATTTCCTTGTAACAACTGTTGTATGTATCGCCCATACTAATTTTTATCTTCTTTCCCTATTAGGATTGTCATTCTTAAAAATCTCAATTCTTCATCAATTACTCAGGACTTTGGAAATTAGTTTCAATTTTAAAGTTGGTTCATAGGAATTTCTTACAAACTGCATTGCTCTTTTGCTATTTGTAAATGAACAATGAAGAGTTGCATTAACTCTCCATTGTTCATTTCTTGATTATGCAAGGCAAACAATTCACTTGTGTCACTTTATCCATTCCCTTGAAGTTAGATTCTCTAGTTAAGTTAGTTATTTCTTGATGAACCATGGGCAATTCATCAACTTCTAAAATGGCACAGCTGTCTTTTATTTTATGCACACATTCTGGCTATATTTTGCACCAAACACCATTCACATGTGAAGATTTCTCCTCCTCCAACAAGTCTGAAATTTTTTTAATCACATTCATTATTATGTTGAATTTCCAAAAATTTCACATTCATTATTATGTTGAATTTCCAAAACTTCTGCATAGTGGCTTCTGTTGTCCCTCAGTCGCATTTAGAAGCTGTTTAAATGTACTTTTGAAAGTTATTATCTTCGATAATAACTTTCAAAAGTTGAAATTACTCCCTGATCCATTGTCTGTATCAATGATGTGGTATTAGGAGGCAGAAACACAAACTTTACATTTTCTGATATGTCACTAGGAGAATTAATTAATAAAATTAAAAAGTCATTGATTGTATTAGATAATGGAAGTGGTTTAAATTTAAAATCTCCCACTGCATTACCATCCAAAAGAACAAGTCTGTCTTAACTAGCTTTAAATCCTGGAATATTTTTCTCAGTTTTGGCAATATAGTGGTTGTTAGTTAGCAGAAAAATAAGGCAGTATCATCCATATTAAAGACTTGTTTTGGAGTATAGCTACTTTCAGCTCTTTGGAGAAATGTTCTTAAATTATAGTATGTGTACTAGCTGGCTTTGCCCTTTAGTGAAATGCTGTGTAGATTTGCATCAACTGTTTGATACTACAGAAATGAATCTCTTGATTGCTTCTTCCTGTTCATCCATGTTGCTTAGTTTTTAATGATAAAATGTTGCTTAGTTTTTAATGATAAACATGTTGCTTAGTTTTTTAATGATAAACATGTTGCTTAGTTTTTTAATGATAAACATGTTGCTTAGTTTTTTAATGATAAACCCGTTCCTTGGTTCATACAAGACAAAATTTTGGTGTAAAATTCCGGTTGCAAGCAGGCCATTCCATTGCCCTGGGGAATGATTATGCAGCCATGTATGGATATCATTTGAAAAATAAGGAGGTGATTTGTCTTGCATAAAATTAAGAGTTTCAATGTTGTCTCACTATGAAATAACTGAAATAACTGACATCAATTTCCACATTTTGAGATTTTTTTTGACATTCATCGTCTCCCAGAATTAAAGATCCAATGACTGTGGATGATGTGGTACCACACTGGTCCAGTTATCTTTGAATTACCAATACATGTATAAATTTGCTGCTCCCCAATAATGGCAATTGTGTTCAGTAACAAAAGTGCCAATGTGAAACACAGCCTTGTTAACAATTGCTGAACATAATCTGACTTCTGTGGTTTGAAACAGTTCATTCCTGAGGATGGATGCAAGTGCATAATGGTAGAGTTGACTTTCACAAGTTCCTTCACTCTGATTTTTTTGACATTGTAGCAGTGACTGATCTCAGACACTATTACAATGTTGTATGGAGTCTGCAAGGTTGATGGCCTTCTTATTCTTATTGGTGAAACAGCCTGCTGTCATTAACTTCTGGTGGCAATTTTTTTTATTGTTTTTATGTCTAGTGTTGTATGGCTTCCACATTCAGTCTTCCAACACCTTTGAAATCATATAACAGACCACCAAATCTTGTAGTGGGTTGAAATTTTGGCTCTCTCTTTCTCTTGCACACTTAAAAGGAAACATGATTCACCTGTAAAAGAAACTAACATTAACTTCCTAAACCCTGAAGAACAGTGAATCATTTAATGTTGGTTTCATCAAAATCATCTAAAAATAAGGAAGTTACAGTAATTTAAAAATAGGGAGTCACTTATCAGACAAACTGTAGTTTTCTTCAACCTTTTGGTAACTTTTTGGTAAAAAAAAAACTGCAGGCATGTTGTCATGGTCAGATAAAATCTGACTGATTGTATATTGCTCAGTCAGATGACTCAAAGTGCTAAAGCATATACTGCATTCATCAGTAATATTTGATCATTCAGTAAAGATGCATTTAATACTTAAAATGGTGGTACAGGTGGTAGATGACTTTCATCAACCGGTGAAATACCACCACTTTGCTTATTGGAGGCTTGAAGTGGTGAAAACCCATGTTTAGTCTCTAGAGCAAAGTTTCCGGCATCCCCCTCTCCCCATACTTCTCCTTCAACCCATGCACGGTACTAAGTACTATAGGTTTTGATACCTTTCGTGTTTGGGGTTCTCATTAAAAAAAAAAAAAAACAATGCTTAAATAGGAGGCTCATCAGCCCATGTCAGAAAAGAATGTGTCCTATGTGGAACTGATCTAGAATATCTTTCTCTTTAAAATTCCTGCTGCCATTGTTCAATTACAGGCTTAACCTCATATAACTTGTTTGCAGCTTGCCTATGCCATTGGTAAACAGTTTTTTTTTCATATTACTTACCAGTAGTCTGTATATGGAACTAACAAGCAAGAGTTTATCAAGGTCACTACTGATTTGGTTGTGATGTCTGCCAAATCATTTCCCCTTGATCCCAATGTGGCTGGAGATCCAATAGATGTGAATATCAGTTTCCCCCAGTTAATAAGGGAAAATTTGCATATTGGTACATGAGCAATCCAAGATGGAAGGAGAGTTGTCTTGGTGAAGGGGCAACAATGTATACCTTCATATTCAGATCTCTGAGTAGCTCTTGGATATGAATGTCAAATGGATAGTTGACAACTGATGGGTGTTGTTATAAAGATTTTCCCATTATGGTTTGAAAATCGATGTATGTGTGAGATGGTCTGGCAGGGACTTCAGTTTAAAAGCATACTGTAGAGACAGCTGCTTCTGTTGAAGAGACAACGATGGCTCGTTTGATTCCAAAACGAGACTGGATAGGAGATGTTTGAAATGCTCCAGTAGTAATATGAATCACCTGATGTTGTTATACCTAGAACCCATAATTTACTTTAGATTGTACGATAGAACCATAGTAAGATGCATTGGTCTGTACCCTGAAGAAGTAGAGAACATAGTATGGTGGATGTTCAAAGCTCTTGTGTGCTTTTTATGTAGTTAATGGATGTGCAAAAGAAAGTCAACTTTTTATCAAACATGTGCCCCAAAATTTAGTTTCAGGTACAACTGGAATAGCATTTTGACCAATCCTCAATTCAATTTCAGGATGAAGATTATGTTTGTGACAAAAATGTATGCAAACAGTCTTCTGCAGTAAGAACTTTAAGCCATTAGGTTCATTGCCCAAGAGTTAAGGTGATTAATATGTTCCAGTTCTCTCTTGATAACCCTTGTGTTGCAAGACTTAGAAAATATGCTGAAATCATCAATATAGAGGGCACAATTTACAGTCAGAGGAAGTTGTTGTGTTATGAAATTCATTTTGATGGCAAAAATGTAAAAATTAAAACCTATCCTTGGGGTGGGGTATTCCTTCCTCTTGGCAAAAGGACCAAGGGAAGGTGGTTCCTACACAGAACTTCGAAATATCCATGGGATAAAAGGTTCTTAATAAGAAGGGAAGGTAACCTTTAAGACTGAGGCTATAAAGGTATTTTAAAATACCAAACTCCAAGTTGTTTTATTCGCTTTTTCCATGTCAGAGAAGACAGACACCAGTGTTCTCTTTTAAGGAATTAGATGGATGTTTCCAATCAAATTAAATGGTCCAAAGTGGACCTGTTCCTTTCAAAGCTGCACTTAACATGGAGAGATCATTTGCTTCTAAATACCTTATAAGATGAGCATGGTTATTCTCTCCAAGATTTTGCACAGACGGGGCTAGTCAGAGTAATGGGATGACAATTGGAATTTTGTGATCATTTCAGGGCTTAGAAAAGGCAAGAACAATTGCATTGTGCCAGGCATCTGCAAACTGCTCTTCAAGAAAAATTCTGTTTCACCAACATCTACAGATCACCTGATCTGTTGATGTTATTATTATTATCCTGAAGGCTTTTGCTGCACCAGCTGAAAAAAAAAAAAAAGAGAGAGAAAGTAGAAGGGAATTACAAAGAAAGAGAAGAATGATGATATCAACTCAGGACCCTGGGTGTGCCAAGCCCATACTCACCAGATATGAGCCCCTGGGGTTAATGTTGGTGGAAAATGTTTGAGTATTTCATGATGGATGTCATCATGACCAACAGCACTTTTTTCGATAAGGGTTGCTAAATGTTAAATTTAGTATTTAGCTCTCTTATGGTAAATGACCCATGTATGGTTGAAATTCTTTTGATTTGAAATTAAGCCTCTGCATTTTATTTTTCTTTTTCAGGACCAGGAACTCTGGAAGAATAGAATGATTTTGCAGAAATGTTAGAAAAAGTTTTCAAGAGCTTTGACTATTGTTTCAGTTGAATCTGTAATAATGAATCCATTATATTCCAGGAGTGATGAATGGTGTGATTTGTATTTTCCCTTTATTTTCCAGATTTTGTCCCAGACAGTTTTAGTGCTGGTTGACTGGGTGATAGATGATGGAAAGCAGTTCTCTACCATTCCTTTTGGCTCTGACATCAGATATAATGTGCTTTAGTTTGCGCATGTTTGAAGGCTATGAGATTAGCCTTGGTTATATCATCAGAATATCCCCCCCCACCTCCATTTAGTTTTTTTTCCTGCTGTTTATTCTGCATTCCACCCTGGTTTCGGAAATGGTAGAAACTAGGTAGATGCCTTAGGAATTGCAATTGCAGCTGCATGAATGATATTTTCTGTGATATACTTAATTGCATCATTCATAGGCTCCTGACTGACTGTAGTGATGTCAATTTTTTCCAGATGTTGCTTAAATGGAAGGCACGGTTCCACTAAATAATAAGGTTATCAAGAGGAAGCGATTGCTTCCATAGGATCTCTGTGTGGGGGGGGGGGAGAATGTCAGTCCCAGGTGACAAATAGATGCAGAAGACTTAATAAAACCCCACTGTAAGGCAAATTTCTACCTTCTCAGTGCTGCAAAGGCTGAAATGGATCTAGTTGCCCACAAGGATAGCAGTTCCTCTCCTGCTTCATGAGCAGGGCCACCCACAATCCTGTCCTTATGAATGATAAGGTGAGTCATCATTCGCCTTCAGATAACTTTCCTGTAAGCAACTGAAGACTGTTTGTGCTTCTCCAGGAGTGCTTTGATATCTTCAGTATTTCACCGGAATCCAAGACAATTCCACTATAGGAATTTAGCTATTATTTAGGCTTGGTGGATCCATCAATCAGATTGTGAAGTGCTAAGGGCTTATTTTTCACAGTCTTTGATTTTTATTTCTGTTTTTTGGGAATTATAGATGCTGTCCTGTGTCCATTTCTTCCTCTGCAATGAGTTCTGAGTTTGATTTGTCAGGTTCACTCACAGACAATGGGAACTGTAGTTGAATCTTTGACATCCTTTTTTTTCCCTTCTACCACTGTTGGTAGAAGAGAATGCACAGATCAGTACTTGCCTTCACACCAGTTTCTGGGAGAATGTGCAGCCTTAGAATTAAAAGGAAAATTCCATAATGTGACCTTCGTTAATGTGTACGCTCCAACTGAAGGTGCGGATGATGGTGTTGCAGATGGATTTTACAATGAACTCCAGGCTGTGCGTGAAAGAATTCAAAGGCATGATGCTGTTATAACTCTCGGTGACTTCAATGCTAAGCTAGGCAGGGAAAAAGTTTTCATGGGTCTGTTTGGGAGACACAATCTCTACGAAGAAACAAACAATAATGGTCTTAGAGTAGCACAATTTGCTGCTGCCAACAACTTTAAGGTCATCAGTACTTGGTTTCCAAGAAGGAATATTCATAAAGGTACATGGAAAATCCCTGGTACAAATCAGGCATAATCAGATTGATCATGTACTGGTCTCTAAGAGGTGGGCTACTGCAATTGAAAATGTTGGTTCTTTTTGGGGTGCCAGCTCTGATTCTGATCATTTTCTAGTGGGAGCCAGACTGAAGTATAAAATAGCTCTAGTATCAAGAGGGAAGGCTGAGAATGCTGAGACTGAAGTATAAAATAGCTCTAGTATCAAGAGGGAAGGCTAAGTGGTGGAATGGAGAGAAATTGAAAGATAGACTTGTTGAAACGAAGTACCAGGCAGAGTTGGCCCGAAGTCTGCAGGAACAGGAAAAACAGTGACAAGATTGAAGAGGAATGGACTTGCATAAAGGCTGCAATTCTGAGTGCAGCATACGTAACTTTGGGCGAGACCTCAAGGCTGAGAAATGAAGAATCGTATAGTGATGAGTGTTGAGTAGCAGTAGAATTGAAGAGACAAGCCAGGGTGAAATGTTTACAGCAGAATAGCAGAGCAAATAGTGAACACTACAAGGAATAATGGATTGCTGCAGCTAGGATATGTAGAAAGAAAAAAAGAGAGACGCTTTGAGAAGGAAGGTCAACGAAATGGTGGAACATTACAACAAGAAGGAAAGTAGAAAGTTTCATAAAAAGATTTAAGAAAGTACACAGGAATTCCCATCAAAAGTTACTGCATGTAGGGATAGTGAAGGGAACTTGCTGACTGAGAGAAAGGAGGTTCTGAAACGGTGAAAAGAGTATTTTGAGAGCATTTTGACAGGAGGTAAGACTGAAACAAAACAGCTATTGTAATATACAGTAAAACCATGGACTGAAGACCCTAGCTTGAAGAAATTCGAAAAGTTATTAAGTGCTTAAAGAACTTTAAAGCACCAGGAGCTGATGAAATAACTGCAGAGTTGCTCAAGAATGGTGGAGTGACACTATGGAGAAGAATACATAATCTAATACTATTAATATGGTCTGAGGAAAAAATCCCGTATGAATGGACACTTGAAATCATACAGCCGATTCACAAGAAGGGTGATAAACTGCTTTGTTCTAACTATAGAGGTATTACATTGCTGAGCATCACTTACATGGTTTTGTCGGGAGTTATTTGTAACATATTCAGAGAAAATCATTGGAGAATATCAATGTGGTTTCAGACCCAATCTCTCAACAACTGACAAGATTTTCATCTTGAGGCAGATACAGGAAAAAGCATTTGAGTAGAATATACACTTATTTAACCTATATGTAGATTTCAAACAAGCTTTTGATTCACTCAACAGAGAGGAAATGATAAATGATCTTGTCCTGGGTATACCTGCAAAATTGTTAGGCTCATAAAAGCAACCCTGGCTGGCTCTAAAGCAGTGGTGAGAATTGGCAATGAGTTGATGATTCCCTTTGACATTAATGCTGGTGTTAGGGCGATACACTCTCTACTATGTTATTTAACTTGGTTTTAGAGGTGGCTGTCAGAAAACTAGAAGTGACTGGACACATAGGCACAAAGACAGTGCAGGTCTGTGCATATGTTGATGATGTTGCTATTATCAGTAGGACTAAAGGAGCACTGGAAGAAACAGTGGCCAGGCTGGATAGTGAAGTATAAAGGAGAGGACTTAGGATAAATGAAGTGAAGACAAAATTCTGTGTTATCTGCTGTTCTCCCACCTTGAGAACAGCAGATAACACAGAAAGTTTAAGAACCAGCAGTTTCTCGTTTGAGCATGTTCAAAATTTCACCTATCTAGGTTTGCAGATAAACCAGTTCAACTCTATTACTAATGAAATTAAGTCCCATATCCTGAGTGGAAACAGATGCTCTATGTACTTGAAAAACCAATGAAGTCCAGAGTATTGAACAGACATTTAAAATTAAGAATATACAAAAGTCTCATTAGACCAGTTGTAACATACAGTTGCAAAACTTGGACATTAACGAGTAAAGATGAACAGTTGTTGAGAGTATTCGAGCATAGAATTTTGCGAAAGGTCTTTGGGCCTGTACAAGACGTTGATAGATCCTGGAGGATCAGAATGAACCAACAACTTGATAATCTTATTCAGGGTGCAGACATCATCAGATTTGTGAAGAGCCAGAGACTTTCCTGGTTGGGACATGTTATGAGAATGGATGACGGCAGAACAACTAAGAGGATAATGAAATGGAAACCTACCAGTAGGAGGGCAAGAGAAGGACCTTGGAAAAGATGGATGGATGGATGGATGATGTAGAAGAGGACTTAAAGATCATGAGAATAAGAAATTGGAGAAGTTTGATTTCTGCGTGGTCTTACTGGTGGAACATTGTTGAGAAGGCTAAGACCCACCTTGGGTTATAATGCCAGAAGAAGAAGAAGAAGAACCACTGTTGTTGCTTGTGTTTCTGTGGTTTTCTTTACCACTGGGTTGGTGGTGGTGGAGCATTAGGAGGTACTGATATAGGATTGTGAGCTGGTATAATTTCTGTTTGTAACCCGATGAACACTTATGTTGCTTTATTGTTATTTACTGGTTTCACTGCTTTTCTCGCCTCCTAGTATTGAGATGTTTAGCTTTGCTAAGGCAAAGCTAAACATCTCAATACTAGGATATATTCTCTGTATTTCTTTTTCTTCTTTCAACTTTTGTAACGTTCATGAGTAAGCAGGGTGCTCTCCTTGGCATTTGATACAAGTGGATTTTCTAGTTAAATGCGATGTAATTTCGTTATCTTTTGTGCCACACTGAATGCATGCAAGGGCACCATGGCAAGCTACTTGTGAGTGTCCATATTTCTGGCACTTGACCACCTGGATGGGATGTACTATGCAGTTCATATTGGCAGCTACGATTCTATCATGTTGGATAATCGAAAATAAGGATAAGATTTATAATTGGGACTAAATTCCCACCCAAACAACATAAAAATATTGCAGATGTCAAACCCACCCCAACATACAAACATTGTCACTCTTTGTGATTTTAGCTCTGAGCAGATGTCCTCTTCCAGGAGATCCCTTTCAGTGTTCAAACCTTGGATTCAGTTCAGTGTTTTTTGGATGTTATTGTAACTGGAATTCTCTAGTGGAGGTGGCTCAGAGGAGCTGTCGTTTCAATAAGTGTCCCCAGAATCCTGCCAACCCTTCCAAATAAAGATGGATCTTTGTGATTAATAGAGAATTAATATTATGTGTGTAATTAACATCACTCGCATAATATTAATTGCCATTAAAAAAAAAAAAACACACACCCTGAGGTCATTACACATATTCATGCTGACTGAACTTTGCAGTTCTGATTTTTTTTTTATAGAAGCATATAACATTGCCATCAGCAAAGTTTTTTGTTGTTTTCGTTTTTTATTTCAATCAGAGATATACACAGATTTCAAGATGGGAACATCAGATTCATAATAGAAATAGTTCAAAAAAAAAAAAAAAACAGCGACAACTTGATTTTCATAATATAAGTTGATATGTAGGGTGATCTGCCCAAAATTCAAATGCTTGAGCAGCTCATACATGAAGATTTCTTAGAATTTTTTTATCATATTGGTAATAATACTGGTTTTCCACCAAATCTAAAGTATTACTTAAATGATTTTTACACCACAAAGTTCAGAAGCCTACACCATGATGGTATTTTTTTTTTGTTCCAAAAAAGTTTCAAAGAAAAAGATTTTTTTTTTTTTTTTTTTTCCATGAAAGGTGTAGAAAAGCACCGATACATTTTAGGCTTTAAAAAAAAAAACAAAAAAAAAAAAAAAAAAAAGAGGCAGAATACACTTTCACATTTTTGTTTCCCCTTCTTACCCTTCTTAATGCAGTTCTAAAATTGAAGCTTCTCAAAAAGAAATTTACTTTCACAAGTTATTAGAGTAAGAAAAAATAAGAAAGTAAAATATAGCTTAACTCATCCCCCCCCCCCACTCCAAAGTTGGGCCATAAAGGATCTTTCCAGAAGTTAACAATTCATGCAATAAAAAGAGACAAAAGCATTATTTCTACAAAATTTGTTCATAGATGGCTAATGGAGCCTTGTAATAGCTTGTTCTGAGATTATTATTATTGTAGTTCTTTGAAGTCAAAATAAATGAATATTTCTGTAGATAGACAATCATGTTAGACCTCCATTCAAAGTAACAGATAACATCATGCTATTAAACATTATGTTATCTATTATTTTTAAATAAAAAAGTATGATTTGATATGATTTTAAAAAAAAGTGATTTAATATCAATAAGTTGTGCTCCGATTTTAAAAGTGATTTAAGCAAGTAAAATAGCTATTTTGGAAATGATTGCTAATAGCATGGTAATATAACCCTGATATGAATTGTTAATTGTCATTATTTTTTTTTAATAGGTGAAAACATCTTTAATTCTTGAAACATTAGATTGGGCTATTAATCTTCATAGCTTTCAGAATATTTTATCCAAAACAGAAGACATTTTGCATATAATTCTTAATTTGGCCTCTGAACTTCCACCTACAGAAGTATTAATGGAACTCTTAGCTGTGGTTTTTTATAGAGTGGATGAATTACCTAATGGAATCCAAAAACGTTTTTCAAATATAATCACCCAATGGAATAGTTATGAATACGAAGTGACTGAAATACAAAGGATTGATAAGACAAGAATGGAACTTTCTGTTAGCCTGAATTGCTGTCATGAGGATTGTGTGATTCAAGACTACAAATTTAATTGCCATTCTACTAGAAATGAAGAATATTTTTATACATATTTCATGAAACAGTGTAAAAAAGAAAGAGAGAAAGTGAAATTGCATAAAGACCTGCATATTCAGAAATTTAATTTCCTATCAAAGAATCATGAACCTGAAATAGAAAAATATCTTGAATGCATCTTTACTTTTGAGCTTGACAATAAATATCTGGAGTTTTTAGACATGTTTATTCAGGTGGCAGTTATAAAGAATAGAAATTATATTCAGCAAACTGTTCCCTGCATTGTACCTAATATTCATTCAATAAAGAAACAAGAACTTTGGCCTTATTATAATAATACTTTTGGTTTTCAGAAAAGGTGCAGCTTCTTACCCTTATATCCTTTTCCATCTTCTCTTCTAACTAATATTTCCAAGCTATTAGAGACCAAAAGGAAAAAAATTGCCAATAATTTAAAAGAGGATTTCAATGTTAGGCCAGTAAATCTTAAAAATAATAAATATAATATCAAATCTAGCAAGTTTAATAGGAGTTTGAGTTCTAGTCTTTTTCTTTCCCACATTCAGAAGGAAAAAGATTTATCCCCCAATATTAGCCAACCTGCTTTTTCAGAAAAAGAAAAAGTGTATCATTCAGCTTTTAAAGGAGGGCTTGACTTAAATTCTGTTATTTCTCTGCTTAATTTAGAAGAACACCCATGGGTATATACATTGGCATGGTTGATTGATTGGGTTGAAAAACCTGATTCATCTTCTGTTTTAGCAATACCTTCAAAGTTGAATATTTTTATAAATTGTACACTTGAACAGCTCCTTATTGCTTATATTTTCACCAGGAAGAGATTTAAATTGAATGTTTTACATTCAAGGAAATATAATTTAAAATGTTCTGCAAGTGTAACAAAACAGGAACCTAAAGCTGTTAAAGTTGAGAAAGAATCATATGTTGACAGAAGGTTTGATTCATTAATCATAGAAGGTAATGACGTTAGTAATAACAGAATCAAAAATCCTACAAACAACATGTATTTATCACATTCTAGTGTAGCAGAAACAACTTCATTGATTCCTGGAAATGGCTATATGACATCTGTTGGAACCCTTAAAGGAATGCAAAGAGATATTTGTGAAAAAAAAGTAAGACATCTAGCATGTGATACTTTATTAATAAATTCCCCAGAATTGCCTCAGAATCCTTCACTTCATACCCTTAAGTGTGCATCTCCTGATGTTACTAATGGAACTTCCAGGTATGTATGTATGTCTAAAGTCAGTTGGATTTACAATATATGCAGTAATTTCTGTTATTATCTAATATCACAGAAAATGCTTTGGGAGCCAACAAAACCCACATTATGATTATTGTACCACACTGGTGGTACAATAATTTATTATATGATTATTGATAATTTGATATGAAAATATGATATTGATATGATAATATGATATTGATTATATGATAATTTATTATATGATTATTGTACCACCACTGGTGATACAATAACCATATAATAAACAAAATATGGAAATTCATTGTGTTTAATGATACATATAAATTAATGGAATAAAATGTTTTACAAATAGTGTTGAAAACCATATTATAATAAAAAATGTAAAATTAAATGCAACAAGGCATTCATATCTTTAAGAGTATAATAATCAATATAATATTGGTGTAAACATAGAGTTTACTCTATGTTTAGATGTAAATATTGGTGTAAACATAGAATTTTCTATGTTTACATAGTAAACTCAAACAAAAAACTACATTAATAGTTTGAAGGGCATCATTTTATCTGTAGCTCATATTGTGCTCTTACTTCACAATGAGTTGCCATGTATTGCACTTCCTTGAATAAGTAATGCTTCACTAAAAGAGAAGACTATTGTTACTTCTTCTCAGTGGGCCCACCCAGATGGCACCATTTCAAGGCTTATTTGTATATATATGGGATAATAACTCTACTATCCACTTGTCCCTATTAGACTTAGAAAAGCAAAAAGTAGTGGGAAAGTTATAGTAGGAGTGGAAGAAGAAAAGAAACGGTGTAGAAGAACGAAAGGGGCAGTAACTCCTTCAACTTACATCACTCAAAAACTCATAAATATTCCTCGAATAAGCAATGCTTCCCCAGTAGAGAAGACTGTTGTTGACCATTTCAAGGCTAGTTGGCCTCTCATCGGTGGGTGGATAGGTACCCTGGTATTGTAGACATGACAATCCAGTTGTGAAGATAATCCCAAAATATATGAGAGATGCCAGAAGGTGTATGTGATAATATTTAAGTAAAATTAAATGCAACAAGGCATCATATCTTTAAGAGTATAATAATCTATATAATATTGGTGTAAACACACCATAGAAAACTCTTAAACAAAAAAACTACATCAGTAGTTTGAAGGGCATCATTTTATCTGTATCTCATATTGTGCTCTTCCTTCACTTCATTTTATCTGTATCTCATATTGTGCTCTTCCTGCACTTCATTTTATCTGTATCTCATATTGTGCTCTCCCTTCACGAGTTGCCACGTATTGCACTACCTCAGATAAGTAACGCTTCACTAAAAGAGAAGACTATTGTTACTTATTCAGAATAAGTAAAGATTATTATACTCTTAAAGATATGATGCCTTCTCTCATATTGTGGGATTATCTTCAAACTGGATTGGCGCCTCCGTTGCCAGGTGGGAAGGAGCAGCAGTGCGTAGCACACGCTTCTTGATTAGACCGGGGTTCGAGCCCGTCACCACCAAATACGGAGTATGCGGAAAGGTCAAGGAATGACCACCGCACCGGAGCAATATGGCCTTAGTTGCTAATGCTCCTAAAAACCAAACAACAACAACAACATCAAACTGGATTGTCAATACCAGGGTACCTGTCCATCTGTCTGCAATACCAGGGTACCTGTCCATCTGTCTGCAATACCAGGGTACCTGCCCATCCACAGATAAAAGGCCAACAAGCCTTGAAACGGTGCTATCTGGGTGGTGGTGGTGGTGGTGCCCACTGAGAATAAGTAACAATAGTCTTCTCTTTTAGTGAAGCATTACTTATTCGAGGTAGTGCAAATACATGGCAACTCGTTGTTGAAGGAAGAGCACAATATGAGATACAGATAAAATGATGCCCTTCAAACTACTAATGTAGTTTTTTGTTTAAGAGTTTTTCTATGGTGTGTTTACACCAATATTATATAAATAAAAAAAGTATTACGACATACTATAGCTTTCCGAGGAGAATTTTCCTTTATCAGTAACGTAAACCATAAATTGAAAAATATGATCATCTGGTTGTCAATAGTAAATAAAAATCTTTTATGCTGGTAACCAACTTCTACCTATTCAGTTAAATCAGATTTATTGAATTGATTGTGCCTTTATTCAGAATGTAAACTTTTTGGTTGTTAATGAATATTAATTTGTGCACAAAATTTTATAATCAAGTAATATTATTGGAATTATTTTTACATTTGTTTTTCTAAATATTCAAAATTTACATCCATTTATTATAAGCAGTAAAGGTTATAATATTACTAATTTTTTATTTCCAGTTTTGTTTTACTGGGTTCTTTGGTTGAAAATGATAATTAGATTACTTTCTTCCCAAGAATTAGACTATACTGTAAGATACCATCTAGTTTTTTACTTTCAAGCAATTTGCTGGATGATGAATATGGAAGGATTTTAAAGACAAAACTGGTTGAAGTTCCTTATCTTGGATTACAATATGATGCTGAGTAATCAGTGAAACAAATCAGTTATGAATTAAATCATAACAACACCATAATTTGTTATGATGATAAGAATTTGGCCATGAAGACTCAATAGGTAGCAGAATACACACTGAAGTAGCAATGCACAAGGAAACCTACCTAGCCCATGCATTACCATACCTGTGAACTCCCTTCAGTACCTAGGCGTCTCCGTAGCCAGGTGGGAAGGAGCAGCAGTGCGTAGCACACGCTTCTTGATTAGACCGGGGTTCAAGCCCGTCACCACCAAATACGGAGGATGCAGAAAGATCAGGGAATGACCATCGCATATCCCGGAGCAATATGGCCTTAGTTGTTAATGCTCCTAAAAACCAAAATAACAAACAAACCTTCAGTACCTTCAAGTTTATGCCATGAAATTGGCATAAACTTGAAGGTACTGAAGGGAATTCACAGGCATGGCAACCATGCAGCATCCGACGGTTACCAGGTGTTGAGTGATATTAGATTATATTATATTATATTTGATCTAGACACTGAATAGCTCATTCTATGACATCCCACCATGGAATGTCACAGAATGGGCTGAGATTGGGTGAGTTTGTGAAATGCAGGAGGACAGGGAGCTCTCCAGAATTCTCACCAAAACAATCCAACACCATTGCAGCACTGTGGCTTCATTGCTTTTAGCAAGAGCATTATCATGTCGAAAGATATCTTCCTAATTCAGATGGTTACCATAAACAGGTTACGCAGTCAGAAATGGATCTGTATTAGCACACCAGCGATGTTCCAATGTGATCAATGTTTCAAGGCCTCCCTTTTAAGCATATTCCAGACTACTACCACCAGCCTATGCAATTCCCTTTATTTAAGAGCCTCATTGAATACATCATACCCATCCATGCACGTGGTGAATTAGAAATGTGTTTTTTCAGACCATACTACCCATTTGCAGTCATCCATTGTCCATTAGTGCGATAGCTTCACCATACTATTTGGCTCATGTTCCATGTTGAAATGGAATGTGTCACCCCACATGTATTTCGTGGTCATTTCTTCCACTGTGGCATGTCTCTTCTGATGGACGGCACATGGATCCTTTTCTCACTCCTTTGATAAAGAGTGCACGGCTGACCTGCATTTTGGTTAGACAATAATAGTAATATCACTTAACCTACATTGCACAATATCTCCAAGGGTAAAAGTAAGTTTTTTTTTAAAGAAAACCAGTGTAAAGTATCTATTCAGCTCACTACACTCATCTGCTGGAATGTCTATGATTCTACCATTTTTACTGAAAAAAAAAAAAAAATGGTCCTATCTAGTTTACTAAACAGAATAAAGATCATATTTAGTTTACTCTTTTTATTTACACACAAATACTTTTATTTACACACAAATCCTTGCTCCCCATTCATAACTCTCATGGATAATGATTTCTCATACCCAGACTTTTCCTGCTTAACTCCCTCTGTGTTCCTGTTACAAACCAGTTTATAATTATTATATGAATTTGAGCTGTATGTCATTCTGTAATTGTCTTATACTGCTTATTTTGATATGTCAAGCTTGCCAAATCCTTTTTCATTTAGCTTGGCATCCTCCTTTTGTGGTATCTCCTCAATGGAATGAATGCTGAGAATAGTTAAGAAAAGTAGCAAACTTTCTTTCTGTGAAAGAAAATGCAGTAGTAGTTTCTTTAAGCAAAAATAATACTATATTGATTCTAGATGAAGATTCATTTTGAGTAAGTTTACAAAAATTGTTTGACTTACAAACAATACTCCCAACAAAGATATTTCATCAAAAATAAAGTTATAATGCCTTTCTTGAGAAGATCAAGTGCAAGTTACTGAGTTCATATACAGTTTAATGAAATGTATGAAGGTTCATTGGGGAAGTAATGGCAGAGCTGATTGAATATAGAGTGAAGGAAGTTCTTTTTGGGAATCGATATGTTATAAAGTGTACTTTATAACATATGGATTCCCCAATGAACCTTCCTCATACATTTCATTAAACTGTATATGAACTCAGTAACTTGCACTTGATCTTCTCAAGAAAGGCATATAAATTCTGTAGTTTGGTGGAGAGATTCTTGCTTTGGGTTAACTCTGGTTATGATTCTGTCAACATAGCATTAGCATTGATAGAAGAGAGCAAGCTTATACAGCATCAGCCAAAAAAAAAGAAAAAAAAAAAAAAAACCATGTAAGCTATCAACTTCCACAATGACAAATGGAAGTTTGTTCTACCAATCAACCACCAGCTCGCTAAAGGCAAATTTCCACACATCTGTTCTACAACTGTCTTTCCTCAATTTGAATTTATGTCCACTCAGGAGCATAATCTGAGCGACAAGAAGAATGCCATCAGCATTGTGCTTGCTCAAACCATTCAAAGCCTTATACACCTCAGCCTCGCAGGTGCCTAATCTCCAGATACTGCAATTTGCAGAACTTGTCTTCCTTGGTAAAAGCAACATTTTGTTCCCCTTACTACTTGTCCTTCTCTCTACTCATTCCACTAGATCTACATCCTTCCTAAAATGAGGCCTCCCCTGTATGCTCAAGGTGTGGCCTGACCATTGCCTTATACCAGAGGTGGGCAACCTCTGGTCCACAGTCATTTTCAAAATATAGATAATAAACGGCCTGCCGTTTGTATTATCGTAAATTCAATAAGATCGAGTTTACTATCCGTTTATGATAGATTACACTAACAGAAAAGCCCAATAAACCAGTGACTGCTAATTGTTTTATAGTTATGATCTCCAAAAATCCGACTGAACCACGTGGTACGGTCGGAGACGATTGTAGGGTAATCTCCAGTGCTGTGGTCTCCTGCCCCGATTAAACAACATGTTGTCCCAATTAAACGAAGTAAACCCCTGGCTATTTTCTCGATTGGGTTCTCTTTTTTAAGATTTGCCCCAAATAAGTGGCTGCCCCGATTAACTGGCGGCCCAAATAACTGGAATCCACTGTATATGATATCAAAATTATTTTTGCATCTGGTTCCTTTGTGACCACATCATAGTATCCAGTCAAATTGGTCAGACAAGACTTCCTCTTAACAAACCCATGCTGTATCTGTACTATAACTGCAGTCTTGTCTAGATGATCCTGCAGTGTTTCTTTAACCAGTGACTCCATTATTTTCCCCGGAACAGAAGTTAAACTAACTGTTCTGTAATTACTTGTGTCACCCTTTGGTCCTCCTTTGTGAATTGGAGATACATTTCATCATCTGCAGTCTGTGGAAACCTCCCCTGAGTCCAATGATGCTCTCATAATTATGGTCAAATTTCAAATTTTAGTATAGTAATTTGGACAAAACTAATTTAACAGATATTACTTATTCATTATTCAAAACGATTTTATAAATATTTCCACAGTAAAAGCATATTATCATATTTCTTATTGCAATTTTTCTTTTTATTGTTTATGGCTAGAGCTGCATGATGGTTTTGAATAAGCCACAGTTTTATTGAGCATTGTGATTTTTTAGATGGGTCACAAAGTTAAGCTGTGCACAAAGTAATGCTGTTCTGGCAGGAAAAAAAGCCCTGCTTATAATAGTATGTTTGAGAAGAATGAAGTGAAATTAAAAACAGTCAAAATTGTCATTACTGAAAAGGTGTACTTCAGTCATAGCGAAGTACACTTTCATTCATAGTTTATCAGTAGATGTGGCATAAAATAGAATTCAGAGAAACCATAGAGTGTGATAAGGTATTATGGATTATATGAACATCGCCAACTGGCAAAAGAAAGATAAACCCAAGAAGGTTAAATTATTTATAGGGAGAAATAACACATGACGTTGATCATTTCACTATTACTTCAAATTTGTTTTTTGAATTCTCCGAACCCTGATATTTGAGTTAGTATTTTAAAGACAATGATTTTTTTTAAAACAGGTATAATTTAAAAAATAGCATTGAATATTTTATTATTTTAAACAACTCTGACATTTTATTAATAAATACAATAGTTTAGAATCTCTATGCTGTGTACATCTATGATTATTTTTGTAATACAGTAATGCATCTATTTTTTTTAGGAAAGCAGAAACAGATTTACTACCTCAGAAAGAGCCTCTGGATATTAACTGCAGTTTATATAATCTGTCTGTTTTGCCTGATTGTCAAGTGTGGTTTGGTATAGAATTTCTTGAGAATATAGAAAAAAAAGAGATATTAAATGTAGAAAGTATACCAGAAATTGCTTCCCTATCTCACTGTAGGAATTGCAATAAAGAAAATGAAAGAGTGAAGGCTAGTTTGTCCATGATTAGCTGTGGCCTTCCACCTCAAGATTGTTGGGTATGGATTATATTTTTTTAAAAGAAAATTTTAACTTTAGTCATAAAGGATATTCCATAGTTACTATACACTGCTTCCTGAAAAATGATATATATATATTTATATATAAATTTCTATATATAATACAGAAATTTTTTCCTTAGCAGACTGTAGGAACTACAGGTAGGTCCCGATTTATGCCAGGATTACATTCCACTTCCTCAGGGTCATTAGCTGAAGTGGTGCAAATTGAGGAAGAAATATAATGTATTTAAATGAGATAGGTTCCTTCACTATGAAAATTGAACCATAAGAGTTAATATAAGTGTTTTTAATATTAAATATTTGTGATTATTTTATAATTATGAGATATAAATAATATTTATAGCTAAAATATAAGTAATAAAATAAAACTTTAACTTAGTACTTCATTCCTATAGAGCCATCTTTGGAGTATGTAGTAATGCCACTGTCTGCCCCTCTTATTGATGTTCTTTGGTGAGTATGATCATCTAGACAAGGGCAGTGCATTAATGGGATGGGCCTGATGGAGGGTCAATCGGTTCTGCAGGTTCTTTGGCCTTAGAAAAGAACTGCAGCAATGATGTCTGGTGAGTCTTTCTCTCTTCTAACATATTGTAGTAGGGCTTCAAGATGTTAGTGATAGCTCTTTGAATGGAAGAGCTGCTTTTCCAGTCTGGGTCATTATCACATAGAGTTTCACAGTCTTTTTGTATTTTTGCCAAAGCTGATTGAAGTGGCTTTGTGGTGAGGGTCCTAATTTACACAGTCTCCTGTGCTTCCTCCTCAGAATCCTGTTTAGCCAGTTGTGCAGCCAGCTCCTCTTAAGTCCTCCTTTGAAAGAGGCTTACCATGGCTTTGCAGCAACTCATTGACATCATCAATGTCAACCTTGTCAAGGCCAACATCCTCAGCCATCTGAATGGCATCTTCAGCCACTGCTGAAACTGGCTCAAACTCAAGAAAGTAAGACACTGCATCAGGCCACAATTTCCTCCAAACACCATTCATGCATGATTGCAACACTTCTTTCCATGCTGCAGCAATTTTACTTATGGCCTTAAGATGTTGTAGGATCTCCACTCTCACAGTCACTGAGTTATATGTCTGCATTGCATCAACAATCCCTTTGAAGGTCGTGCATAAATAGTATGCCTTAAAGGTTGAAATAACACCCTCATCCATTGACTGCAACAGTGAGGCAGTGTCCGGTGGCAAATAAATGACCTTCACATTCAGAACGTCGTTAGAGATATCTTCAAAGTTGGCTGGATGTCCTGGAGCATTGTCAAGAACTAAAACAATGTTTTTGGGCAAGTTGTTTGCTTTACAAAATTGGGCCACCTCTGGACAAAAGTATGAAGTGTACCATTCACTAAAAAAGTGTTGGGGTCACCCATGCCTTCTCATTAGAGTGCTAGAAAACAGGAAATTGAGTCTTCACAATGCACTTCATAACGCATGGATTCTCTGAATAGTACACCAACATCAGCTTTAATTTAAAAGTGCCTGATGCATTACCACCCGGAAGTAATATAAGCTGATCTTTTTCAGCCTTAAAACCAGGGGCAGACTTCTCCTCACAGGCTATATACCGGGTGGTTACAAAATAAGTTTCCCTATTCAGGAGATCCTAGTGTCAAAATGGTTAGAGATAGTGCTGTGAAAATTGGTGAGTATGTCATTTAGGGTATGGGGAAGCGATTTATAGAAGAAAAAAAAAAATTTAATTGAAATTACCACCACCAGTGGTTTGTTTGTTATTTGGTTTTTAGGAGCATTAGCAACTAAGGACATATTGCTCTGGGGATATGCAGTGGTCATTCCCCGACCTTTCCGCATCCTCCATATTTGGTGGTCACGGGCTTGAACCCCGGTCTAATCAAGAAGCGTGTGACTATGCACCGCTGCTCCTGCCCACCTGGCTACAGAGGTGCCACCACCAGTGGAGAAATTGGCACTGTAAACATGAGATGGAATTATTAAGCTATATGGTGCGAGGAAGCCCGAGGCTTATGCTGCACCAGCCAAAAAAAAAAAAAATTCCCAAGTTACCCTGAGAGAGAGAGAGAGAGAGAGAGAGAGAGAGAGAGAGAGAGAGAGAGAGAGAGAGAAGGGAATCACCAAGAAAGAGAAGAATGATGATATCCAGCTCAGGACCCTGGGTTGTGCCAAGCACATACTCACCAGATGTGAGCCCCTAATGTTGAATGGAGCAGTTCCTTCACTTGTAAACCAACGTGGGGAGGTGCATGCATGATCTTGCATGAACACTACAGTCTCCAAGCTTTGGCTTTCTTGCAGAGCGGTCATAATGTGACCTTTTAGAAGAGTGCAGTACCATGCACTAGTTACCGTACACTTTACGGAGCCATGAGGTGTAGACTCTTCAAAGAAAAATGGTCCAATTATAAACTCTGCTGTGAATCCACACCATACTGTAACATATGGACTTTGTAGTAGTCTTTCATGCACAGCAGATGGACGAGAAGTTCCCCATATTTGGCAGTTTTTTGCATTTACAGCCCCACGAAGAGTGAAATGTGCCTCATCAGACTACCAGATCATTTGAGCCCATGTATCGTTTGTCAAGTTTCATACGAGCCATAAATCGTAGAGCAAAGTCTATTCATTGTTGTTGATCACAAGACTTTAGTTCTTGCACTATGCGAATCTTGTATGGGAACCAGTGTAAAATTATTCGAAGCACTTTACGTACAGTAGACCAAGGAAGGTTCAAGTCTCTTGACACACATCTGCCACTACTGACTGGTAGTGTTTTGCATTGTGACCATTGCAATGGGCACTTCATCCACTACCTCCGTTCCAATACGTGGTTGTTTCCTGCCTGGAATTGCATCTAACTCCCCGGTTGCTTCAAATTTCTCTATTAGTTTTCGATGCCCCACTGACATCAAAGGTCCTTTACCCAAACCTTTAAGTTTCCGATATTCATGTAGTGCTGCATTAGCGTTATTATTATTCTGGTGGAACAGTTTTACTAAAAGAATGTGTTCCTTTTTTGTAAGAGCCATAATGGTTATTGATGGTGGTGTTGGCCTTTCTGCTTTTATCTAACAGGATATCATTTGCATAAATGACATCCTGTTAGATAAAATGTCTTGTAGTAAATGACAACTTTTATATATGTGCAGTGCCATTTTTCCCCTGGTAGAGGAAATTTGAACTAATTTTTTTTCTTCTACAGATTGCATCCCCATACCCTAAATGACATACCCACCGATTTTCACAGTGCTAACTCGAACCGTTTTGACACTAGGGTCTCCTGAATAGGGAAACTTATTTTATAACCACCCGGTATGTCCTACCAGGCATCTTCTTCCAATACAGCTCCATTTCATCAAGATTAAAGACAAAGTCTGGGGTGTAGCAGTCTTCATCCATTAATTTTTGGAATATAGGAGAATATTCCTCAGCACCTGCAGTGTCGGTGCTAGCCGTCTCACCAGTAATTTTTACATTGTGAATTCTGGTCTGGTTTTTGAACTGGGAAAACTAGCCCCTGCCAGCCAAAAATGATTCAGTCACTCCCAATTCCAGATTAAATTCATTGAACAGAAGCTCCTAGCCTAGTCTAGCATAACCACTCCCTATGTTACAGGAATGTTATTTTGGTTCATATCGTCTGTCCACAGCACTAATAATTCTCCATCTTCTCATTCCTTGAATAAGTTGTTCTAGAAACGCTTACATTAACAATTCCTATATGTGACTGCTTGATCTTCTCAGCATTATTCATAATGGTCATAACAGTAGAAGGTGCTAAGTTTAAGGTCTCTTGCACACCTCTGAATGCTACTCACCAGACTACAACGAATGATGTCCATTTTCACTTCTGTCGTTAGAGATTTGCATTTTTTTAAACATGTGCAGGCACAGATTCACCACTACACTTAGAAGACCTGGTTGCACAATTTATTTAAAAAAACAAGGCACTAATGAACACAGGAAATCATTAAAATTTTAGGCACAGCTCACAACACATGCACACTGGCAGACAAGGAGAAAGCAACTGATGTCAACACTAGTGCCACCTTGGTTTTCACTTCCCGTGCTGTGGTGCTGTGTTTATGCTTCCTTTTTTTAAAATTTTCTTTTTATATTTGTTTTTTTTTATCTTTATTTTTCATTATTATTTTAAAAGGCCATTAATGTGAAACATTAATGTCCTTATGAAGTGTTGTAAAGTGGGGCCTACCTGTATAACAAAGATAATGAAATGACTGAAGACTAGTTTATCCTTCCTTGATTAGCTGTAGCCTTACACCACAATAATTTTGGTATGGATACTATTTATTTGAAAGTTTTAACTTTAGTCATAAAGAAGCTTCTGCAGTTACTGTATGCTGTGTGCTGCAAAATGATATGTATATTATATCATTGCTAGAAAAATTAAAAGTTATCTCTCTCTCTCTCTCTCTTTATATTTATATTTAAAGAGATGTAACTTTTAATATTTGCCCACAGGTAAGTTCAGGAAACATTATCAAACTTTTTGTCTGCTAGCAGAAAGTTACAGACTGTTCTCTCTGTAATCTAGCATCTTTTTTAGAATCAAGAATTTTTTGGATTTTATATTTTTACATAATGTGCACTGGCTTAAATTCAGTTTACAAAACTAATATATTGATTTGGTAGTGCCTTCTTCCAACTTGTGTGAGGCAAGAAAAAATTTCTCTTCAGTCTATGTATGGGCTCTTCAACCTAGGATTAGGTGTTTCCTCTTGTTGTGCCTAGTTGAAATGCTAGCATTACTTTACTTTTTCAGTTCCTACTTTTAATGTCATTAGTTCCTATAGTAACACAATGCATACTTTGCATTCTGATGTAATTTTTAAATCTACTAATTCTTACTTGCAAGGCCATCAATTTCTACAGAGTAGTCTTTATCATTAAACAGAGTCCCTGTAATATTGATTCTTATATTAACTGAATTTTTCCTCAATTGCTTTGCCTTACGAAAAATGAATTTAAGATCTTGTTGCATTAACATGTAAGTTAGTGCAAAAGCATCATTTTAACATAGCCATCTACCAATGTAGTTAAATTAATTAATTAAATAAATTGGCATCGTTTTGGTTATATCTCATATTGTGAATGCCTTCACAACGAGTTGCCATGGTATTGCACTACCTTGAATAAATAACACTTCACCAGTGGAGAAGACTAGTGTTATTTATTCTCAGTGGATACCACCACTCAGACAGCACCGTTTCAAAGTTTGTTGGCTTTTCTTCAGTGGGTGGGCAGGTACCTTGGTGTTGTGATAGTGAACCCAATTATGAAGTATAACTTCACAATATGAGAAATGCCTGATGGTGTGCAGTGATAAAGATTAGAAAATATTTAAGGGCAAAGGCCTTGTGCTACGAGGTAGAATGACTAACATGTAGGTTAGTGCAAAAGCATCATTTTAAATATTTAAGGCCTTTGCCCTTAAATATTTTATACTCTTTATAACTGCACACCATCAGGCATCTCTCATATTGTGAAGTTATACTTCATAATTGGGTTGTCACTATTGCAACACCAAGGTACCTGCCTACCCACCGAAGAGAAGCCAACAAGCTTTGAAACGGTACCATCTGGGTGGTGGTATCCGCTGAGAATAAATAACAGTAGTCTTCTAGGTAATGCAATACCATGGCAACTCATTGTGAAGGCATTCACAATATGAGATATAACCAAAACGATGCCAATTTAATTAATTAATTTAACTACTTTGGTAGATGGCTACATTAAAATGAGGTCTTTGCCCTTAAATATTTTATGATCTTGTTGCATATAATGCCCACTTAAGAAATGCCCACTGTATCCTAATAAAATGTATAATAAATTATGTATTTTTCATTCATATACACTTATGAATTGTCATTGCCTTCTTGCATATGATGGAAATAAGGAAATGTAAGAAAGACGTGAAAAGTGCCCACACAAAAATACTAATATATTACAGGCTCACAAAATTATAATAAGCACATGTTCCAACCGCAGCATATTTTTCAGTGTTGTGTATTGCATCTTCTCTGGGCCCAGTCTTGAAAAGTGTAGAATTTATTTAGTGCTGTAAGCACCTCTGTGTGTTGCCTACATGTAAACTCAGCACAAATAGAAGAATAACAGATTTCTCCTATTTTGATTTTATTTCTCTTTTTCCCTTATATTTAATAAAATAAAACAGCATCTTCTATGGCTTTCTCATCATAACTCAGGATACAATCCATAGATGTGATTTATGACCAACTACTTTTCAAAATTTAATTTAATACCCTGTTCTTATTATTGTAATTTATTTTAGAAGTTTTTTCTCCCTCTCTCTAGGAAAACCCTAACACCGAAGGTATTAGAACCTATAGTACTTGGTAGTATGCAGGTCGTAGACTCTTTATTGCATGGAGGATACTTGTTGATATTAGGTTGAATTTCTGTAAATTGTAATTTTTGGGAAATACAGTTGTTCCAGAGAACAGAAACAGAAGAGATAATGAGGAAGAGGAACAGTTTGTTCTGTGAATTTGGAGTTGGACAGTGATTGGAAGCTGAGTGAAAGAATTACAGTCAACATCTGGTCAGAAGAGCAGTACCCAAACAACTATGAAATAGCAACATGGTCACTATACAGGGTGTTTCAGTTAAATGTTTCAGAACTTCTAAGAGGGATAGGGTACATCCTGACAACTCGAAATCATATAGCAATGTGGGGTCGGAAATGCTTTCCTGAAGCGGTGTTGTACACAGAAGCACCATAAAGAAAAGAGACCGTAAGTGAGAAATCGTTTTAATAATACATGAAAAGAAGCAAAAGGTACATGGATTAAAGTAAGTGTTCGAAGTTTCTTCCATGGGCTACAATGCACGCCTCACATCTCCGACGCATGGACATCCGAACATTCTGGAATACTCCAGGCGAATTTCGAATTTCTTCGGCAGCTACTGCGATCCTTGCAACCAGCTCCTCAGCATTGTCAACAGGGGTGTCATAAACTAGCGATTTCATATGACCCCAGAAATAAAAATCAAGACATGATAGGTCGGGTGACCGAGCAGGCCAACGCACTGGACCACCACGTCCGATCCACTGTTGACCAAATGTGACATCCAGGTAGTTACGAACATCTCCGCTATAATGGGCAGGGGCTCCATCGTGTTGGAACCACATTGTCTGTTGCGTCGATGCAGAAATCTGTTCATCTCTCAAAAGTTGTGGCAATACTTGCTGCAGAAAGATCAAGTAGATAGGTCCGGTTAGACGACACGGTAACAGGTAAGGTCCAATGAGGTGATCTCCCATAATACCGGCCCATACATTGACCGAAAATCGAATCTGTGCTGCACGACGTCGTATTGCATGCAGGTTCTCGACCGCCCAGATATGGTCGTTATGCGTGTTGAAAATTCCTTCCCTTGTGAAGGATGCCTCATCGGAAAACAACACTTCAGCAGGAAAAAGGGGATTTGTAGCACATTTTCCAAGGTACCACTGTGCGAAAGCAATACGAGGTGCATAATCCTCCGGTTGCTGTGTCTGGACACGCTGCACGTGAAACGGATGCATGTCTTGTTCTCGGAGAATCCTCCAGATGCTGCAATGGGAAACCCCGACTGCGTTTGCTAGACTTCGTGTACTCGTTCTTGGATTCCCCTGTACATGCTGCAGCACATTCTGTTCGACGGCTGGAGTCCGTGCTGTTCTTACCCTGTCCCTGTCGGCTCTTTCAAATGAACCTCTCTCAGCTAACCTCTGGTGCAGTCTTGCAAAGAAATTATGACTGGGAATACGCCTCGTCGGATATCGTTCCGCGTACAAACGCTGTGCGGCTGGCCCACTACAATTTGCAGCCCCATACGCCAAATGCATATCGGCTAACTCTGCGTTCATGTAATCATCCATCCTACTAACTTGGCGTTCTTGTTCAAGAAATTCGAAATTCGCCTGGAGTATTCCAGAATGTTCGGATGTCCATGCGTCGGAGATGTGAGGCATGCATTGTAGCCCGTGGAAGAAACTTCGAACACTTACTTTAATCCATGTACCTTTTGCTTCTTTTCATGTATTATTAAAACGATTTCTCACTTACGGTTTCTTTTCTTTATGGTGCTTCTGTGTACAACACCGCTTCGGGAAAGCATTTCCGACCCCACATTGCTATATGATTTCGAGTTTGTCAGGATGTACCGTACCCCTCTTAGAAGTTCTGAAACATTTAACTGAAACACCCTGTATACTAGTATATAGTTACTGTAGTTTGGCAATATGGAGCAATTGCACACACGTGCCACATTATTATTATTATTATTATTATTATTATTATTATTATTATTATTAGCCATATGGTACAAGGAAGCCTGAGGCTTATGCTGCACCAGCCAAAAAAAAAAAAAATTCCCGAGTTACCCCCTGTGTGTGTGTGTGTGTGTGTGTGTGTGTGTGTGTGTGTGTGTGTGTGTGTGTGTGTGTGTGTGTGTGTGTGTGTGTGTGAGAGAGAGAGAGAGAGAGAGAGAGAAGTAGAAAGGCATCACCAAGAAAGAGAAGAATGATGATATCCAGCTCAGGACCCTAGGTTTGCCAAGCCCATACTCACCAGATGTGAGCCCGTTGCCCCAGATACTCTGCTTCTTGATTAGACCGGGGTTTGAGCCCGTGACCACCAAATACGCATGATGCAGAAAGGTCAGGGAATGACCACCGCATATTCCCAGAGCAATATGGCATTAGATGCTAATGCTCCTAAAAACCAAAATAACAATAACAGCCCCAGATACTCAATGGACACAGCAGGTGATGCAGTGTGTGGACTATGTCTGAAAAAAAGTACATCTTTTTTTGTGGAGCTGTTTAATTTTTTATTAGTTTTTTACAAATTTAAAATTTTTTTCACTTCAACAATGTCTGAAAAGAGGAAGAGAGATGCTCAGAATAGCTCATACAAAAAGTCAAGGAAAGCCATAGCATTAGAAGTTAAACATGAAATTTTGAACCAACACAAATCAGGAATGAAAGTGATCGAAATCCCAGCCAGTTTCAAATTGTCACATTCAGCAGTGAGCAAGCACAATTTTGATGGATAAAGAAAAATATTTAAAGGAGGTGAAGTACTCTAGGCCACTATAGTCAACTGTGTTAAGAAAGAGAGAAGTTTTAAAAAGTAGTGATTGCATTAATCAGACACAAACCATTCATATGCCTGTACGTCAAGCAACAGTTTCCATGAAGATGTTTATTTTTGAAACTCTTAAGCTGCATTGCAGTGATATAACAATGAACAAAACATTTAATACAAGCAAAGGATGGTTCTACCACTTACAGAAAAAGATGGTTCTACCACTTACAGTGCTGATAGCCATGCTGTGAAAGATTTTCTGGCCAATTTTATTGAAATTATTGAAAAGGAAGGCTACTGTTCAAACAAATGTTTATTTTTGAAACTCTTAAGCTGCATTGCAGTGATATAACAATGAACAAAACATTTAATACAAGCAAAGGATGGTTCTACCACTTACAGAAAAAGATGGTTCTACCACTTACAGTGCTGATAGCCATGCTGTGAAAGATTTTCTGGCCAATTTTATTGAAATTATTGAAAAGGAAGGCTACTGTTCAAACAAATGTGCAATATTGTTGAAATGGGGATATTTTGGAAACTGATGCCTTCATGAAGCTACATTTCTAAAGAAGAAAAGTTGCTTGGCTTCAAAGTTGTAAAGGATCGACTGACTGTTGTCAAATTGAAACCTTATTAAAATATCATGCCAAGAATCCAAGAGCATTCAAAAGTTTACCCAAAGCAACCCTTCCAGTAATTTTGAAATCTAGTGCCAGCAGTCAAAATATTCTGCTGATGATCTTCCTTTTACATGTAGACATGTATAGTATCTTATGTAAGATGGCTCCCAAACACTAGTTCAACTCCGCTGTGATACACTGTGATGTTACAGAAACTCTGCAGAAAGGCCTGAAATGTGTGTAGTGCTATGTTTGTGCTGTGTATATGCTTGTTTAGTTGTTTCTGGCCACTTTGCTATCAGGAAGCAAGAAGCACAAGGGAGGTGCATCCTGATACCTATCCAAGCCACAAGGAGATGAGCCACAGCTGAGTGTGAACTGCAGAAAAACCTCGAGTATCACGTACTGAATGTCCAAACTGTTCAAAATATGAGCTAATAAAAATAAAAGGAATTAAAAGTTAAAGAAATTAAAAATTTAAAGTAAAAATAAATTTTTGAAAAAAATAAAATAATAAAATAAGTAGAAGTCAGGAAGACACAATGATATTGTTCGCCGTCGTACAAGTATGATTACCAACTGTCCAAATCGAAGGTGGTGGTGAAGATGGTACTTGAACTAAAAATGGTGGTAGTTACAATGGTAGTATCATGAGATGGAGATTCTGGTCTGGACTGGAGGTAGAGCTGGAATAGAAGTAGTTCCTGAAATTGAGGCACTACCGATGAGTTGTCCACGTCTGGCAAAGGCTTTATGTGCAAAATCTTGCAGAAGATGAAATTTTTCTTTTGAGTCCAAGAGAGACAACTCATTGCCTAGAGAAAATGGTTGACACACAGCAGACAGAGGTTGACAAAGATCCAAGTAATATGGACAAGTGAAAAGAACGTGCTGCCAGTCTTCTGGGCTGCCACAGTTACGGAGGGGAGAATCAGACAGGTTAAACATAGCAAGTTTATCATGAAGGGAACCATGGCCAGTTAGAAGAAAAAGAGTGTGGCGACTCAGACTGAACCATTTTAGAATAGACTTTTGTAAGGCAAAGGACACAGATGGAATAAACTTTCTTGCAACCATACCTTTGAAAGAATAAGATCTTGCCAAAGTTGAGCCAGGTGGTTCCAGCAAAGAGATTTTTTTGGTTTTCGGAACACAGTAGATATTAACTAACAGTTAAGTCTAAAATGTCAACTGAAATGGCATGTCTGAGGTAATAACAAAAACCTCAATAAGTAATTTGGAGGTCCAGAGATAGGCAACCGTTTAAAACCTGGAGTGCAGCTGTCGAGACAGTGCGACAGGTACAACTCATCATTAAGAGCGTACGTCTTTGGATAGAGGAGAGTTTCTCTTGGATGGCAATCTTCTTAGTATACCAGTGCCATAGGAACAAACACAACTTTGTACAAAAGACGAAGGGTACGATGGTTAATACCCCAGGAAGACGGACATGTGAAAGACGGACAAGCGTAGATGTATACTTGCACTATTTTATCATGAAGGTGCAAGACATGTTTCTGGAAGTTTAACTTACGATGTACACTGAGTGATCACTGAATTATGACCACTTCTATGAAAACTGAATGCAACCCATTGACTACGCAAGGTATGAGAGTGCGGAGTTAATTTACCTACATATCATAGATAAGGTGTCAGTGGTTCAGTAGGTAGTAAAATTCTGAGCATGATGGGTAAAAGGAAGGATTTATCGGACTTTGATAAAGGACAGATTGTGAGTGTTCGACAAGCTGGTGCCTCGATTTCCCAAATGGCTGAACTGGTGAGCTGTTCGAGAGCTGCCGTAGTTAAAGTGAACTAGGACAATGAGAATCTTATTGAAATGAATGGAAGCCAAGGCAATGGAGATTTCCAGGACTGTTGGGAGTCATAGTGGAACAAATAAATACATGGGCTGTGTTAGGGTAACTAAGAGTAGAAACAGGTGCATGCATACTTGCATGTACACCAATTTTAGGAGTAAAGCTAATAAATTTGATGAGCTTGAAGTGCAAGTCAAGACATCAAAGGCAGATAGTGTTGGGATATCAAAGACACGGTGTCACACAGATATAAGCAGTGCAGAATTGGAATTTGGGGAGTACAATGCATACAGGAAGGATAGACAGGGTAGGAAGAGAAGAGGGGTTATGCTGTTAGTTAAAAAACATAAAATCTAAGGAAGTGCATCCACTTGATGTTGGTGGACAATGCAGTGTTGCGTCTGTTTGGTGTGAAATAAGCGCTAGGAAAGGAAAAATGAGAGTAGGTGTGTGTTATAGGCCTAATGAGTATAATGAGCAGTTGTGCAGAGAAATAGTGAGCCAGTAAATCACAATGTCTTATAATGGGGGATTTTAACTTTCCAGATATTGACTGGAACTTGTGGATTGGTCACTCACACACTAGCAAGGCTTTTTTGGATTTATTGGATGACAGCGGGTTGTTCGAGAGGTTCGGTTGTTCCGTTATCTACAGCAGGATGTTCGAGAGGCAACGAGAGGGAGTAATACTCTTGATCTCATTATCAGCAGTGATTATTCATGCATTAAGAATTTGCAGATAAAAGAACCACTGGGTGACAGTGATCACAATGTATTGATATGGGAATTACTTAAAGATGTAACTACCATCAAGGTTAAAGGGAAGGGCTTTTGTAAAGGTGACTACAGGGGTCTTAGACTGTTTTTAAATTCTGTACAGTGGTATCAACTGATGATGTTACCAATGTTGAATTATAAATGGTAAGCCTTCAGGGACTTAATTTGGGAGGCTATTAGTCTTTTCATTCCAACTAAGAAATACTGCTCAAGGTTCAGGACCAAATTGATGTCATATGAATTAATGAAGCTCGTGGAAGACAAGAAAAATGGATGGGATGCATATAAATTATCAGGAGATACAAAAGCTATGGCAGATATAGGCTTGTCTGTAATCGCATCACAAAGGAGGTTAGGCAGGCGAAGGCAGATTATGAGAAATCCTTGGCTAAGGATGCAAAGAAAAACAGTAAACAGTTTTTTACTTATGTGAACTCTAGAAGGAAAGGGATAAATCAGATTGGACCACTTAACATAGATGGGTTGACTGTTGATGATCATGCTTAGGTAGCTGATAAACTGAATGAGTATTTTGCATCTACATTCACACATGAGGAGTTATTCAATGAGGGGAATGCCAGATGTTTATCAGACTCTAACAGGGAGCTAAGTGATTTTGTAATAACTGAGAGCAAAGTGGAGGAGAAATTGTTGAAGTTAAACATAAGGAAGGCACCTGGGGGTGGAAAGGATCCATCCAGTTATATTAAAGGAGGCAGCAAAGGAAATAAGCAAACCCTTAGCTATAATTATGAGAGCTTCCTTGGACTCAGGGGAGGTCCCCATGGACTGGGGACATTCCCCATTGTGTGCAAATGTATCACCAATTCACAAAGGGTGGTTCAAAAGGTGACACAAGTAACTATAGATGCATTTGTTTAACTTGTGTTCCGGGGAAAATAATGGAGTCACTGGTTAAATAACATTGCATCTAGACAAGACTGCAGTAATAGTTAAGACACAGCATGGGTTTGTTAAAGGGAGCTCTTGTCTGACCAATTTGATTGGATACTACGATGTGGTAACAAACTAACTGAATGTCAAAAATAATTTTGATCATATACTTGGATTTTAGGAAAGCTTTTGATACTGTTGCACATGGAAGACTGCTGTACAAATTGGAGAGGTATGGCATTAAGACTAAGTTGCTACAATGGATAAAGGGATGGTTAAGTGGGTGACAACAAAGAGTGGTAATCAATGGACACTGCTCTTCATGGACAAATGTTATTAGTGGAGTTCCCCAGGGTTCGGTGCTGAGCCCATTGTTGTTTTGTGTATTCAACAATGATATTGATGAAGGTATATCAGGAGATTAATGTCCAAGTTTTCAGATGATACCAAGGTTGGCAGGGTTGTTAACGACAGTAAAGACAGTACTACTCCAACTGAATCTAGACAAGTTGGGCAAATGGGCTCAGAATGGCAACTGAAGTTGAACATTCAGAAATGCAAAGTACTGCATATGGATAGCAATAACCCAAAGAAACATACCAACTCTGTGATACTACACTTGGGGAAGTGGAAGGTGAAAAAGACCTGGGGTAATTGTGCAGTCAGATATGAAGTTTGCTGATCAGTGCAGACGGGCTGCCAGGACTGGTCATGGAGTCTTGTCAATGATATATAGGAATTTTGCTAGCAGGGACAGGGAAGTGATTATCCCGTTGTACACGGCAATGGTCAAGCCACACCTAGAGTACTGTGTACAGGTCTGGAGGCCTCATTTTAGGAAGGATGTAAAGTTGCTAGAACAAGTACAAAGAAGAGCAACAAGATTGGTGAGGGGAACAAAGGAGTGCTCTTACCAAGAAAGGCTTAAATTCTGAAAATTGCAGTGCCTAGAGAGTAGGCATCTGCGAGGTGATCTGATTGAGGTGTATAAGGCCTTGAATGGGTTGATCAAGCTGAATGCTGATATATTTCTTCTTCTTGCTCATATTAAGAACCTGAGGGGGCATAGATTCAAATTGAGAAAAGACAGTTGTGGAAATAAATGTGTAGAATAGATGTGTGGAAATTTGCTTTTAGTCAGCGGGTAATTGATTGGTGGAACAGACTTCCATCTTTTGTTGTGAAAGTTGATAGCCTAAATAAATTTACCGCTGAGCTGGACAGGCATTTGGAATGAATGGATGGGTGAAATGGGAGGTTTTTTTTTTTTGGCTGATGCTGCATAAGTTTGCTTTCTTGATCATATACCTCTACTAATGCAAACACTAAATAGCAGTGAGCAAGGGATCATTGACAGAAAAGAAGTTGAAGAAGGTGTAACTCCTCCTGCATTTATACTTCAAAGACTTTGAAGCATTTCGACATGCTAAATCAGCACCGAAATATTTTGACACAAGTGACCCAAATTCAGTTTCGAAGGTTATTGCAGTAATTAGGGATGACTAGGTATGCTACAGGGAGCTTTATCTTGAGAAAGCATCTTCACTTCAAAAATTATTGGACTTTTATTTCACACCAATTAATTCTCAAAACAGAGCCTGACTTTCAAAAGTCCCTTCAGTCTGCTCCTCCTGCAAACTCACCATCTATTATTTATTGAACCCCATGAACTTCCTAAGTGATGAAAATTTTAAAAGAAATTTAATTAATATGTATACATTTTTTTTGTGTTTTTTTTTATATTTTTATGTTTTTTTTTTTTAAGTTTTTCTTTTAACATAATAAGCATTCGTGGAAGACAAGAAAAATGGATGGGATGCATATAAATTATCAGGGGATACAAAAAATTTAAATGATTTTTTTTTTTTTTTTTGGATTTTCTTTCATATATTTTAATGGTAAAGACTAGCATTTTAGTAAAAGAACATCTTGTACTATAAAATACTATGGTGGTTGGTGGAATTCACTTTTGGGGTAATGCTGTTGAGCAGGAAGAACAATTGATGCTAATTGTGAGAGGCACACATGCTGAGCATGTTTACTGGTCAGTTGTGTGCCTGTAAAAGTGAATAACACCAGCTGCTTCTGCATTTTATCATTCAAAATGTATTTCCAGGAATGGAACCTCAAATAATATTACATATGCCTGTAGGATTTTGGGGTTTGACTAATTATAGCTCAACATATGGCTGTTTTTTGGGAACCAATTGGGTTTTAGAAACAAGGATTGGCTGTGGCTATCGAAAAGTGCTGTATGAAGCTAAACTGAATCTCTAACACAGACATTGGAGAGACTTTGTAAGAGATGGGGGTCATTACCTAACTTGATTTTTGTTTTTTTTTAGGTCCTAGCCACTGAAATCTCAGGAAATTAGGTGGCAGGATCTGCAGAGTACTATAAAAATTACTGGTTACCTGACCTGCCTCCCAGGGGCATAGTGTGGCAAACGGTGGGCCCAGCAGGGGCCCAATGGCTAAAGTGTCAGATGAACAACGGTACACAATTCTACACTCTATACACTTTTAAATCTCTGGCATCTACAGTGTTCTGTATCACACCACAATGTATGCTACGTGGAGATGGGGGGAACCCCTGGTGCCATTAGACCCCAAATACACTATACCTAACTTGATTGCTCTCTCTTTAATCCGAGTCTAGAAGATTCAGGGAGTTTGGGGGGGGGGGTACCCCAGATGTAGGAACAATATTCCATGGTAGGGTGAATTTGAGATTACTACTGAGTGAGTACCTGTGTAGAAGAAAAGTAATGCTATGGATAAAAAAGTTTAAAACTCAGTTTTTTTTATTTTTTTTTATTTTTATGCAGAGTAAACAATATTTGTAATATGCAGAACAAGTGAGATTAGAAGCTAAGGTATTCATTAGTTTCATTGGGATCAGAAGGTTTAAAATAATAATCCACCCAATGAAAAGTGGAAATAAATCACACAGATCATCCTATTTTGCATTCTTGTAATGTCAAAGAACTCTTCTCCGTTGAAGAAGAGACTATCACCGAGTTTTAACCCGAGGTGCAAAGAGAACTATTATCGTTGACTATGTACACTTTGAATAATTATTTGTGAGGAAGCGATTGAGTGCTAGACATGTATTTAGGAATTCAAGGGCTCCTGTGTCTACCGATGTCCTTACGAGAGTGCATCAAATCAATTTGATGCACTCTTGTATCATCTCTCTCAAAGTTACTGAGTACATGCTATCAACTGTAGGAGCCGTACTTGTCATCAGGTTCAAAAGGTTTTTGTAATAAATAATCTGTAATTTCAGTATCACTAATTTCATTTTTCTCAACTTTACTTACAGTTTCTCCTCACTGTGAAGGGTCGGTCATTCATCTGTAAATATCGATACAGAATGCATCTTTAATATTGATACAGAGTTCAATTCATCTTAAATATCAGCTGGGTTATCGAAGACTTCCTCCACCGATCACAAGGGTTCCATCTGGTTCATTCTTTTCTCCATTACGTGATATGTTATGTGATACATGCGTGAAAAATGATCCAGAAGCTACAATTTTCAGAGCTGAAGCCTTTCATAGTAAGAGCAGCCCTTTTGTTCCCTTTAAAATCTGGTTGCCCTTCTTTGTACTCATTCCAGCAGCTCTACATCCTTCCTAAAATGAGACCTGTATGCAAAACTCAAGATGTCGCCTGAGCATTGTCTTATACAGTGGGATAATTATCTCCTTATCCCTGCTAGCAAAATTCCTATATATTATTGACAAAACCCTGTGAGCTGTTCTGGCAGCCTGTCTACATTGCTTGGAGGAGTGCAAAATTCATATCTGACTGCACAATTAACCCCAGGTATTTTTAATTTTACACTACTGTTGTTGTTGTTATTTGGTTTTTAGGAGCATTAGCAACTAAGGCCATATTGCTCTGGGAATATGTGGTTGTCATTCCCTGACCTTTCCATATCCTCCGTATTTGGTTTTACACTACTCTGAGTGTAGTACCACATAGTTGGTACATTGCCCTGGGGTTACTGCTAACTCTGTGCAGCACTTTGCATTTGTCAATGCTAAACTTCAGTTGCCATTTCTCAGCACATCTGCTGAACTTATGCAGATCTTGTTGCAGTAGCATACCGTAATTCCTGTCATTAATCACCCTGCTAATCTTTGTATCACTGCCAAATTGGACATTAAGCCTGATATGCCCTCATCAATATGATTTATAAATACAGAAAACAACAGTGGGCCCAACACTGAACTGGATTGTCTAATGACCGATGAGTACAATGAACATCTATACAGATAAATAGGATGGGTTAGTGAATCAGAATGTTTTATAATAGAGGACTTTAACTTTCCAGATATAGATTGTAACTTGTGGGTTTGTCACACATATACTAGCAACACTTTTATGGATTTATTGGAAGACTGTTTTCTACAGCATCATGCTAGAGAGGCAACAAGAGAAAGCATTATTATTGTCTGATTATCAGCAGTGATTCTTCATTTATTAAGAATCTGCAGGCAATGGATCTGCTAGGTGGCAGTGATCACAGTGTAATGATGTGGAATTTACTTGATGATGTGACTACCATCAAGGGTAAAGGGAAGGGTTTTTTGCTTTCACAAAGGAGACTGCAGTAGTCTCAGACAGTTTTTAAATTCTGTACAGTGGGACCAACTGATGATGTTACCATCAGCAAATTCTAAATGGGAAGCATTCATGAAAATAATCATAAAAATACTGAGCTTTCATGCCAACTAAGAAATACTGGTCAAGACTTAGACCTAAATTGGATGTCAGATGAACTGATGAAACTCGTGGCAGAGAAGAAAAATGCATGGATGCGCATAAACTATTGTACTGTAAAAACTGATATGTATTTCGTGGCCTTGGTTATTATAGTTGACCTCACTGGTGCCGATCGCTTCACCGCTTCTCATATTCTGTCTTTCTCCTTTGTTTTTTCTCCCGTTACCACTGACAAATCTAAATTCCACGTGATACTTGTTAATGTTTGGCCATGTTTATACATCTTTATTATTTTAATTTTCTGATCCAACTCGATCGCTTTCCTTTTCTTGATAGATTTCCTAGTTCTGCTGTCACTTATTCTCTTAGTCGGTACCATGATAACAGTCAAAATAAATTTTCTGAAAAGAAATTATTATTATTGTAATAAGTTTCACAAGGTTAAGGCGAAAACTTACTATTATTACCCCACGCGAGCTCGCATTTTACTAAAGCTCATTTCTGGAGGCCATTGCCATAAAACAATAAAAACAATTTGCACTTTCCAGGTTATTGGGCTTTTCTGTTAGCGCAATCTATTATAAATGGCTAGTAAACTCGATCCTGTTGCATTTGCAATAATACCGATAGCTGGAATTCTGTGGATTTTTACGTTATTATAGTGAAATGTGAGTCCCCTTCACTGAAATCTTCAGTCATATAAAAAAAGTCATATATGAAATGTGTGTCCCCTTCACCGAAATCTTCAATCATATTTTACGATGTCGCATAAAATCGACATAGTAAAAAACGAAAAAACTTATCACGCTCTACCTGCATGTCCAATATTATGCTTCCCTTTATTTTTTACGATGTTGATTTTAAATCTAATAGCTTCCCTTTATTTTTTACAATGTCACATATGGTTTGGTCACCAAACATTATAATTGTTCTTTAGAGATTTAACAGATGCATTTAACAAAGATTTAACATTGTTTTCAAACTTTTGAATAATTTCAGGTTTTTGCGATTTCTAAACAAAAAAAAAAAAAAATAATAATAATAATAAAAATTCCGATATCCCTGACATAAATAACGAAACAAAATTTGTCCTTTTGTGGTGCAATGGAACACAACAATCAATGCGATGCACTAAAACAAACTTAAACATTTGGTCTCTTTTTTTGAGTGGCGGATGTGAAGACAGTGGGAGTTGCAAGATAACCGGCACACTAATCTCCCAATGAGACTTATTCTTGTCTCTTATTTACGACTTGCAAAACATCTGTTTATAGCTATTCTAGTTATTACTTAAATTTTATGATTTCTGGTTGATTTTTTTTTTTTAATTTGGAGTCTATAAGTGTTCCGGTAAATCAAGAGTCTGCTGTATATTCTAGTTCGTATAAAAACTAGTGGTTTCTATGATTATTTCGTGACTTCTTCTCAATTTCAATTTGTTGTTTGTAACGTCATTAGTTGGTCCCATTGTATAGAATTTAAAAACTGTTTGAGACCACTGTAGTCCTCTTTACAAAAGCAAAAATCCTTCCTTTTATCCTTGATGGTAGTTATATCTTTAAATAAATCCTGCATCGGGACACTGTGATTGCTGGCACCCACTGGGTCTTTTACCTACAGATTCTTAATGCTTAAAGAATCACTGCTGATAACCAGAGCAACACTATTGCTTCCTCTTGTTGCCTCTTTAACATGCTGCTGTATAAAAAGCCATCCAATAACTCCACAAAAGTCTTATGTTTGTGTGACCAACCAAAAGTTCCAGTCATTTTTCTGATTTACTGGCCCACTCTTTCTCTGTATAGTTATTTTTTATACAAACATCATTAGGAATATTGAACACTCCTACTCTAATTTTTGTTTATGTCACACCAAACCAGTGCTTATGTCACACCAAACCTTCATTAGAATGCTCCACCTAACTTTTAGGTGGAGCATTCTGATAGCACAGCCACTCCTCGACTTACGTAAGTGTTGCTTTCCGTGGAACTCTACGTAAGCTGAATTTTATGTAAGTCGGAATTTCCTTAAAGGCTTATGCAGCTCTCACAACTATGCGCACTGAATTTCATTGAAGCAAGAAAGAAATGTTTGGCAAACATGTAAATAGAATTATTTATTCAATTTTTTTATCACATGCACGGGAAAAATTTCAAAAGTGTACAAAATTACAAAAGTGTGCAATTACAAAAATTTTACTTTAATGTTGTGGAAATCAGTGCAATGCTTGAACATATAAAACCACCCATTGCTTGCCACGAACTTGGCTTGAGGTTCGCCGTACTTATCCTTAATATCTTTATAAATATGTCTTTCTTTTGCTCGAATGGCCATTAGACTTAGGGGCACTTGCTTCTCAATCTGACTTTCCATCCATCTGAATGCAGTTTTGTGATCACTGTTGGTCTTAATGCGTTGATCCTTTGACATGTTCTTTTATACGCGCACTGTCCTTTAAAATAGTATTCACTGTTGAAGCAGCAAGACCTAATTCCCATGCAAAAGATGACAAACTTTGTCTTTCTTCTTACTTAATCATTTCATCTTCATTTCTAAATCAGTTTTGTTCATTTTCTATCACTGCCACCACTTGCACTTTCCATTGATCACTTTCCCTTCATCATTTTAGTAAGTAAATAGTAATGAAGAGAAGATTCTGAATTTTTATTTATGTTTTTTATATGATTGAAGATTTCAGTGAAGGGGAAACACATTTCACCATAATAACATAAAACCCACACAAAAAAACCAGTTATCGGTATTATCGCAAATGCAATAAGATTGAGTTTACTACCCGTTTATAATTAGATTGCTCTAACAGAAAAGCCCAATAAACTGGCAACTGCAAATTGTTTTTTTGTTTTATAGTCATGACCTGCAGAAATATATTTTAGAAAAATATCACAAAGGTGTTCAAAATTGATTCTTATAGCGGAACATATGATATGTTTGATTTTTGTGTTGTGCTTATTTGACATAAATTTATATAAAACTAATACAATTTCCATTATAAAAATGACCTTTTAGAGAGTTAAATAGCTTAGTTATATAGCTAAAATTTCAACTTCTGAGATTTTGGAACGAATTACAAAAAAAAAAAAAAATGTGTTATTGGGTTCAGTTACAATATTTTCACACGATATTTTACAGTAAATATTTTCACATTTATTCCTATCTGATGCAAAATACATTTCCGTATTTTTTTCAGTTTTCACCGGCTGACAAAAACTTACGTAGAGTAGAATTTATGTAAGTCAAGTATTACATAGTTCAGGAGTGCCTGTACTGATCGATTAGATTGTGGTTGTGTTAGTGATATTGAAGAAGAAACATTTTCAATGGAAGATCTTAATTCAGCTGTTAACAAAATTCGTAGTAACAGGTGTCCTGGTATGGACCTCATTGAAGAGGAAGTTATTAAGCGTTTCTTCAAACTGTTTCCTGAGCATCTCTTCTGGTTTTCAACAAATGCCTGCTTGAACAAATTTTTCCTCCGCCTTGGAAGGATGCTCTTCTTAAGATCATTTTGAAGTCACCTGAAAAGCTTAAAACTGAGTCCTCTTCTTATCATCCAATTTTGCTTCTTCCAGGTTTAGGCAAGGTGTATGAATGCATGCTTTCACAGCAAATATTGCAATATATGTAAGAAAATTTGGAGTTCTCAAATGAACAATGTGGCTTTACTACTGGTCGTGGTACACAGGATGCTTTCAAATCTTTGGTTAAATTGATTAGAGATTCAAATGAAAAATATGTTCTTGGCATTTTTGTTGATTTTGAAGGGGCTTTTGTATCTCTTGGGAGAGTGGATTATTTTAAGGAAAGATCTTTTATAGTTAACTCTAGTTGGAATTCGGTAACTAGATCTGCTATTTGAGGAGTATGGACCTCATTGAAGAGGAAGTTATTAAGCGTTTCTTCAAACTGTTTCCTGAGCATCTCTTCTGGTTTTCAACAAATGCCTGCTTGAGGAGGTCCACAAGGATCTGTTTTTAGGCCACTAATGTGGAAATTGGTATTAGAGGATTGGTTAAGAAATGAATATAGTCATGTTCATACGATTGCATATGTGGATGAGCTGGTAATCTTAGTTGAAGGCTCTTCATGGCTAAAAAATGATCTAATGAAATAATAAAAGATCTGAATGCTTAGTGTTACTTCCATAAATTACAATATCCAGATCAAAAACAAAAATATTATTGCCTAAAGGGGAGCCTATCTGTTCGTAGAGAACCTCATGTGCTGATTGGTTGTGAAAGTTTAAAGTCCGTTAAAAATATTAACTATCTTGGAGTCTTCATTGCCAGCAGTCTTAGATTTGACACCCATATCAATTTTCTATCTGAAAAGGTTGCAAAATTTGTTAACATGATAACAAGAAATACTAGGAAGGAATGAGGTATTAGAGGTTGGGCACTATTTCTTCTTTATGACCGTGTTTTCCTTCCTATTGTTTATTATGGTATCTCAGCTTGGATAGACTGTTAATCTTAAAAAATATATAAGAAAACTGTATTCCATTCAGGGGATGATGCTCCTGAAGATGGCTCTAGTTTGTAGAACCATCTCCACTGATGTACTACAGATTGTCACAAGGAAAATGCCATTTGACCCTTTTCTGATTTACAGAGTAATGACGTTCAACATTCGGCATGGAACTCCTTTTGTTATTCGTGATCTTGAGTTGGATTTGGCTAATGATCCTAAGAATGAGGCCAAGCGAATCTTAGCTATCTTAATGACTCTTTGGAATCATAGATGGGCTAACTCAAATAAAGGTGAAATAACTCGCAGGTTCTTTCCCTCTGTTGTTGATTTTCCGCTCAAAAAATGGTTTGTGCCTAATCTATAAACTATGTTTTTATTAACCGGTCATGGCTCATTTTTAGCAAAGCTAAATCAGCTGGGTATTTCTGAAAGGTTACAGTGTCATTGCACGGCTCTGGAGACATGGAGTCATGTTTCATATTATTGTCGTGAGTATTTGGATCTCAGAAATGAAATTTTATTTGCTAGTCCCAGTCATTCTCACCTGACTGAGGGCGATGAGGTTCAATTAATTAAGGCTGAGGAAGGTTTCAAGACTTTTCAAAAACTTTCCAAAAATTATTCCAGAGAAGATTAGTGCTGCTTGAACTTGAGGAAAGAACAATAGAAGGCTTATAGACTTGACATGAATTCTGTGTAACAGTTAAAGATGCTGAAATAAACATTGTAATTGACCTGATAGTTAATGATGGCATATGGTTAAATGTGTGTATAATATATATCGTGAATGTGTATATTATCTGTATATAATATATATGTATATAGTGGAGTTGCCAGTTTCTGGCTAGGGGCAGCTTGCTAATAAAAAAAGAAAAAAAAAAAAAGGAAATGTCCTAACTTTTAGAAATTTCTGGCTAAAATGCAGGCATTTATTTATATTGTTGTTTTGGTGGCTACGATCAAAAAAATGGCTATTACTACACATTAGTTAGCCATTGTAAAACCCATATACAGCATTATCCTGAAATAATTGCCAATCTGTACTTCATTATAATTAATTGGAAATGAACCATTTCCTACAAAGGAAACTCTGTATGTTGGTATTTTATTAGGCTAAATGAAGATTTCTTTGGAGAATTACAGCTTTGAACATACACACGTGTAACACAAAGCTGCAAATGCAAACTTTAAGATTAGTGTTCCAAATGATGGACATTTCTTTGTTTGGCATCGCGATATCTGCTCATTCAGCATGGGAATTGACTTTAGTTCAGTGTTCTAACCTGAAAGAGGACCTGAATTAGTGTGACCCACTAACTTGTTTTGATTTGCTGTGTGTGATGGAGATACCAGTGCATTCTCTGATTCCCCCCCTCCCCCATGGTGCCTCCGTAGCCAGGTGGGCGGGAGCAGCAGTGCATAGCGCACGCTTCTTGATTAGACCGGGGTTCGAGCCCGTGACCACCAAATACGGAAGGGTCAGGGAATGACCACCGCATATCCCTGGAGCAATATGGCCTTAGTTGCTAATGCTCCTAAAAACCAAATAACAACAACAACCCCTCCCCCATCATACTAACTCTAAGAAAGGATATTACCAACCTTCCCCAACTCCAACCCTCTGTACAGAGCTAGCCAAATTCAAATCTAGGTACCTCAGCAGGATCAACAACCTAACAATAGCCTTGATTTTAACCTTTAATCATTTTTCACTGCTTTATAGCCATGAAGACTCCCCACCTCTCGCTATGACACCATTTAACCAATTTCACCTACTAGAGGCAACTTCATTGGGGCAACTTGAAGTGGTAATTTATATATCAGCGAAAAGAGTATTTCAAGGAGAATATAAAGAAATCAGTTATTCCAACCAAGAACCAAATTGTGTAAAAATGTACCCAGTATTACAGAATCCACCCTCAGCAAGGAAACTTACAGCCCAGCTAATCTTTCTGATCTGAACTCAACCCAGGTTGAGATAACCATAAAAACAGGATGAGAACTCTTCAATTATCCTGAAACTATCCCTCTTCTTCTGTTATTTGCTGGAATTATCCAGAAATAAATTTTTATATATCTAAATAATATTGGTGTTGATACATCTTAGACTACTCTTAAAGAAAAACTACGATAGTAGTGTAAAGGGGCCGACCGGGCTAGCCGAGTGGGTCAAGTACCTGCCCGGCAACCCAAAGGTCACGGGTTCGATTCCCGCCTCGGGCTTGGATCAAAGTACAGCAAAAACCTTGGGAGGTGCAATATGGCCACAGAAGCCGATGCGCCAACAACTACCAAATCAAAAAAAAAAAAAAAAAAAAGTAGTGTAAAGGGCATCATTTCATCTGTATCTCATATTGTGCTCATCCTTCACAACGAGTTACCATGTATTGCACTACCTGAAATAAGTAACACTTCACTAATAGAGAAGACTATTGTTACTTATTCTCGGTGGGCACCACCGCCCAGACGGCACCATTTCAAGGCTTGTTGGCCTTTCATCAGTGGGTAGGCAGGTACCTTGGTATTGCAAACATGAAAACCCAGTTGTGAAGTTTAATCCGACAGTATGAGAGCCAGAAGTCTATGTGATAATATTAAAAATAACAATAGTATTCTCTATTAGCGAAGGATGAGCACAATATAAGATACAGATGAAATGATGCCCTTTACATTACTATTATAGTTTTTTGATGCAAAAACATCTATGGCGGCACTAGAGTAAAATCGATTGGTAACGAAATTTTCTTGTAATGGAAATTACACAATTGATTGGTATTGAAAAAAGCTGACCATTTAGATTTTATATGACGCAAATTACCTCACTTCCTTTTAGTTGGCTGTTAGATTATAAATGATACAAATGACATTACTTTCTAAATGGTGCTAATGATGCTAACTCAGTCACTAACTTTGATTCAGTAGGGTAAGTAGTTGATTCACTAGAGTAAGTTCATACTAAGATACGGAAATGACATCACTTCTTAAAGGCAGTATGCACAAATATAAAAGCTTCAAAGCCACCAAAGAAACCTCTTGTGTCAAAAAGGAACGAGTTCAAAAACACGTAGAGAATGAAAAAAAATGCAGTTTAATAAAATCTGCAGATTTTATTAAAGAATATTCTTTCACACAAGACTATTTCATTAAAATTTAAATGGATTTGATTCAAGAACGCAACAATAAAACAATCACTTCAACAAACGATAACTTCTTGCAATAGTTTTTGATTATGACATCATACTAGTCTACAAATGGATTTCACTAACTATTGAATTGTAAAAATACATATAAAAGTATTTCGAAGATGGCTAAAACTCCAGCTCAGGGAAATCAAGAGAAGTAGCTTCCAATCCACCGAAGAAGCTTCCCATGTCAACAACAGAATGAGTCCAAAAACATAGAGAATGAAAAAAAATGCAAAGTTTAATAAAATCTGCTTCTCAGGATTTTATCAACATCAACCTTCTACAATGACTTCTCATCAAGAAGCTGCTTCAAGGCCACCAATAAAGCTTCCAATGTCGACAAAAGAATGCATTCAAAAACATAGAGAACGAAAAAAAAAATGCAGAGTAATAAAATCTTCTTGTAACGATTTGATCAATATCTATCTTCTACATCGACTTCTCATTAAGAAGCTGGACTGTCGACATCATGAAATTATATTCAAGAACTTCCTGAAGAAGTATTCTTCAATCCAGGTTTGAGTTTCTTTGATCCAGAAGATTTGAGTTCAAATGAATTACCTGAGGATTTTCAATTGATTCCTGAATTGGCTAGACAGATTATACTGCAACAACCAGCTTCGATTACATCATCCAGAAAGAAATAATATTGTATTTCAGCTCAATCGCCTGTTGTAGACATTCCACAGGTTCCAACAATAGTCGAGCATGAAATCATTTACAAGAACATCAAACATTGACCGTAACTCCTATAAAGAATTTGAATGAAAATTTCTGAAAAATACATTTAGAGCTGTTTGCGATATCTGCGATCGATTATGGTAAGAAAATGATGTAAAATTGTGCACTCCAGGAAGTTACCTTTTACTTCTCCTAGAATTTCCAGCTGCAGATGTAACGACTATGAAGGCTTGAAATACTTGTTGAGCATCTCCCAAAAATGATTCCTTTCAACATTTTTGAAGAGCAATGGTTTCGTTTGTCCTGCTATTCCACCTCATCTGCCTCGATTGGATTTAGTAACTGAGTGACTCATTTCTCCTCATATACCATTCATGCAAATTAGAATACTAAGATACACGGTTTCAGCCAATACATAATTTTGGGCCAAATTATAAATGTTCATGTAAATGTTAATTCAATGGTCAATTATTTGCCTTGGAGAATAGATGACAATTATTGTATTAACATTCATATCAGATGTAAAAAAATACACAAATTGAGTTATTTAATGGAATTGGTTCATAAAGGAGATGTAAGGGTTTGGTTAAAGTATCTACTTACGACTCCTTTATATCAACTGTATGGCAGAATAGGACCAGAGTTTGTCTGCCAGGGGCAAAGGTTCATGACATTGTAGTAGTAGTAGTAGTAGTGGCATGTGATGCAAGAAAGCAAGTGTATGAGCTTATGCAGCATCAGCAAAAAAAAAAAAAAAAATCACACCATTCCCTCCAAATGCCTGTCCAGTTCCTCCTTAAATTTATTCAACCTATCAACTTCCACAACGACAGATGGAAGTTTGTTCAAGCAATTAACCACCCGCTGGCTAAAGGCAAATTTCCGCACATCTATTCTACATCTGTCTTTTCTTAATTTGAATTTATGCCCCCTTAGGTTCGTAATCTGAACAAGTGGAAGAATCCCATCAGAATTCAGCGTGCTCAACCCATTCAAGGCCTTATATACCTCAATCAGATCACCGCACAGGTGCGTAGTCTCCAGCCACTGCAATTTGCAGAACTTAAGCCTCTCTTGGTAAGAGGATCCCTTCATTCCCCTCACCAATCTTGTTGCCCTTCTCTGTACACGCTCAAGTAAATCTACATCCTTCCTAAAATGAGGCCTCCAGACCTGTACGCAGTACTCAAGGCGTGGCCTGACCATTGCCTTATACAGAGGGATAATCACCTCCTTTTCCCTGCTAGCAAAATTCCTATATATCATTGACAAAACCCCATGACCTGCCCTGGCAGCCTGTCTGCATTGCTCAGAAAACTTCATATCTGACTGCACAATTACTCCCAGGTCTTTTTCATTTTCTACCACCTTAAGTGTAGTACCACACAGTTGGTACCTTTCTCTGGGGTTACTTCTACCCATATGCAGTACTTTGCATTTGTCAAGGTTAAACTTCAGTTGCCACTTCTTAGCCCATCTGCCCAAATTATCTAGATCCTGTTGCAGTAGCACACTGCCATTACTGTCATTAACAACCCTGCCAACCTTTGTATCATCTGCAAACTTCGACATTAATAAGCCTGATATACCTTTAGCATTAGTAGAGGCATTTGATGCAAGAAAGCAAGCTTATGCAGCATCAGCCAAAAAAAAAGTAACATAAATAAATAAAAAATAACCACTTCCACTTCACCCCTCTGTTCATTCGAAATACCTGTCCAGCTGAGCCTTAAACTTATTTAGGCTATCAACTTCCACGACAAGGGATGGAAGTCTGTTCCACCTACCAACCACCCGCTGGCTAAAGGCAAATTTCCGCACATCTATCCTACATCTGTCTTTCCTCAATTTGAATTTATGCCCTCTCAGGTGATTATTCTGAACAAGAGGAAGAATCCCATCAGTATTGAGCATGCTCAAACCATTCAAGGCTTTGTACACCTCTATCAGATCACCTCGCTGGTGCCTAGTTTCCAGACACTGTAATTCGCAAAACTTAAGCCTTTCTTCGTAAGAGCACCCCTTTGTCCCATTCACCAATCTTGTTGCCCTTCTCTGTACTCGTTCCAGCAGCTCTACATCCTTCTTGAAATGAGGCCTCCAGGCCTGTATACAGTACTCTAGGTGTGGCCTGACCATTGCCTTATACAAGGGAATAATCACCTCCTCCTTATCCCTGCTAGAAAAATTCCTATATATCATTGACAATACACCATGAGTTACTCTTGCAGCCCATCTGCACTGCTCAGAGAACTTCATATCTGCCTGCATCAATACCATTGATCAATGTCATTGATAAATATACAAAACAACAGTGGACCTAACACCGAACCCTGTGGGACTCCACTAATAACATTAATCCAAGAAGAGCAGCACCCATTGATTACCACCCTCTGTCTTCTCCCACTTAACCATCCTTTTATCCATTGTAGCAACTTACCCTTAATACCATTCTGCTCCAATTTGTACAATAGTCTTCCATGCGCAACAGTGTCAAAAGCTTTCCTGAAATCCAAATATATGATATCAAAATAATTTTTTGCATCCAGTTCCTTTGTAACCACATCATAATATCCTATCAAATTTGTCAGACAAGACTTTCCCTTAACAAACCCATGCTGTGTCTGAATTATTGCTGCAGTCTTGTCTAGATGATCCTGCAATGCATCTTTAACCAGTGACTCCATTATTTTACCCGGAACAGAAGTTAAACTAACTGGTCTGTAATTACTCGTGTCACCCTTCGATCCCCCTTTGTGAATTGGGGATACATTTGCACATCTCCAGTCCATGGGAACCTCCCCTGAGTCCAAGGATGCTCTCAAAATTGTGGCTAAGGGTTTGCTTAGTTGCTTTGCCGCCTCCTTTAATATAACTGGATAGATCCCATCCACCCCAGGTGCTTTATATCACCTGGGGTTTAGAGCAGATATCATATTTTAAGGGCACAAAAGGGAATATCATTGTACACGTTGGCACTAACGACATTAAATGTAGGAGATCTGCGAATTTACTAAACAAGTACAGGTCAATGCTGAAAAAAAAGTTGCGAGTTAGGGTTAAATTAGAAAGTATCTTCAGTCCTGCCCAGACATGATAGGAGGGAGTATGATGAGAGCCTTGTCAATCAATTTGGCCCTGGAGAGATTGTGCAGGGCTCATGGGGTAGAATTTTTTTCAGCATGGTCTCTGCTTATTAACGGGAGAGATTTCTTCTACAGGGATGGGATACACTGAAATAGAAAGGGTGCAAGAATATTTGCTGATGCTATCAAGGCAATGTTAGGTGGGTCGGAAAACTGCTAGCTTGATGGGATTTACAGACTAATAGGTTAACAGCAGCTGCAAGCAGAGGTGGAAATGATTCTTGCATGCTTCTATTGGAATGAGCAGCAGCCCAGAAAGCCAGTTTGTCGGGGTCAAGAAACAAGTAAATGTTTCTGGGCTGTGTTAGAGTAACTAAGAGTAAGAACAGGTGAATGTATACTTGCATGTACACCAATGCTAGGAGTATAGTAAACAAATTTGATGAATTTTAAGGGCTGATTAAGACATCCAAGGTAGATATTATTAGGATATCAGAGACTTGGTGTCATTCAGATATAAGGAATGCAGAATTGGAATTTGGGGAGTAAAATGTGTACAGAAAGGATAGACAGGGTAGGAAGGGAGGAGGGGTTATGCTATTAGTTAAGAAACATATAAAATCTAAGGAAGTGCATCCAGTTGACATAGATGGACAGTGCAGTGTTGAGTCAGTTTGGTGTGACATAAGCATTAGGAAAGCAAAAATGAGGGTAGGAGTTTGTTATAGGCCTAATGATTCTGATGAGTACAATGAACAATTATACAGAGAAATCAGTGTGTCTTATAATGGGGGATTTTAGCTTCCCAGATATAGACTGAAACTTGTGGGTTGATCACTCGCACACTAGCAAGGCTTTTGTGGATTTATGGGATGATTGTTTTTTACAGCAGCATGTTAGAGAGGCAACAAGAGGGAGTAATACTCCTGTTCTGATTATTCATGCATTAAGAATTTACAGATAAAGGAACCTCTAGGTAGCAGTGATCACAGTGTACTGATGTGGGATTTACTTAAAGATGTAACTACCATGGGTAAAGGGAAGGGTTTTTGTTTCGTAAAGGCAACTACAGTGGTTTCAGAAATTTTTTGGTTCTGTACAGTGAGACCAACTGATGATGTTACCAACAGCAAATTCTAAATGGGAAGCATTCAAGGAAGTAATCTTGGAAGCTACTAGGTTGTTCCAACTAAGAAATACTGCTCTATGTTCAGGCTGAAATGGATGTTAGATGAACTAATGAGACTTGTGGCAGAGTATAAAAATGCATGGGATGCATCATTTTTCTTCTCTGAAGCCTACGGTTTTGTTATGTTTTGTTATTTGGTTTTTAGGAGCATTAGCAACTAAGGCCATATGCTCCGGCGATGTGCGGTGGTCATTCCCTGAACTTTCCGCATTCTTCGTATTTTGTGGTCACGGGCTCAAATCCCGGTCTAATCAACAAGCGTGTGCTACACACTACTGCTCCTGCCCACCTGACTATGGAGGCACTGAAGCCTACGGTAGTTACAAACTAGTCTGTAATCAAGTCACAAAGGTTAGGCAAGCGAAGGCAGATTATGAAAAATCTTTGGCAAAGGATGCAAAGAAAAACAGCAAAGACTTCATTACTTATATAAACTCTAAAAGGAAGGGAATGAATCAGATTAGCATTAGTAGAGGCATACGATGCAAGAAAGCAAGCTTATGCAGCATCAGTCAAAAAAAAAAAAAACCCTCCCATTTTATCCCTCTATTCATTCCAAATGCCTGTCTAGCTCAGCCTTAAATTTATTTAGGCTATTAGCTTCCACAACAAAAGATAGAAGCCTGTCCCACCAATCAACTACCCGCTGGCTAAAGGCAAATTTCTGCACGTCTATTCTACAACTATTTTTCCTCAATTTGAAACTGTGTCCCCTCAGGTTCTTAGTCTGAGCAAGAGGAAGAATCCCATCAGCATTCAGCTTGCTCAACCCATCCAAGGCCTTATACACCTCAATCAGATCGAGATTTGTTTCCCCTCACGAATCTTGTTGCCCTTCTTTGTACTCATTCTAGCAACTCTACATCCTTCCTAAAATGAGGCCTCCAGACCTGTACACAGTACTCTAGGTGTAGCCTGACCATTGCCGCATATAACAGGATTATCACCTCCCTGTCCCTGCTAGCAAAATTTCTAGATATCATTGACAAGACTCCATGACCAGTCCTGGCAGCCCATCTGCACTGCTTCATATTTGGCGGCACAATTACCCCCAGGTCTTTTTCACTTTCCACTTCCCTGAGTGTAGTACCACCCAGTTGGTACGTTTCTCTTTGGTTATTGCTACCCATATGCAGTACTTTGCATTTATCAATGTTAACAGTTGCCACTTCTCAGCCCATTTTCCCAACTTATCTAGATCCAGTTGGAGTAGCATACTGTTATTACTGTCGTCAACAACATTGCCAATTGTATCATCTGCAAACTTGGTCATTAAACCTGATATACCTTCATCAATATATTATTGATAAATATACAAAACAACAATGGGCCCAACATCGAACCCTGGGGAACTCCACTAATAACATTTTTCCACGAAGAGCAGTGTTCATTGATTACCACTCTGTTGTCTCCCACTCAACCATCCCTTTATCCATTGTAGCAGCTTACCCTTGATGCCATACCTCAACAATTTGTAAAGCAGTCTTCCATGTGCTTCAAAAGCTTTTCTGAAATCCAAGTATATGATATCAAAATTATTTTTGACATTCAGTTCGTTTGTGACCACATTGTAGTATCTAATCAAATTGGTCAGACAAGACCTCCCTTTAACAAACCCATGCTGTGTCTTAACTATTACTGCAGTCTTGTCTAGATGCAATGTAATTTAATCAGTGACTCCGTTATTTTCCCCGGAACACAAGTTAAACAAATGCTTCTATAGTTACTTGTGTCACCTTTTGAACCTCCTTTGTGAATTGGTGATACATTTTCACACCTCCAGTCCATGGGGACTTCCCCTGAGTTCAAGGAAGCTCTCATAATTATGGCTAAGGGTTTGTTTACTTCCTTTGCTGCCTCCTTTAGTATAACTGGATATATCCCATCCATCCTAGGTGCCTTCCTTACGTTTAACTTCAACAATTTCTCCTCCACTTTGCTCTCAGTTATTAGAAAATTACTTAGCTCCCTGTTAGAGTCTGATAAACTTCTGGCATTCTCCTCATTGAATAACTCCTCATGTGTGAATGTAGACGCAAAATACTCATTCAGTTTATCAACTACCTGAGCATGATCATCAATAGTCAACCTATCTCTGTTAAGTGGTCCAATCTGATTTATCCCTTTCCTTCTAGAATTTACATATGTAAAAGAACTGTTTACTGTTTTTCTTTGCATCCTTTGCCTGCCTAACCTCCTTTGTGACTTGGTTACAGACTAGTTTATACCTGCCATAGGCTTCTGTATCGCCTGATACTTTATATGCATCCCATACATTCTTCTTCTCTGCCACTAGCCTTATTAATTCATCTGACATCCATTTAGGTCTAAACATTGAAAAGTATTTCTTAGTTGGAATGAAAAGCCTAGTAGTCTCCAAAATTAAGTCCCTGAAGGCTTCCTAGTTAGAATTCACAGTTGGTAACATCATCAGTTGATCCCACTGTACACAATTTAAAAACTTTCTGAGACCTCTGTAGTCACCTTTACACAAGCAAAAGCCCTTCCCTTTAACATTGATGGTAGTTACATTTTTAAATAATTCCCACATCAATACATTGTGCTCACTGTCGTCCAGTGGTTCCTTTATCTGCAGATTTTTAATGCATGAAGAATCACTACTGATAATCAGATCAAGAGTATTACTCCTCCTTCTGGTTGCCTCTCGAACATGTTGCTATAGAAAACAGTCATCCAGTAAATCCACAAAAGTCTTGCTTATGCAGAATCAGCCAAAAAAAAAAAACCCGCTCCCATTTCACCCCTCCATTCATTCCAAATACCTGTCCAGCTCAACCTTAAATTTAGGCTATCAACTTCCACAACAAAAAAATGGAAGTTTGTTCCACCAATCAACTACCCGCTGGCTAAAGGCAAACTTCCACACATCTTGCCTACAACTGTCTTTCCTCAATTTGAATTTATGTCCTCTCAGACAATTATTGTGAGGAGGAGGAGGAAAAATCCCATCAGCATTGAGCATGCTCAAACCAAATGATTGACAAGCTTTCCTAACTCCCTCTTATCGTGTATGTGCAGAATTGTAGACACTTTCAAATTTAACCCTAACTTCCAACATTTTCTCAACATTACCTTGTGCTTGTTAAGTAAGTACTGAGATCTAATACTCTTATTGTCATTAGCATTAGTAAAGGAACATGATGCAAGAAAGCAAGCTTATATAGCATAAGCCAAAAAAAAAAAAAAAAAAAAATCTAATTTCAGCCATCCACTCACTCCAAATGTTTGTCTAGTACTACCTTGAATCTATTTAAGCTATCAACTTCTACGACTGATGGAAGTTTGTTCCAGCGATCAACCACACGCTGGCTAAAGGCAACCTTCCACATATCTGTCCTACAACTGTCTTTCCTCAATTTGAATTTATGCCCTCTCAGGTGATTATTCTGAGCAAGAGGAAGAATCCCATCAGCATTGAGCATGCACAAACCATTCAAGGCTTTATACACCTCAATCAGATCAGCTCGCAGGTGCCTAGTCTCCAGACACTAATTTTCAAAACTTAAGCCTTTCTTCGTAAAAGAAACCCTTTGTTCCATTCACTGACCTTTTGTCCTTCTCTGCACTCACTCCAGCAGCTCTACATCCTTCTTAAAATGAGTTGTTGAGACCTATATACAGTACTCAAAGTGTGGCCTGACCATTGCCATTACTCAAAGTGTGGCCTGACCATTGCCTTATACAAGAGGATAATCAATTCCTTATCCCTGCTAGAAAAATTCCTGTATATCATTGACACGACACCATGAACTACTCTTGCAGACCATCTGCACTGCTCAGAAAACTTCATATCTGCCTGCACAGTTACCCCCAGGTCCTTTTCATTCTCTACCACTGTCAATGTAGTACCACACAGTTGATACATTACTCTGGGGTTACTTCTTCCCATATGCAGTACTTTACATTTGTCAATGTTAAACTTCAGTTGCCACTTCTCAGCCCATCTCAGATTTTCTAGATCCTGTTTCAGCCGCATACTGTCATTAGTGTCATTAACAATCCGCCCAAACTTCGTATCATCTGCAAACTTGGACATTAAGCCTGATATACCATCATCAATATCATTAATAAATACAGAAAACAACAATGGACCCAACACTGAACCCTGAGGGACTCTACTAATAGTCCACGAAGAGCAGTGTCCATTGATTACCACTCTGTCTTCTCTGTCGGACTATGGCCATAGATGTTGATGCGCCAAAAAAATCCCCAATTAACCAACCAGCGAATCTGTCTTCTCCCACTCAACCATCCCTTTATCCAAAGCAGCAATTTGCCTCCAATGCCACAGTGCTCCAATTTATGCAGCAGCAGTCTTCCATGTGCAATAGTATCAAAAGCTTTTCTAAGATCTAAATATATGATATGAAAATTATTCCCTGCATCCACTTCCTTTGTGACCACATCATAGTATCCAATCAAATTGATCAGACAAGACTTCCACTTAACAAAACCATGCTGTGTCCAAGCTATAACTGATGTCTTGTCTAGATGATCCTGCAGTGCTTCTTTAACCAGTGCCTTCATTATTTTCCCTTGAACAGAAGTTAACCTAACAGGTCTGTAATTACTTGTGTCGCAGTTTTGTCTAGTTCTGCCTTGATAAATTGCTGACCTCCACTACTATAGATGGAAGCTGTTCCAACTATCAAAAACCCGCTAGCTAAAGGCAAATTTCCGTACATCTGTTCTACAATTGTCTTTCCTCAATTTGAATTTATGCCCCCCCTCAGATGAGCAATCCAATCTGAGCAAGAGGAAGAATTCCATTAGCGTTGAGCTTGCTCAAACCATTCAAGACCTTATACACCTCAATTGGATCACCTCGCAGGTGCCTAATCTCCAGAAGCTGCAATTTTCAGAACTTAACCCTTTCTTGGTAACACCAACCCTTTGTTCCCCTCACCAATCTTGTTGTCCTTCTCTGTACTTGTTCCAGCAGCTCTACATCTTTCCTAAAATGAGGTCTCCAGAATTTTATACAGTACTCAAGGTGTGGCCTGACCACTGCCTTATACAAGAGGACAATCACCTCCTTATCCCTGCTAGCAAAATTTCTGTATGTCATTGACAAGACACCATGAGCTACTCTTGCAGCCTTTTTGCACTGCTCAGAAAACTTCATATCTGACTGCACCATTACTCCAGGTCCTTTTCATTCTCCACTAAATTCAGTGTAGTACCACTCAGTGTGGTGAAGAATGAAATAGAGTAATGTATCAACTGGGTGGTATCACCCAGTTGATACCTTACTCTAGGGTTACTGCTGCCTTTATGCAGTACTTTACATTTGTCAGTGTTAAAGTTTAGTTGCCACTTCTCAGTACATCTGCTCAACTTTTCCAGATCCTGTTCTAGTATCATACTATCATTACTGTCATTAACAACACTGCCAACCTTCATATCATCTGCAAACTTAGATATTAAGTCTGATACAGCTTCATCAATATCATACATAAATACTGAAAACAACAATGGGCCCAACACTGAACCGTGGTGGACTCCACTAATAATATTAGTCCATGAAGAGCAGTCTCCATTGATAACTACTCTCTGTCTGCTCCCACTCAACCATCCTTTTATCCATTGTAGCAACTTGCCCTTAGTGCCATGCTGCTCCAATTTGTACAGTAGCCTTCCATGTGCACAGTATCAAAAGCTTCCAAATATCCAAGTATATGATATCAAAATTATTCTTTGCATCCAGAAAACAATGGATACTGTGATCTGGTCCTTTGTAAACACATCATAGTATCCAATCAAATTTGTCAGACAAGACTTCCCCTTAACAAACCCATGCTGTATCTAAACTATAACTGCAGTCTTGTCTAGGTGATCCTGCATTGCTTCCTTAACCAGTTACTTCATTATTTTCCCTGGAACAGAAGTTAGACTAACAGGTCTGCAATTACCCTTTGATCGTGTCACGCTTTGATCCCACTTTGTGAATTGGGGACACATTTGCACATCTCCAGTTCCTTTGCTACCACCTTTAATTTAGCTGGATAGATCCCATCCACCTCAGGTGCTTTCCTTATGTTTAACTTTAACAATTTCTCCTCCACTTGATCTCAGTTATTACAAAATCTCCTAGCTCCCTGTTAGAGTTTGATAAACTTCTGACATTCCCCTCCTTGAATAACTCCTCATGCGTGAATCTAGATGCAAAATACTCATTCAATTTAGTTATTGTGTTACTTCTTGTTCATATTAAATTCTGAATTTTCAATAGGATATTCTTAGTGCAATAATATAAACATCTGAATTAGTCTCATATTCCTATTGTGCTAATAACACCCCACGTTTAATTTTACTTCCCACCCAAATCAGTTTTCAAGAGATTAAGAAATTAAAATATGAAAATGATAAGCAAAGCAAACAAAAAAAATTTTTTTTTGGAATAGCTATCAAATTTAAGTCATTCAAAACTGTGATATAATATGATGATGCAAGAGGTTTCTTATTGATTGTTGATGTTTTTCACATTCCTTTTTTCATTTATTTATTTTTTAATTATTTTTTATTTTTATTTTTTTTTTTGTAGGCTTCTGGATCTGTTGATAATTCAGAACTACTTTTGGAAGAACGTGTTTCTTCTGCTCCTGAATTATCCACTGGAATGGAAGTAGTATCCTCTGTGGGTCCTGCGAATTGTTTTAAGGAAAATACTACAGACTCTTCATATGCAACATGTGCTTCTAACCAGCATAATAGTAATAGTACTTTGCATGCTAAAAATCTCCTTTCAGACAATGTCAAGAAGTGTATTTATCGTAATGTAGATGTTCAGGTTTGTGCAAATGATTTTATTAATAGTGATTATCTTAATCACAGTCTGCCAAAGAAAAACTTAAAACTCGAAAAAAATAAGATAATTCAATTGCAGAAACAAACAACAAGTGGATATCCTGTTAAACAATATTCTCATTCTCTTTCACATAGTGATTTGCAGTTACAATTAAATAAATCCATAGATATAAACTGTCATCAGTATTCGGACATGTCATCCCATGATACAAAATTAAATAGTGAGAGCAGTCATATTTGCTATGCGAAAGGGAAATGGAGTTACCTGGAAGGTAAATATCAAGGAAACATGGATATTAGGAGTGAAGAAGCTCATTCTTACAATCCTGAAAGAACTGTAAATAGTGGAGAAAATTATATTTTAGAATATAGTAAGCACACAGTGGATACAAAACAGTTTCATCTTACTAGCATGCATAAAAGAGATCAATTACCAGATTGTGCCTCCCATCAAAATTACTTTTCAGAATCTGAATTCACATGTGCATCTTCACAAGCAGGAATTTCTCCTAAATTACTTAAACTGCACTCATTGAAAAAACACAGTATGTTGGGAATTAACAGACAATTAAATTTCAACACTAATATTGAAACTACTCCGTTTTGTCTGTTGAAAGTACACACTAAACCAAATTCAAATCCTCCTCCTCCTCCTCTCCAGCTTTGGAACTTCTCTCATAATGAGATTGAAAAACCTTTGCTTTTTCCTTCAGAAAAAAGCATAGCATATAAAAAAAAAATAAACTTGGAAAATGCAGCATTCTTATATAAAAAAGAAGAGATAATGCATGAAGAAAATAAATGGCACTTACTTTCAGTTGATGATAAGCCTTTTATCTCTAAGGATGGAAGAAATCACCATAAGAGGTAATGTGCCTTAATTTGTGGGCTTAAAATATTATTAATGTAATATGAAATTATATTTTAGGCTAATAAGGTATTGTTATTGTACTGTAATACAGTTAAGTTAGATAATCTATATATGCTGAAGACATGGAAAACATCATTAAAAAAAAATTATAATAATAAAATAACTGACCCATTAAAGAAAATAATTGATGCACCAAAAAACAATCAAGTCTGTTAATCAAACAATCAATCCCAAATGGCTGATACTGTATACAGTATCAGCCATATGGGAGGAGGGGTGGGGGTGAAATACCTACTTTATTTGTCAGTCTCTTCTAATTATTTTGTGCACTACTCACCTGTCCTTACGAAGTGTAAGTTTATTTTAACAATCAGTTACTCTCTGAAGACAAATATAGCTATTTTTTCCAGTCTAAATTTATTCCTTTTCCTTCTTGTGTGTTGGCCAAGAAAGAGAAAGAATGCTATCATCATTTAATTCACTCTGATTGAAACAAAAAGAACCACAAGTTCTGTACTATTTGAAAAATTTTTGAATGACCCCCACATACAGAGACAAATGTTAAAAGCCAGGTATCCTCATATGCTTTTGGGAAAAAATAGACACATCACTTTATCATGCTGATGTGGGCTGCCAAAAAAAAAAGCAGTGAAATACGGCAGTAACCTATATGGAGGGAAAATCAGCTCCAGTTCCATAAAACAGTTCTGATTGAAAATAAAAAAATTTGCATGCTGTTTGGATATTTTTCAAACAATGACCCCCACATACCAAAATAAATGTTAAAACCTAGGTACCCTCTTATGCTGTTGGTATTACTCATTATAAACCCTAGCAATATATTACTGGAGGTAATATATTGCTAGGGTTTATAATACGGCAGAGAAATACGGCAGTAGCATGATGTAATGGGATCTGATGGTAGATAAAATTCAGTTCCATTTGGAAATTTACATGGTTGATGAATGTCTTATAAATATTATTCATGGAATAAGCATAAAAATTAGACAAAATTAAAATCAGTCTATAAAATTAGAAATAAAATGATTGATAATCAACTATGATTTGATTGATGAGTGCATGTTCAATTGGGTCTTCTCACATATTCTTAGTTTCCATTTCCACACAATTCAGTTTACAGAACTCAAATCTTTCTTGGTGAAAGTACCCTTTTTTAGCCCTGACTACCCTTTACTACCCTGGTTGCTCTTCTATGCACTTGTTATTTAGTGTACTCTCCTGGAATTTAGAAAATTAGTTTGAGCACCAATAGACCAAATTGCCTAACTCTGATGTTACCTAAGTAAGTTTTTTGAGATATTTCTTGGCATCTTATCTCTTTCATCAGTAAGAAGATAATAATAATAATAATAATGACAAATGCAAGACCCACGGATTGCACTTGGGAAAATTAGTCAGCCGAAACTATCACTTACAGACTGGTAAAGAAATCCAAGCCATGACAGAGGGAGAGACCTACAATACTGGGGATGATGCAGGCTCAGCAGTTAGAGCACATGTAAATCAAGGCTTACCTGACCGAAAAATACCATCAGAGACTCAGAAGCCTGTTGAAAGCAAAGCTGAATGGAAGGAACACAGTTAAAGCCATAACACCTATACAGCCCCAGGGCTAACATACTACTTTGGGGTCATAGATTGGACTAACACCGAGCTGGAGGATATCATGAGAAAGACAAGGATAATGACGACCAAGAGCTGCCAACACCACCACCCAAAGTCAGCCATGGAGTGATTGGCAATAGCTCGGAAAGAGAGAGAGGAAGGGACCTGATAGACCAAATTGAGCAGCAGAAAACAGCGATAGCTAACCTGAAGGATTATTTCCAGAAGCACACAGCAGTACTCTACCAGGCCATAAGGAAGATAGCCAAGTGGTATACCACACTCAACCTAAGTGAAGAATCTCCTCCCACCCAGACGGCACAAACGAAGCTAGAAAGATGGGCAAAGAAGACACTACAGTGACCTCCATCGAGATCATATAGATAAAATTGCTTCCAATGCATGACTCATGAGTGGGACGCTCTTAACCAAGACTGAAGGATTCATGCTTGCCATCCAAGATCAGGTAATCAACACCAGAAACTTTATAAAATACATCACCAAGGAGCCCCGAGTGTCAGATTACATGCCAGTGATGCCACCTGGCCTCAGAAACAATCCAACACATCACCGCAGGATGCAAGGTGATCACCCAGACTGAGTACATTTGTAGACACAGCCAGGTAGCCAAGATAATTCAACAGAAGGCAGCAAGGAAATACTAGTTTATCAAAGAAAATGTACTGCATTACAAGTATGAACCCCAGACGTACTGGGGACTCAACCCAAAAGCTGTCCTGGGACCGCACCATAATAAGACAATCCCACACAACAGACAGGACATAATAACCCTTGTTGACAAGAAGGAAAATGCTACCTATCTGATTGACATAGCAGTGCCCAACACTGGCAACCTTCAGAAAACCCACAAGGAAAATATCTGGAAGTACACGGACCTAAGACAGGAAATCAGAGAGATGTGGCATATGCAACAAGTAGCGACCATCCCGATCATCGTGTCAACCACCAGTACGGTGGCAAAGATTCTACATAACACCCTAGCAGCAATAGGCCTCCTACACGGAACTCCAGAAAGTCAGAATCCCGAACACCTGTAGGATAGTCAGAGAGTTCCTCGACCAACAGTAACACCAGACATAACAACAACCACCCTGTACACTTGGCAGCAATACCCATCACAAGGTGGAACCCCCAATCAGGGAGAAATAATATAAGAGCAGTAATAATAATAATTATTATTATTATCATTTTATATCCTTTTATTGGCCCCGAGTGCCAAGCGAGTGATCTAGCGATTTCCAAAGCAATTTTCAAAGCGAATTTCCTATAAAGAAGTAGTTAAAATTTCTAAAGTCTTTTACTTTCAAAGTTATTTATTTTCTGGCTCTTTATAAATAAAGAAGGAAGCCTCCTACAAGAAAGGAAAATCACCTTTCTTTTGTATATATATAACTAACTCTTGTAACACACTAACCACTAACTTTTTATCGCTTGGTCACTGGTGGCACCACTCCTGCCTCCACGTGGCGGGGCCGGTAACCTGGGAGAAGGAAGCTCCTCTCCCGGGGCGAAAAGGAGCAACAATGGATTGCGACGAATTTCCACCAATAGAGCCAACAGGCTCTCAACAAATTGACACCCATAGAAGGGAACATGATCCTAGTCTCTCGAAAAGAATGAGAACAGATTCTAGCAAACCAGAACCACCAGCTTTTTTGATAATGCATTCATTATCGAATCAACCAGTAAGCAATTTGTCTTCCTTTGTCATTCAAAGGTGTCTTGAAAATTCAGCAGGAACACCAAAAATGGTAAAACGACTTCAGTCAGGAGATCTATTAATTGAAACCACGCAGGCAAGACACTCTGAACTGTTATTGAAACTGTCAACTATAAGCGGAATCCCAATTAAAGTCACGCCGCATAATACACTGAACTCCTCTAAAGGAGTAATAAGTGAGTGGGATCTACTAAACTTCACCGAAGAGGAAATAGTTACGGAATTACAAGAACAAAAAGTAACACAAGCAAGGCGAATCATGATCCGGAAAGACGATAAACTAGTTCCAACACGAAATATCATATTGACCTTCAGTACACCAAATTTACCAAACTCAGTAAAAGCAGGCTACCTCCACTGCCGAGTCCGGGCATACATTCCAAATCCCTTAAGGTGTTTCAAATGCCAAAAATTCGGTCATTCTCAAACAACATGCATAGGAGAAAATACATGTCCTAATTGTGGTTCGAAAAATCATTCTCAAACAGATTGTACTGCAAAATCTCCAGAGTGCCCAAATTGTAAGAATGATCACCCAGCTTATTCAAAATCATGTGATCTGTGGAAAATGGAGAAAAATATACAGAAGTTTAAGATTGAACACAAAGTATCATATCAAGAAGCAAGAAGACAAGTCAAGGTAACTATGCCAAAACGCAGCTATGCTACTGCTACCCAAAACTGTCAAGCTGTTGCTACCCAAACAGAAGTGTCAATCCCACCTAACACATCCATTGCAGAATGGGCACGATCTGTACTTTTGACAGATCAGCCCGCTAACAAACCTGTTTCAATAGACGAGGTAAACAATACCCCACTCTCAGTTCCATCTAAAATTACATCAATCGATAAATCACAAAGGAAACCACAAAGGCAACGTGCCTCTGAATTGAAACAACCAAATTCAAGCAGTATGGACAGCGAAGCTGTAAATGCACAAGAAGAAACAGTCCTTGATCTTCATGCAGAAGATGACATGGAGACTGGATGTTCATCTACTGGTATCGATGATGTAGAAGGGAGTACAGAATATGGATGTCCTTATTTTCCAAGAAAGGATAAGATAAAACATGATCGTCAAAAGCAAACTGCACCCTCTTACAAGAAACAGACAGAATCATCTTCCCTCTCTAAAACCAAATAATGATGCACATCGTACAATGGAATTGCAGAGGTTTACGCAGTAATACCGATGATATATACGATTTGATCTCACAATATAATCCGGTAGCCTTTTGCTTGCAAGAGACTTACTTAAATCCACAGGTAACTTATTCGATTAAACATTTTACAGCCCATAGAAAAGATAGAATTAGTTCAAGCCATGCACATGGTGGAGTTGCAATTCTAGTGAATTGTAAATTTCCAGCAAGAAACATTCCTCTTCAGACCCACTTAGAAGCCGTTGCAGTTCGTGTAGAAATGGGAAAAACAATAACTCTCGTCTCATTGTATCTTCCACCTAATAATATCTACACGTTGAAAGAATTAGAAGATCTTATAAAACAGATACCATCTCCTTTTTGTCTTCTTGGTGACCTAAATGCAAATCATCGGCTATGGGGATCTGCTTACATGGATAATAGAGGGCACTTGCTAGAAAAACTCATAGACCAACTGAACCTAACTTTGCTGAACACTGGTCATAACACCTACACTCATCTCTCCACGGGATGTATGTCGGCAATTGACTTATCTATATGCTCCCCTGAGTTACTTCCTACTATAGATTGGACGGTTTTAAATGATCTGCACAACAGTGATCATTTCCCAATAATATGCAGAATTCAACAATGCAGACACCTTGCCCCGATCATCGGGTATTATGGAAATTTTCTAAAGCAGATTGGGAAAAGTTTTCTGTCTCCATCTCGTTTGATAGCCAATTGATACAACTAGGGTCCATTGATGATGCCACCGAGCACATTACCAAACAAATACTAGCAGCAGCTTCCAAAGCAATACCAAAATTTTCTACTTTCAAACACAGAAACCTTAAACACTGGTGGAATGACACTTGTACCACAGCGAATAAAGAAAAAAATAAAGCCTGGAATCAGTTCCGTAAGTTTCCGACCACCGACAACCTAATCCAGTTTAAAAGGCTTAAGGCAAAAGCACGACAAATTAGAAGACAAGCCAAAAAAGAATCATGGATACAGTTTGCCTCTTCTATCACAAAAGACACTAGCAGTAAAACTATTTGGAAAAAAATTCGACAACTAAATGGCAAATTTTTCCCGGTTTCTGCTCCAATTTTAATCAAAAACGGACAAGAAATATCCTCACCACAAGAAATAGCTAATGCGCTTGCAGAGACTTTCTCCGAAACTTCTGCCACTACAGCTTATGATACTTCCTTTCTACAAACTAAAGCCATAGCTGAAAAATATAAGATAAATTTCCAAACTACTCAGTCTCTAGCCTACAATCAACCTTTTCGTCTTTTTGAACTCCAAACAGCAATAAACAGATCACCAAATAGCGCTGCTGGAGCTGATGGAATCTATTATGTAATGCTAAAACATCTAAACAATATAGATTTGAATTTGCTAATAACTTTCTTTAATCGGATCTTCCTTGAAGGTACATATCCCTCTACCTGGCATCACTCTGTTATTCTAGCCTTTCCCAAACCAGGAAAGGATCAATCACTCACACAAAATTATCGACCAATCTCCCTCACCAGTTGTCTTGGCAAAACTCTAGAAAAGATGGTACACAGGCGACTTACCTGGATTCTTGAAACTCAAAAGTTGCTAAACAACAATCAATTTGGATTCCGACAAAACAGATCCACTTTAGATCTCATGGTGAAAGCAGAAACTAACATCCGTAATGCTTATGTAAAAAACGAACACCTTGTAATGGTGAGTTTGGACATTGAAAAGGCTTTTGACACAACCTGGAGGTATGGCATATTGCGAGAACTTTAATCCCTAGGACTGCGGGGACATTTACCGAAATTTATTAAAAACTTTCTCCAAAAGAGAACTTTTCAGGTTCGCTATCAATCAGTACTTTCTCGTATCTATACCCAAGAAGAAGGTGTCCCACAAGGGTCAATACTTAGCGCTACTCATTTTTCACTTAGGCTAAACACTATAACCCACAATATTCCCAGTACTGTCGAATTATACATGTATGCTGATGATCTCACTCTATCTTGCAGTTCAAAAAATATTCCTACTATTGAAAGACAGCTGCAACTCTCCATAAATAAGCTGGAAATATGGACACAGCAGAATGGATATCGTATGTCAGAACAAAAAACAGTTGCAATCCACTTCTGCAAAAAACGCAAGTTGCATCCGGAACCGGAACTTCGGCTAAAGAACCACCTGATACCACTCACCAGTAATTTTCGTTTCCTAGGTTTAATGTTGGACACCAAACTTAACTTTGTTTCTCACATAACATATCTCCGAACAGTATGCTTAAAGAAACTAAATATTCTTCGGTCCATTTCTGCCATGAAATGGGGTGCTGATAGATACTCTCTCCTACATCTGTATCGTGCTCTTATCAGGTCCCGATTAGATTATGGAGCTGTTGTCTATGACTCTGCTAGGAAAAGTGCACTAACCAGACTGAACACCATCCAACACAGTGCCCTTCGTACTTCGCTAGGAGCTTTTAGAACATCCCCTGTCCAGAGTCTGTATGTAGAGGCGTATGAACCTCCACTTCTTCACCTTAGAAGGAAAATGCTGCTCCTTAATTATGCAGCCAAAATTCAAAGCCTTCCAGCCCATCCTCTTCGATCATTGATTCTCAACCCTGATAGGATCACGTTCTACAACAGCAAAGTTACAGAAAATAGACCCACTGGTATTTGATTAAAAGAATTGATACATGCCTGGGACATAAACTTTGACAATATGCTTCAAGAGAAAGATGTACCTGATCCACCCTGGTCTGTAACTCTCCCTCACTGTGATAACTATTTTCAGCAATGGGGAAAAAAATCCCTGCCATATGAAAGTATTAAACAGCTACATAAAGACCATGCCCTCAACAATGCTCAACGCTGTATAATATATACAGACGGTTCGAAAACAGACTCTTCTGTTGGTGCTGCAGCTGTCTTTTCCACTTTTACGCTTTCAATATCATTACCAGTTGAGTGTAGCAGTTACACTGCAGAATTATACGCAATAAAATTAGCCCTAGAAAATATAAACACTTCCCACAATACTAGCAGTATAATATACACAGATTCCATGAGTGCAGTATCCGCTTTGGACAATAAACTTTCAATATCGCATCCCGTCATAAAACAAATTTTTTCCTGCTTAAACCAGCTACGAAGTAAGAATCATGCAGTGCTATTTTGCTGGATCCCAGGGCACTCTGGTATCACAGGTAACGAGAGAGCAGATCAGGCAGCCAAACAACCAAACAGTGCAATACCATCACATTACCATGTACCATACGTAGATTATTTGAAGCACATTAAAAAAATCAATACAATCCAGTGGTCTGAAATATGGAAGTCACAAACGAACAACAAATTGCTTGAAATCAAAGAGAAACCAGCACTATGGAAATCTAGCTTAAGAAAAAACAGACAAGAAGAGGTTGTGCTAGCAAGATTACGCATAGGGCATACACATCCAACCCATATATATCTACTCAAGCAGGAGGTCCCACCTCAATGCACTCATTGTGCTTTACCACTTACCGTCAAGCATATACTCTTAGATTGTAATCAGTATTCCTATTTCCGAAAAAATAGTTTCCTTTCACTGTCACAACTGAAAGAGCCTCTATCACTTGCCCATATTATTGGAAACAGTGCGAATTTAAAAGAACTATTTACCTTTCTTAAGCAGATACAAATATATTATTTTCTATGATTACAAACTGGAACCAAATTTTATATAAAAACAGGTCATAAGAACAGGCACATTTTGGCCCTAGTTGCCCTTGTGCCCAAAAATACCAATACCAATATCCTTTTATTGAATGAAGAAACATGCATTTAGCACCATTTAATCACCATTAAGAACCAACTTAGGGGGTGAGATGATGCATCATTTCCCTGATAGGGAAAGCAGGCTAGCACGGCTTGCCCCTATTCAACATTCTGCCCTCAGTATTGCTGTAGGTGCTTATAGAACATCGGCAGTACAAAGTCTTTATATCAAAGCGCATGAACCTCCGCTCAGTCTCAGGAGAAAGATGTTACTCCTGAACTATGGGGCCAAAATTCAAAGTCTAACTGATCACCCCATCAGCCCAATACTTAATGATCCACAGTTCTCAATGCACTATAGAAATAAACCTAGAGCAGTTCAACCTACTGGCATCAGATTGCAGGCATTATCACAAACCTGGAATATACGTCTAGACAAAGTCCTTCAAGATTCAAGCAGTGCAGATCCTCTATGGTCTTCTATTAAACCATCCTGTGACAGCTATTTCCTAAACTGGGGAAAACATTTGCTTGCAAATATCAATATACAGCAACTCCATACTGCTCACACACAAAATTATCCACGTTTCTTAAAAGTATACACTGATGGATCAAAGTCTGAAAGTGGAGTTGGGGCTGCAGCTTTTTTTGTCTTTTCCTATAACACCATCTCTGTTTCCCTGCCTACTGAATGCAGCAGTTACACAGCAGAATTATGTGCCATCAAGCTTGCCTCAGAATATATTCTCCATCTGTCCATCCAAAAAAGTGTAATATATACAAGACTCACAGAGTGCACTTTTAGCCTTGCAAAATTCCTCCTCACCAACACATCCTGTAATAAAAACAATAAAAACTCAACTGATGCATATTCATGAACACCAACAAGTAGTCATCTTTTATTGGATCCCAGGCCACACTGGGATATCAGGGAATGAAAAAGCGGATTACGCAGCAAAACAATCATCCAATATAGCATCATCAGATTGCTATGTTTCATATATTGACTATAGATCCTATATAAGATATGTATGAAAGGAACAGTGGACACGTCTATGGCAAGCTCAACTGCAGAACAAGCTCCTTCAAATAAATTCTGAACCACAGTTATATGCTTCCAGTTTCCATGTAAACAGAAAGAAAGAAGTCCTCCTATCCAGAGCACGAATCGGTCACAGTCACCTCATCCATCTCTATCTACTGACTGGAGATGATCCTCTGAAGTGTATGCGCTGCAACTATTTTCTCACAATGAAACACATTCTCGTTGATTGTACACTGTACACTGATACCAGAAAAGCCTCATTCAGTATTCTTCAAAATCTTCAAGAACCTTTAACACTTTGTTGTATCATAGGCAATGATGCAAATCTTCCAGAATTTTTCTGCTTCCTAAAACGGATTCAGCTATATGATTGCCTCTGACATGGTTTCATTATCACCATGTCTGACTGATAGGCGCAATATGGCCCAAGTAGCCCTTGGACCATATTAGAATACCAATACCCAAAGCTTTCAAACTTCTACTTGGAACAGTCTATGAAAAGACACCACTCTTTTTTATTTTGATTAATACCAATTTCTTCATATAGACCAGATCAAAACAGTAGTATACGGATTCTGCAGCAGTATAAAAATTGCATAAGTGGAATTTGAAGTCTTTCAGTTGAGATACTATTCTTACAGTTAGGGAAATATAATGCTTTACTTGAGCAGGCTACTGAGGAATGTTGGTATAATCCCAATTTTCCTTTCTCTAGATTCATCATCCAGTTCTGAAAATTCTTCTTTGGAAGATAGATTTAGAATTGAAGGGTCTTCACTGTATGGGACTAGAGCAATAGAGGATGGTAATGTAAAATATACTTCATTATTTCAATACAAAAGTATATCATCATGATTGCTATGGTGCACTATGGCCAGAGATGCCGATGCACCTAAAAAATTCCCAAACATAGAAACAATTATGATTGCTACTTTTGCATTGTAGATACAATACAAAAGTAGCAAGTCATCGTGATGGTTTCTGGGCTTCATCCATATTCCAGGTATAGCCAATAGGCATACATTTTCGACTGACATCAGCAATCTTTCTATTGTTTACTTGCAATTACCACAACACAAACAAGGTGCCCACATCTTTTTATGAACACCCATATACATTCAAAAAAAAAAAAAAAAGAATATATGGACTTTGAATCTTTGGTGCTGCCAATAATGTAATGTTTCACCTCTTTCAGACCTATATATTATCCACAAACTTAACAGAATGATCCTGGAGATAACCTGCACCTTTGTTTGGTAGCCATAGAAAATTGTTAAAAAAAAAAAAACCCTTATTATACAAATAATACAGGTTCTTGCATATCACAGTATCAGTATGCACTTAGGTAATATATACAAGATACTGGACATTCAATATTTAAGTACATAACGAGATATTGGATGGTCAGCATAAGTATTTATCCTAGAAATATTTAGCTATCGTTGGTGACTATTGTCAGGAATATGCATTATGCAAAAAGGATAAGTGGAGTAGTAGTTCCAGGGTGTGTCTGCCAGGGGAAAAAAGTTGATGACTTTTTAGAGCAGATATCTTTTAAGTTTTAAGGGCACAAAAGTTATTATTGTTACTTGTTTGCACAATGACATTAAGAGCAGGAGGTCTGTGGACTTACTTTACAAGTACAGGGCAATGTTGAAAAACAGTTGTGAGTGAGGTTAAATTTGAAAGTGTCTGCAATTCTGCCCAGACATGATTCTTTTCTTTATTTATTTATTATTATTTTTTTTTAATGAAAACCTCATTCATGAGGAGTATTAGAACCTATAGTACTTAGTACCCTGCATGGGTTGGAGGTTGAGAAGATGAAAGAAGATATTTGTTGACATTAGACTTGAACTTCTATAGACTGTAATTTTCAGGAAATACATATGAAGGAAGGTTGTTCCAGAAAACAGCAGTTGAATGAATAAACGAGGGAGATGAAAAGTTGGTTCTGTGAGTTTGAAGTTGGACAGTAAATGGATGTTGGCTGTTGGTGGCACATGTTTGGACTGTTTTGAAAGAGAGAGCAGGAATTATAGAAGCCAATTCAGAAGAGGGTCTGTGGATCTGTAGAAAAGGCATGCTGCAGAAACAATGTCTGTGACACAGAGAGTGAAGAGACTCTGTTAGAGATGAGTCATTAATTAATGCATAACATAAGCCAGAATATCACCAGTGGATCGACACTGACGGTCGTTGATTAGGTGGGAGGTTTCTAGATAGTTTAAAAGTTGGTGGTTAATTGATTTCTCCATTACTTTAGAGAGAGTAGAAGTAATTGCAATGGGACGATAATTGGATGGGAGGGATTTGTCACCCTTTTTAGGAACTGGCTGGATATGAGCAAATTTCCAAGCAGAAGGAAAAACACCTTTGGAATAAGAAAGTGAAAAAACAGGCGGCAAAGAACAGGAGTAAGTTCAGGAGCACACGTTTTAAGACCAATTGGTTAAATCCCGTCAGGACCTGGAGCTTTCTTAGTATCAAGATACGTCAAAATCCTTCTGACATCCTTTTGATGGAAGACCACAGGAGGCATTGAATGGAGTGTGCTGGGAATGGTGGGAGGTGTTTTACTGAGATCATTAATACATGAGTTGGAAAATGGGATGCCAGCAGGTCAATTTTATCTTTTGTTGGCTGAAGTAACAACAGAACCATCTGGTTTTGAGAGAGATGGGCAAAAGTTGCGGACAATAGCTTTGGCGAGAGACCAGAATGCTCGGCTACTATTAGGGCAAGAAGCAAGTTTTCTACTCTTAGTCTGTTCAAAATCTAGTTTGGACTGATTAATGACTGCTTTACAATTGTTGTGAGTTCTGGTGTAGGCAGAAAATGAAACTGAAGAATTGGAAACAAGCTAATTACAATATGCAACATTCTTCTCCTGAACGGCCGTAGCACATTTATTGGAAAACCAAGGTTTGGATAAAGGACAAGATTTTAAAGTGGAGTGTGGGATGAAGAATTCCATTCCTACAAGAATAATTTCACTGATACAATCTGAGGAAACATTGACATCAGAAGTTTTGAAACAGTAATCCGACCAAGGAAAAGAAGAAAAGAAGTCTCGCAGGTCATCCCATTTTGCATTCTTGTAATGTCAAACAACACGAGGTTGGGAATAGCCATGAGATAAAGGTTGAGACAGGTGCTAAAAGTCTTCCTCAAGGTGATTCAGCAAAGGATAAGATGTAAGTGCGAAAGTGCACTAGGAAACACACAGTTCGGATTCTGCAGGGGACTAGGCACCAGAGAAGCAATTTTCTGTTTACAAATATTGCTACAAAGGTGCTATGAACATCAAAAAGATGTGTATATATGTTTTATTGACTACGAGAAAGCCTTCGATTCAGTAGACCACGACCGCCTAATTGACCGACTGAGAAAACTTGGGCTTGAAAACAATGATATCAACTTTATTACAACTCTCTACTGGAATCAAACAGCCCGGCTTCGCTATGACAACGACCTGACAGACCCAATTCCAATAAAAAAAGGCGTCCGGCAAGGCTGTCCGTTATCTCCCATTCTTTTTAACATCTATTCGGAAATGATCTTCGACCAAACACTGGCTGACAAGAACATCGGCATAAAAGTTAACGGACACTACATCAATAACTTAAGATATGCCGATGACACAGCACTAATAGCGGATTCAGAACAAGATTTACAGACCATCTTGAACGAAGTGGACATAGAAAGCCAAGCATGGGGGCTACGAATCAACAAAAAGAAAACAAAGGTGATGAAGGTCAGCAGGACTGCAAGCAAAATCACGATCAAACTAAACAACGAAAAATTAGAGCAAGTACACCGCTTCAAGTATCTCGGAGTACTCATTGATGACCAGCTGAACCATGAGGCCGAAATCAAAAGCAGAATTGAACAAGCCAAGCAGGCATTCACCAAATGGAGAACCCTCCTCACCGACAGAAGCTTGAACATCATGCTCAAATTACGCACATTGAAATGCTACATCTGGCCAATACTGCTCTACGGTGTAGAAACCTGGACTCTAACATCAGCCACTACAAAAAAGCTCCAGGCCTTCGAAATGTGGCTCTACCGAAGAATGCTGAAAATCCCGTGGACAGCCAAGATAACCAACGTACAGGTCCTGCAGGACATGCACACGGAACGGGACCTGCTCAAAACCATCATCAGCAGGAAATGCAAATACCTAGGTCACATCGCTAGGAACCAACAAAAATATCACCTACTACCACTCATCCTGGAGGGAAAGATCGAAGGCAAGAAACGCCCAGGCAGACCGAAAATGGCATGGCTAGATAACATCAACACCTGGCTTCACATGACAACAGCACAAATTCTACACGCAGCGCTAGACAGAGAACAATATCAAAACGAAGTCGCAAACGCCATTCGGCAGCATTAAAGAAGAAGAAAGGTTGAGACAATCACCAAGTTGGATCTGAATCGCCTAAGGGAACTCTCACTTCGACCGTGTACTTAGAAGGGTTGTTTATGAGAAAAAGATCAAGCTTATTGGCTGTATGATTAGGATTGTCCGGTATTCTGGTAGGTAAATGAACGATCTGTGTGAGGTCATTAATAATTGCAAAAGCTTTATCATCATGACCAGCTGGGTCGGTGTGACTTGAAAACGGAAGCCAGCTGCAGTTGCGAACATTAAAATCACCAAGGAAAATTATCTCACACTTAGAAAAGTTGGACTGGAGAAAGTCAAGTTGCAAAGGGGGGAAGTCAAAGAGCTCCAAGTGATTAGTGGAGTTTGGAGAATGGTAGAGACAACAGATGAATTTGACAGAATGAGGTAGAGATATTTGAAAGAGAGCCAGAGAAGATTGAAAAGAGGAGATTCCAAATTAGCAAGTGTATAACTCAGGTCTTTTCCTCCTGGTGTGGGGAGGATGTTCTCCCCTCATGGGTAGCACAGTTGATAGATTTGATATCCTCTCTGGTTTGGGGAGGTTGGCAATTCTATCAACTGTGCTACCAGTGAGAGCTTCAGTAGTCATATCATCCAAATCTTCCGCACCTACTGACATAGCAAGTTCTACTCGCATCGATTCTGTTTTCAGCCTGTTCAACCATATTTCCTGAATAAACTGACTCCGGCCATGCATTTTTCCACATGCATTTAATGTTGACGGTGTTGCTTCTTTCAGCGATAAAGCTATGATTCTGATAGAGTCCACAATTGAAAAATGTTTCCATGCATCCATTACTTCAATAGATTCGGAATCAATTTTTTCCAAAATCCATTTTGACGATTTTCTGATGTAATGAGATTTAAAGTGGATATAATGGCTGAATGAAAGAAGTTGTATTAACCTAGTACAACTGTGGTGGGAGTAACATAACTTCGATGTTTGGATGACTTAAATCTTTTGGATGGCCTGGTGTGCTATCCAATAGTAATAAAACTTTGAAATCTTGATTTTTACACAAGTTCAATAGCACAGAACATAACACAGGGATTTCTCAATAATTTTTTTTGACTAGCGAGTCAACAGCGGGATTCAAAAAGAGTGGAAATGTTGGAAAATTACATCCAACATAATAGCAGGGTTTCCCCCGCACAAAAGTTCAAGAATATCCTGTTGTGCGAGGTTTACCAAAATTCTCTAACCATATTAGAGCAAAACCATATTAGAATGTTATATAAGTACCATGTTGGGCGAGGATTTCCACAGTTTATCAATTGTGTTAGAGCAAAACTGTGTTGTAGAAGTACCATGTTATACGGGGGTTGCCTATACAACTTACAACTCGAGCATCAAAATTCAGGTAATTTTGATACTGGAGTTGTATGAAAGATACTGATACAGATAAAGACTCTGAAACATGCTTATGACTTTCTTGTGGACAGTTCACTAGACTAAAACAAGTGGGAGTTGTCATCTTCAAGAAATATCAGAATTTTTTTTTTTTTTCAAACTATGATGCCAATTCTGAACCATTCATTCAGGTATTTTTCATATTTACAATAAAATTCAGAATGTCTCTGAAAGCCAGAAGGCACTTCAGATTTGGAGTTCATCAGACAGAATTCCATCCGAATTATGGGATTGTGTCTTACTTGTGGATTTGTCATGTAGTATGTAGTTCAAAATGGTCAGTTAATCAGTTATTTAGCAATTATTATTGCTTTGATACAACTGATCTCTAATAAAAAAAATTATGACAGTTTTCCCCTCTAGCTTTTATAGCACATGTTTAACATTTCCCAGTTACACGTGTTTATCATGTTTCAATTTTATTATTTTTTTTTAAGGGATTTTGATGCGTAATAGACAGGTAAGCCAAATTCATGTTTTTCCCTTTTTGTTTTAACTTAATTTTCAAGAAAGACTGAGTAAGCACACTTTTTTGCACATTATCTTTGTGCTTGTGGTTCCCAATCCACTCAAAGTCAATAAAACTTGTCTTATCATAAAGTTTTTTTTACAAAATTTTCCTTATGAAATACCAAATCAACTTCAGAAAAGAAGATATTTGATACACATATCATTGTATTCAACAATTCCTTTGATGGCCATTTCAATCTATACTCACTCACTCGCATTAAAATACAACAATTTGTCAATATCAAGATCTTTTGGGCCTAATAGTAAATCTTTACATGTTTCACAATTGTTGCTTTTTGCAGCAAAAATTGTGAAAAATATTTCTGGCTAGGAATATTTAGAAAGAAATATTTCTTTCTAAATATTTCTAAAATTAACCTGAGATATATGCCAATCCACTTTTTTTTGTTCATTATATGCACAGTTTGTCTTTTTCCTGCATAGCTGTTATTTTCTTCCTTAAACAATTCAGCAAAACAGGGCAGAATCCTGGCTTATTAGCAATACTGAACACTGAATGCTTCAGGGGTTTTCTGCTTGGTAAATTCAGCTTCCTTATCAATAACTTATAAGTACCTTGGATTCTGAAGGTATATCGTATTAATAGCAAAAGCCTTGTCTATAGACTGTCCACTTTCTGCCTTTTATACTGCATGCAAATGACCAAATTTGAGATTAAAAGGAAGGTATATTGTGCTACAGTAAGGCTGTCCTTGACCTTGTTCAGCAATAAATTTTTATTTTGTTGCAATTTCAGAACTTTATTTTTAAGCCTGGATGTAACTGATCTCTTTTTATTGGTGTTGGCGTTCTCTGTACTTAACCCAGGTACTTCATGCAAAGTATGACTCAGCACAGTTTCTGTGTTGGGCATGGCTGAAAAACATGGACTGAACACTTTACAATCAGTTGAAGGAAGAAACTCAGTATTTGGCTGAGCAAATTTGATAAGGTTTCCCTTTTAGTGCTTGTGAAATATCAATCATAACAATGAGCTCCACACAGCCTAGCATTATTATATACTAATGATCCATAATTATCTTGATGTCGAATACTATCATACTTACCAAATGCTTTCAGCCAGTCTGCAAGCTTTACAAAAAAAAAAAAAAAAAAAAAAAATAGATTAAGATGTGCAGGAATGGCATATTTATAGAACTGCACATTTTGGAAGGGGAGAGTGAACTCCCCAATCCAACCAGGTCATTATATCTATAAATTTAAATTATTTAATTATTCAATAAACTATTACTTTGATTAATATCAGTACACTATTCATATTAATTAATGCAATAAGTTATGAATAATTTAAATGTTTAATGAATAATTTAATAGTTTAAACGTTTTCTGGTTCTATCAATTATGATAAATTATCTTAAATATTCTTTTGGAAATTGGTACAATTGCACTCCAGATTTATTACACAAGAAACACTTTTTTTCTGGGCATGATGTCAGCAATCAACTACACAAATAATTATAATAATAATAATAACAAAAAATGCAATGTAAAACAAACTTGCTACACTCAATGAGCACTAACCTACTCCAAATACACAATAACTTTATTAGCACTGGGCATGCACGTTAGTACTCTGTGGGTTTTCATGACCATGTTAGTTTCATGTGCCTGAACTAGTGGTGTCGGGAGTAATTGAGCAAGTGATCACTCTGTGTCTTACTATTCTGTGGGTTGCCTGTCCATGGATCCTTTCAAGAAGCTTGATATCATTTTTTAAGTGCAAACTCCATACTTAGACACAGTATTTGAAGTGCAGTCTTACAGTTTCCTTATAAATGGCACTAGGACCTTATCTCGAGAAGCAAATATTTAATAGATCTTCAATGAGACACCACGAGCCTTCCTTGCCACTTGTCAAAGGAGCAAGGAGATCATAATGTCCTGCATGGAGAGTTTTATGTCTCCCCCCCCCATATGATAGCTCCCAAATCCTTTTTTCCTTAACTGTTTTTAATCCAACCACATGTAAGTTATTTTGGGGTTCCTATGCCCCAAGTGTAAGTCATTGCATTTTCTGCCTCTTTTCTAATCATCCTCGAAGCCTGTCCAAGTTATGCTAAAAGCCCTGCTTGGGTGATGATTTACTATCCTCTCGCTCTTGATATTGCACCCTCTGATGGTTGCTGAATAGATATAAGGGAATTTTTGTTTATCCAGACTGATTTTTGGAATAAATTTATTCATCCACACTAGGTGGATGAATAAATTCATCCACCTAGTGTTGTGGAAGTGAGTAGTTTGAATAAATTGTCTCTTGCATCGTGTTGCAATTACTGTTGATAACAGGATGCATATGTATCTCTGACCACAGTTCCAAGCCTGATGCAGTCATCTAAGACACATTCATTCAGGAATTTATGTGGTCAAAATTAGCCAACCTTACATTCTTGACAATAATCTATACAACATACCTGATGACTAGCTGTATTCCAAAGCCTTGTTCAGTTATTCTTTGAGTGACGTGAAATGTTACTTCTTTAAAATGAGCTGTTCCATCTCTGAGGTAAGTTGTATTTGGGGTTCCTTTGTTATTCCTTCTGGAATACAGTGCTGCTTAAGCTAACCAAATGGATTGTTTTTATTAATTTTCAGTTGCAAAATAAAAAAAATTTTTGTAATTAATTTCTTAATTGCTATAATCAATGTAACTGTAGTGAGAATATAAAGCCCCTTTCAAAATTTTTATTAAACCTATATGTAACATTTTCTTGAAGCTGTCTTACATCTGTATTAATTTCTTCCTTTCCATCCTGGCATATCACTTATGCTCCTCTGTATTGAAAAAATTTTTCCTTTAATTATCAAATGCAGTTCTTGTAAAATATGAGCCTAATGGACAAACCTCATGTATAAAAGTGAATTTCGTCCATTAGGCCCATATCAAACTTTATCAAAGTAATACATTTTCTGACATGTGTTAAAGAAATTTTTTTTTTATGCAGATATAAAAGAAGATGTCAGATACATAACAAATCTAGCCTGCAAAATCAGAAGGTATGTCTATTACATTTTTTATAGTAAAACAATTGGTTATTTCCATATATAACAACACAGGATCGTTGAAAGCGATATTGAAATATGAATAGCATATATTTACAGATATATTATGTCTTTGAACATTGTTTCTAATAATAACACTTTTGAAGCACAGAAAATTTAATTCATGTGCAAATACTTTCAGTATGTTTCAAACATATGTGTAAATTCTTGTACGGATCATCCTTAAGAAAAGGTTAATGGATTAAAATTTGGTGAACACGACTTCATCCTCACTAGCAGAAGATATATTGTGAATGATGTTACCATCCTGAACAAGGTAAATGTTGGAAGTGATCACAGAATGGTAATGCACATTTGATATAGATGCAAGAAAAGAAAGGAAAAAACTGACTCAAGTAAATAATACAAAGGTCTTTAAGATAACAGAAGAGGAGAAAAAGCAGTATGTACTAGAAATTAAGAACGAGTTTGAGCTTCTGCAGACCTTTCAGGAACAAGATATTGATGAGGAATACAACAACCTTCTGAAAGTGATAAAGCCTGAGAAACCTATAGGTAAAAAGAAATCCAAAGAAGTAAAAATTAGTAAAGAAGCATTTGTTGTGATGAACCGAAGACGAAAAATGAAGAGAAAGATAAACACGGACAAGGACAAAATTGAGTATACTGAGTTATGCAAAACCATTAGAAAGAGACTCAGAGAGGACATAAGAAGCATTAACACAAGAAAAGTAGAAGAAGCATTAAGGGAAAACAACGGACTTTAGCAGAGAAGGACTTGGGCAGGACATAGCTTGAAGACATGATGACAGATGGACTAAGAAAATAACAGAATGGTACCTAAGAGGAGCTAAAAGAAAACCTGGAAGGCAACAATGGAGATGGACAGATGAAATTCACGAGTTCATAGGTAGTAATTGGATGGCCATTGCACAAAACAGAAGAAACTGAAAAGTTGCTGGAGAGACCTTCATTCTGCAGTGGATTGAAAATGGCTGATGATGATGGCCAAGACCATTCATCTTCAAAACATCTAGAATTCCAAATTTTAGATTAATATATCATGGAAATGCTTGCTCAGGAAGTGAAGAACTACATTTGCTATAGGCGGTGGTTTTCCCCCCATCTAGCAGGTGACAGGCCCTACACAGTAATTTTTCTGGATGCAAAGTTTCCTTCATGACTTTATGAGAATTTTATATGTGCTCATTTAGGAAATTTTATGTGCTCATTGCTTAACAAAATTTGATGAATAACTGTTTTCAAAAATTGCTGAAATGAAATAGAAGCTGAGTTACTTATCTTTGTCAACAATCATTTTATATTAAATAAGCCTAGTATCAAAATTACGCATATTATGTGGAAATTTCTAATATTTAGTTTTATTGCTTAAAAACCAGTGTGTATTTACTGGAACTTATTAACAATATAATTTATTTTCCTATTATCGAGGCAGGGTTAGGTGGGATGGAAAACTGCTAGCTTGGGAGGATACACGGACTAATAAATTAACAGTAGCCGCTGGCAGAGTTAAAGTGATTCTTGCACTACTTCTGCTGAAATGCAATTGAGCAGTAGCCTGGAAAGCAAGGCAATGGGAATTTCCAGGACTGCTGGAAGTCATAGTGGAACATTGGCTGTGTTAGGGTAACTAAGAGTAGAAACAGGTGCATGTATACTTGCATGTACACCAATGCTAGGAGTATAATTAATAAATTCGATGAGCTTGAAGTGCTAGTCAAAACACCAAAGTCGGATATTGTTCGGATATCAGAGAAATGGTGTCACACAGACATAAGCAGTGCAGAACTGGAATTTGGGGAGTACAATGTGTACATAAAGGATAGACAGGACAGGAAGGGAGGAGGGGTTATGCTGTTAGTTAAGAAAAACATAAAATCTAAGGAAGAGCATCCAATTGATGTGGGGGGAAACACACGCAATGTTGAGTCTGTTTGGTGTGACATAAGCACTGGGAAAGGAAAAACGAGAGTGGGTGTGTGTTATAGGCCTAATGAATCTGATGAGTATAATGAGCAATTGTGCAATAGAGTGGATCAGTAAATTAGAGTGTCTAATAATGGGGGATTTTAATTTCCCGGATATTGACTGGAATTTGTGGGTTGATCACACACACTAGCAAGGCTTTTGTGGATTTATTGGATGATTGTTTTCTACAGCAGCAGCATGTTCGAGAGGCAAATAGAGTGAGTAATTCTCTTGATCTGATTATCAGTAGTGATTCTTCATGCATCAAGAATCTGCAGATAAAGGAACCACTAGGTGGGAGTGATCACAATGTGATGAAGTGGGATTTACTCAAAGAGGTAACAACCATCAAGACTAAAGGGAAGGGTTTTGCTTTCATAAAGGTGACGACAGTGGTCTGAGACAGTATTTAAATTCTATACGGTGGAACCAACTGATGATGTTACCAACAGCAAATTCAAAATGGGGAGCATTCAAAGAATTAATCTTGGAAGCTACTAGGCTTTTCATACCAACAAAGAAATATTGTTCAAGATTTAGGCCTAAATGGTTGTCAGATGAACTAATTAGACATGTGACAGTGAAAAAAAATGCATGTGACACATATAAATTAACATGTGACACAGAAGCCTATGATAGATATAAGCTGGTCTGTAACCAAGTTACAAAGGAGGTTAGGCAGGCGAAAGCAGATTACGAGAAATCTTTGGCAAAGGATGCAAAGAAAAACAACAGAGTTCTTTACTTATGTAAACTCTAGAAGGAAGGGGATGAATCAGATTGGTCCACTTGTTATCGATGGTTCAACCGTTCATGATCTTGCTCAGGTAGCTAACAAACTAAATGAATATTTTGCATCGACCTTCACACATGAGGAGTTATTCAAGGAGGGGAATGCCAGAGGTGTATTCAACTCTGGCAGTAAGCTAGATAATCTTGTAATAACTCAGAGTAAAGTGGAGGAGAAATTGTTGAAGATAAACACAAGAAAGGCACCTGAAGTGGATGGAATCTATCCATTTATATTAAAGGAGGTGGCAAAGGAAGTAAGCAAACCCTTAGCCATAATTATGAGAGCTTCCCTCATAATTATGAGGGAAGCTCCAGTCCAAGGGAGGTACCCATGGACTGGAGATGTGCAAATGTGACCCCAATCCACAAAGGAGGATCAAAGGGAGGCTCAGGTAATTACAGATCTGTTAGTTTAACTTCTGTTCCAGGGAAATTAATGGAGGCACTGGTTAAAGAAGCATTGCAGTCACAAAGAAACTGGATGCAAAGAATACCTTTGATATCATATATTTGGATCTTAGAAAGGCTTTTGATACTGTTGCACATGGAAGACTGCTGCACAAATTGGAGCAGTGTGGCATTGGAGACAAATTGCTGCTATGGATAAAGGGATGGTTGAGTGGGAGAAGGCAGTGAGTGGTAATAAATGGACACTGCTCTTCATGGACTAATGTTATTAGTGGAGTCCCTCAGGATTCAGTGTTGTGTCCATTGTTGTTTTCCGTATTTATAAATGATATCGATGATGGTATAACCAGCATAATGTCCAAGTTTGCAGACGATACGAAGGTTGGCAGGATTGTTAATGACACTAATGACAGTACACTACTTAAACAGGATCTAGAAAAGTTGAGCAGATGGGCTGAGAGGTGGCAAATGAAGTTTAACATTGACAAATGTAAAGTACTACATATGGGAAGCAGTAATCCCAGAGTAACGTATCAATTCTGTGGTACCACACTGACACTGGTAGAGAATGAAAAGGACCTGGGGGTAATTGTGCAGGCAGATATGAAGTTTTCTAAGCAGTGCAAATGGTCTGCAAGAGTAGCTCATGGTGTCTTGTCAATGATATACAGGAATTTTTCTAGCAGAGATAAGGAGGTGATTATCCTCTTGTATAAGGCAATGGTCAGGCCACACCTTGAGTACTGTATACTGGTCTGGAGGCCTCATTTTAAGAAGGATGGAGAGCTGTTGGAACGAAAAGGGTTGCTCTTACGAAGAAAGACTTAAATTTTTCAAATTACAGTGTCTGGAGGCTTGGCCTCTGTGAGGTGATCTGATTGAGGTGTATAAAGCCTTGAATGGTTTGAGCATACTCAATACGGATGGTATTCTTCCTCTTGCTCAGAATAATTGCCTGAGAAGGCATAAATTCAAATTGAAGTAAGATGGTTGTAGGATAGATGTGCGGAAGTTTGCCTTTAGCCAGCGGGTGGTTTATTGGTGGAACAAACTTCCATCTGTCGTTGTAGAAGTTGATAGCTTAAATAGATTCAAGGCAGAACTTGACAAATATTTGGAGCGAGTGGATGGGTGAAATAAGGGATGGGTTTTTTTTTTTTTTTTTGGCTGATGCTATATAAACTTGCTTTCTGGCATCATGTGCCTTTGCTAATGCTAATTACTTTAAGCATTTGCTGTTTTATCCCTTATCTCTCCACCCCACTTGGTGAGGAATGCTGTTTTATGCCTTATTTCTTCACCCCCCTTGAGAGAATGTTTTTATAGAATTTCAAGGTTAATAATAATTACTTCCTCTGCTCATGTAATGTTTTCAGCCATTCTCCCATAACTTTATTCTTGAACAACACCTGACTCTTCAAAATTTTAACTAGCCTATTAATTTCTGAATTGCTTTGACATTATCTGCTGTAAAATTTTACTTGAAACCCATACAGCACCACAATAATGGTATTAACAGATTTTTCACACAAAATAGCACCATTAACTAGAGTATGTTCTTATTTTTGCCTGTCTGTGTAGAAGTAGCCAGTCCAGTAATAAACTCCTAAATTAATTTCTAGAAGTTAAATAAATAAATATATGCAATTCAAACAAGAATATAATTTTTTTGTTAATGATTCTTTACACAAGATTGATTAAAAGTTTATGGACTGAACTAATATGGAGATCCATCCAAAGGATGTATCTCCTTTGAAGTAACCTCTCCAATGCTGTGTACACACTGATTTTATCACTTCTGCAACTTTTGGAAGTATTCCTGATAAGCTTCTTTGGAATTCCTAATAGTTTTTGTGTCACATTTCTGAATAATATTTTCAGTCATTATAACTCTGTGACCTTTGAAGGGGGTTTTAAGCTTAGGGGGGGAAATTACATGGAGGTAAATCCAGTAATTATAGTAAATGGGAGGCCACAGTGATGGAGTGCTTTGCAAGATTACCTTGAATGGAAAGCATTGAGTGTATTTAGATGTATTTAGGGTTGTATATGCATGTGCCAATCTCCAAGGCCCACTTTTCCAGCTGTTTTCTCTGAACATCATGTAATCGGCTTAGAACTGTTTTGCAGTATTCCTATACACTGGTTCACTATTTGACCATGTCAGACAAATTCATAATAAACAATCCCCTGTGAATAAAAGAATACAATAAGCATGATCTTCACATTTGAATGAGACTGTTTTGATCTTTAGGGCCTTGAAGAAGATGAAGTTTTCCATTTTGAGGACTGGGACTTTGTTTGCAGGTCACAGCCATACCCACAGTACTATGCCTGTAATGACAAAAGAAACAAAATGTGGGTCAGCAGCAGCATGTCAATGAAGGTGCTAACATGTGAGAACTCGCCACTCTCTGTGATCATCTGTGAAGATGTGAGGCACATATTTGGCTGTAATACATCCCATGATATTACATCTGAAATACATCCCATGATATTACATCTGAAATACATCCCATGATATTACATCTGAAATACATCCCATTCTCAAATCGTGTTAAAATTAATTGATACGTGTCATAAGAAATAACAATTTCACTAGCAACTTTGTATACAGTTAAGGCATTAATCATGCCATATCAGGCATTAATCATGCCTGATCATCTTAGACAGATAAGCAACGGCCATCTTTAACTTTATGAACCACTGGAAAGCCTTTGAATGACACGTCATCTTCTCTGATAGCTGTTTTAACTTTTCATGGGTTTCTCTTGCATTCTTTCTAATTTGATGCAAATGAATGATTTTACAGGGAGCAGCAAATGTACTGCTTGCTGTAAAATCTCATTTAAAAAGCAATGAAACATAAAATAAAATGTTTTGTGTAGTGCATGATAATGACTGCAGATAAATAGGTGATTCATGCATTACTCTGTCTAAATGAGCCACTGAACATGTTGAAACAGTAATTTTTCTGGGTGCAAAGTTGCTTTCACGATTTTGTGGGAATTTTCTGTGTGCTATTATAGATGGTTGATGTTTCATCACTTAATAAAATTTGATGAATACTGTTGGACTGTTTTCAAAAAATTACTGAAATGAAACAGATGCTGAGTTTCTTTTCTTTGTCAATATTGGTAATCGGTTCCTGGTTTGTATTTGCATTTGCAGGGATACATTCTTATGTCAGAGAGAGAGAGAGAGGTTAGAGAGTAGGTCAGTCCCATAGCTTTTTTGGTCACACCTCATATGTAATATAGGCTCCAGGTGCCAAGCAGTTGTGATTGAGCATTTTCTCTGTGCTTAAAGTGTGATTATCTAAAAGCGATTTATAGTTCTTTAAGTTCCTGTCCTTAAGAAATTTATTTATTTAATATCAGCTACTGTTACAAAAGTACTTGTACAGAGCAAGAAAAGCTACCTTTCTTTATTTTTCATATTTCTATTACTAGCACTTACTAGTTTACGCTTGGTCACACCAGGCACTGCTCCTGCCTCCCCATGGCAGGGTGGCTGGAAACCTTGGCAGAAAAGCTAATCTGCCAAGGGCCAAAAGGAGCAAACATGGATCAAAATGTGTTTCCGCTTCTAGAGCTGACAAGCTCTCGGCCAGAGTTAGATATTGAGCATAACACATCGCAACTCAACAGGTTGAAAACCACTTCCTCAGCAACAGATTGTCCTGCATTTCTTATAATGCACTCTCTCTTGCAGATCAGCCTCTCAATAAGCTTTCTCTGTTCCATATCCAGAAACACCTGGAAAGACAGTCAAGAGACTGCAATCAGGGGACTTTCTAGTGGACTGTAAAAATTCAGAGAAACTGCTAAAACTTACAAATTTTGCTAGAATTTTAGTAAAAGTTTCTCCCCATGCAACTCTAAATACATCTAAGGGTGTTATATTCAGCTGGGATCTATTGAATGTCATGGAGGAGGAGATAACACAAGAGCTTCAAGATCGAAATGTCATTGCTGTGAAAAGAATTATGTTTAAAAGAGAAAATACACTCACACTTACAAGGAATATTATTCTAACCTTTATCACGCCAAATCTACCACCATCGATAAAAGCAGGCTATCTACTTTGCCGCATTAAACCATACATTCCTAACCAATTGAGATGTTTTAAGTGCCAAAAGTATGTCCACTCTCAAACTGCGTGCAGAGGAAACCAAGTTTGTCCTAATTGTGGGTTCTCTAACCACACCCAAAGTGAACTGCTTGGCAAAAGAAATGACTTGCCCCAACTGTAAAGGAAGCCATCCAGCTTATTCAAGGACATGTAACAGATGGAAAACTGAAAAGAAAATAGTTAAATGTAAGATCAAAAATAAAGTAAGCTTTCAAGAAGTGTGGAAATCAATTTTTCCCAGTACGAATAAATGTACGTATGCCAATATTGCACAAAAATATCAAACAATGGCTACCCCAAACTGATGTTACAGTCCCTTCAAACACCTCAATTTCTGACTGGGTTCGGACTGTTCTCTCTCAGCAACAGTCCAATATCCCGAAACAGTTGAACCAGGCAAGTAATACTGCACTTACAGTACCAGCTACATCTCCTCTTCCTCCCCCAGTGATTGCTTCTACATCGAATAATCAAAGCTCAGATTTTAAAAAGAATATCCAAGAAACTATGGATACAAGTGACTCATCTAGACAAGAAGACCCAATCCTAGAATTGTATGTGGAAGAAGATATGGACACTGGTCGGCCATTCTTCTCAAAAAAAGACAAACCAAAGCCTGAAACCCATAAGCCAGCCACATTAAAGAAACAGTCAGATACAGCTTCTTCTACTAAACACCAGTAATGCCTTACATTCTACAAAGGAATTGTAGAGGATATCGTAGCAACCTTAATGATATTCAAGTCTTGATTAGCCACTACTCTCCAGTTGGTTTCTGTCTACAATAAACTTACCTAATGTCTCAAATTTCTAACAACATAAAGAACTATTCTATCTATCGACAAGATCGTAATACTTCAAATGTGACCTGTGCGGGGCATGGCCATTTTGGTCAGTACAAAGATCCCGACCAAACAAATTGTTTTGCAAACTGAAGTTGAAGTTGTTGCCATATGTTTGATAGCCCAGGTTGTGTAAACACTAGTATCAATCTATCTCCCACCAAGTCATACCTTCTCTTACCAAGATCTTGAAAATCTAATGCAGTACCTTCCCGTCTGTCTCTTGGGGGATTTCAATGGTCACCACCCCTTATGGGGATTGATTAAATTAGATAGACATGGCTGACTAATTGAAACCTTTCTGGATAAGCAAAACCTTACTGTTCTTAATACTGGTGCACCCACCCACATACAATTACCAACTGGACAAACTTCTACAATCTATCTATCAGTATGCTCCCCGATTCTGTTTCCAATCATGGAATGGTATGCTCTGGATGATCCCATGGGAAGTGACCATTTTCCAATTGTTTGCAAGCTGCTCACTACCCAACTACCATTATTACAACCCTGTAGGAAATGGAAATTCTCTCAAGCCAACTGGGTCAAATTTCAATCAGCTATCAGTCTGGATGAGAAATTTATACGAATGCAGCCGATAGATGAAGCCACAGATTATATCACGTCACACCTATTATCTGCAGCTAAATGCTCAATTCCATTGTCAAATCCCCCTTTCCAATGGCACAATAATTATTGATGGAATGAAGAATGCACAAAAACAAAGAAGTTAAAAAATAAAGCATGGAATTCTTTTCATAGATCTGACCACGGTTAATCTTATTAACTATAAGAAGCTAAGTAGTAGTACTAGTGGCATGTGATGCAAGAGAGCAAGTGTATGAGCTTATGCAGCATCAGCCAAAAAAAAAAAAAAAAAATCACACCATTCCCTCCAAATGCCTGTCCAGTTCCTCCTTAAATTTATTCAACCTATTAACTTCCACAACGACAGATGGAAGTTTGTTCCAGCAATTAACCCGCTGGCTAAAGGCAAATTTCCGCGCATCTATTCTACATCTGTCTTTTCTTAATTTGAATTTATGCCACCTTAGGTTCGTAATCTGAACAAGTGGAAGGATCCCATCAGAATTCAGCGTGCTCACCCATTCAAGGCCTTATACACTTCAATCAGATCACCATGCAGGTGCCTAGTCTCCAGCCACTGCAATTTGCAGAACTTAAGCCTCTCTTGGTAAGAGGATCCCTTCATTCCCCTCACCAATCTTGTTGCCCTTCTCTGTACACGCTCAAGTAAATCTACATCTTTCCTAAAATGAGGCCTCCAGACCTGTACACAGTACTCAAGGCGTGGCCTGACCATTGCCTTATACAGAGGGACAATCACCTCCTTCTCCCTGCTAGCAAAATTCCTATATATCATTGACAAAACTTCATGACCTGCCTTGGCAGACTGTCTGCATTGCTCAGAAAACTTCATATCTGCCTGCGCAATTACTTCCAGGTCTTTTTCATTTTCTACCACCTTAAGTGGAGTACCACACAGTTGGTACGTTTCTCTGGGGTTACTTCTACCCATATGCAGTGCATTTGTCAAGGTTAAACTTCAGTTGCCACTTCTTAGTCCATCTGCCCAAATTATCTAGATCCTGTTGCAGTATCACACTGCCATTACTGTCATTAACAACCCTGCCAACCTTTGTATCATCTGCAAACTTCGACATTAAGCCTGATATACCTTCATCAATATCATTGATAAATATACACAACAACAGTGGACCTAACGCCGAACCCTGTGGGACTCCACTAATAACATTAGTCCACGAAGAGCAGCACCCATTGATTACCACCCTCTGTCTTCTCGCACTTAACCATCCTTTTATCCATTGTAGCAACTTACCCTTAATACCATTCTGCTCCAATTTGTACAATAGTCTTCCAAGCGCAACGGTGTCAAAAGCTTTCCTGAAATCCAAATATATGATATCAAAATTATTTTTTGCATCCAGTTCCTTTGTAACCACATCATAATATCCTATCAAATTTGTCAGACAAGACTTTCCCTTAACAAACCCATGCTGTGTCTGAATTATTGCTGCAGTCTTGTCTAGATGATCCTGCAATGCATCTTTAACCAGTGACTCCATTATTTTACCCGGAACAGAAGTTAAACTAACTGGTCTGTAATTACTCGTGTCATCCTTTGATCCCCCTTTGTGAATTGGGGATACATTTGCACATCTCCAGTCCATGGAGACCTCCCCTGAATCCAAGGATGCTCTCATAATTATGGCTAAGGGTTTGCTTAGTTGCTTTGTTGCCTCCTTTAATATAACTGGATAGATCCCATCCACCCCAGGTGCTTTTCTTATGTTTAACTTCAACAATTTCTCCTCCACTTTGCTTTCAGTTATTACAAAATCATTAAGTATCCTGCTACAATTTGATAACCTTCTGCCATTTTCAAACCTTAATAATTCCTCATGTGTGAATGTAGATGCAAAATACTCATTCAGTTTGTTTGCTATCTGAGCAGGATTATAAACAGTCGAACCATCGATGTCAAGTGGACCAATCAGATTCATCCCCTTCCTTTTAGAGTTTATATAAGTAAAGAAATCCTTGCTGTTTTTCTTAGCATCTTTTGCCAAGGATTTCTCGTAATCTGCCTTCGCCTGCCTAAAGTCTTTTGTGACCTGATTACAGACTAGCTTATATCTGCCATAGGCTTCTGAGTCGCTTGATAATTTATATGCATCCCATGCATTTTTGTTCTCTGTTACGAGTCTCATTAGTTCATTAGATAACCATTTAGGCCTAAACCTTGAACAATATTTCTGCCTTTCCCGTTTCCCAGTTCAACAATATTGAATAATTAAGGGCAAAAGCACATCTCACACAAAGACAAGCCAAAAAGAATTCCTGGATTCAGTTTGTGCAAATGCTCCTGAGGACATTGCAAATGCCTTGGGCACAACCTTTGCCCAAGTTTCAGTGGCACTAACTTGCTCTCTGGATTTCCAGAAAACTAAGACCATGTTTGAACAGCGATCCATCAATTTTCAAACCTCTGTACTCCATCCATATAATTCTGAACTACTACATGCTATCAAAACAACATGCAATAGTGCCTCTGGGCCAGATGGAATATATTATATCATGTTGTAACATCTTGAAGAAACACATTTAATAATACTGCTGGTCTTCTATAACCAAATCTTTCTTGGAAACCTTTACCCCATCTCTTGGCACCATGCCACAGTTCTTGACTTTTTGAAACCTGGAAAAGATCCTACCAGTCTGTGTAGTTACAGACCAATTTCCATCTCCAGTTTGACTTGGCGTTATGGCCTTAGCTGCCAATGCGCCATTAAAATACCAAACCAAATCAAACCAAACCCTCTCCAGTTCCCTTGGTAAGTTACTTGAAAAAATAATCCATAATCGACTTGTTTGGATCATAGAAATACAACATCTTTTGAGTAATAATCAGCATGAATTTCACCAGAACAGGTCCTCTTTAGATCTCATGATCAAAGCTGAGTCTGCAATTCGTAATGCCTTTGTAAAAAATTAACACCTTGTTATGGTTTCCATAGACATAGAGAAGGCATTTGTCACTACCTGGTGCCATGGCATTCTCAGTAACCTCCATGCTCTTGGTCTACGAGGCAATCTGCCTATATTCATCAGGAACTTCCTCCAGAATCGTTCGTTCCAAGTTCGATACCAGAACTCGCTTTCTATGACATTTTTACAGGAAGAAGGAGTACCACAAGGGTCTGTACGGAGTGAAACCCCTTTTGCCCTTAGAATCAATTCCATCACAAAAGAACTTCCAAATACTGTTCAGACTTACCTTTACACTGATGATCTCTCTATTTCTTGCATTCTCAGAACATGAGATGCAGATATCCCTGAATAAAGTCCAAAGGTGGGCAGTGTGCAATGGCTGTCGTCTCTCACAGCAGAAAACTGTTGCAATTCACTTTTGCAATCAACATAAATTACATACAGATCCTGAAATTCTGGTATCAAACTCCACCATTCCAATGACTGACAACATCAGATTCTTGGGATTAATCCTTGACAGGAAGTTAAATTTCTTTGAGCACATTAAATTTGTGCATACTACCTGCCTCAGAAAGCTGAATATACTAAAAGCTTTATCTGCCCTGTCTTGGGGAGCAGACCGTACATCTTTGTTGCTCCTATATAGAGTATTGATCAAATCCCTTTGGATTATGGTGCTCCAATCTATGATTCTGTCCGAAAGAGTACACTCTGCTGGCTGGAACCTATACAGCATAGTGCATTGAAGATTGCCCTTGGTGCTTTCAGGATATCTCCTACCCATAGTTTATATATTGAAGCTTATGAGCCCCCCCCTCATTGCCTCCACAGGAAAACACTACTTCTTAAGTATGCAGCCCGAATACAATTAATCCACCACTACAAAACCTCTGCAGAAATAAACCCAGTAAAATAAGACTGGCAGGCTTACACCTTATTGAATTAATGCAGAGTTGGAATGTTCCTATTTTCAACAGGCAACAATTAATGAATTGCTCCCAACCACCTTGGACTCTCCGTCCTCAGTTATCTTTAGACCCTTATCTTCACAAGTGGGGAGAGAATCGTCTACTGACACTCAATGAGAAACAACTCCATGCAAGCCATATTCAGAAATATGCCGATTTTTTGCCAATATATATACTGATGGCTCGAAATCACATTCAGCTGTTGAAGCAGTGGCAGTATTTCCCTCTACTATCATTTTGGCTGCCCTTCCACCTGAGTATAGCAGCTTCTCTGCAGAACTTCATGTAATAAAATTAGCTTTAGAGAACTTGAATCTCTACCCATCTCTAAAATACCTTGTATACACGGACTTTCTCAGCTCAATTACAGCAATGCAAAACTCCTCCTACAAGATTCACCCTGTGTTAAATCAAATCAGAAGACTCCTATTACAAATTGAAGAATATCATCAATCAGTGACCTTTTGCTGGATCCCAGCACATTCGGGGATAAAGGGGAATGAACTTGCTGATCAGACTGCTTAAAATCCATCAATTTTTGATTTAACCTCCGTTCCGGTTCCAGCCTCTGACTACATTCACATCATACAAACAGCATGTCTCATGCAGTGGAAAGAGCTATGACACACACCCAAACCAATAATAAACTGTACCGGTTGAAACACGATCCAAAGTGTTGGCACTCTAGCACCAAAACAGTGTGAAGAGAAGTGGTACTTTCATGGCACGAATCGGACATACATATCTGACCCACCTCCATCTGCTCAGAGGCGAAGATCCTCCTTAGTGTCCATACTGTTCAGAAAATTTAACACTGACTGCCCTCATTATCAACAGGACAGAACATCCGTCCTGTATTCCGTGAGAAATCTATGAGAACCAGAAATCTAACATTACAACATATTATTGGAGATGATGCATGTATCAACGAGTTTTTCTCTTATCTGAAAATAATTGGACTACACGATAAATTCTAAAATATTTACATCAAGTGGTTATGCCTAAATTTTGTTTTTAGCATTTTCCTGTGAATAGGCACATTATAGCCACAGCAGCTTATGCACCGTTAAACCCCCATAAAACACACACACGCTCACACACACACACACACACACACACACACACACACACACACACACACACACACACACACACACACACACACACATATGTAATATAATAATTGTCAGTGTTTGTCATTTTCTATGTAATATTTGTAAATTTACAAATTTTACATAACATACCAAATGAATTTCCTTGTATATATTACCAGTTATCATGGAAGAGCACCTTTCATTGAAGATTGCCATAAAATAAAATAATAAATATTCTTCCTGATTCTAAAAACTGAGGGAAGATAATCCTAGTGTATATTTATAACCTTATCAAGAAAGATGCTTTTTCTCATTCGGTTATTTGCTGCTCTTATCATTATATGATTATTTTTAAGAAGTTTGAAATCAGCTGGCACAAGCAGTGTGATGAACATTGGTAAATGGATATATGAGGTGAGAGTGATTAGGACAGAAAGGCAAGGCACTTGCCTCAGATACACACCACAGTTCCTTCCTGAGGCATTTATCTCAGGAAGGACATTTGATGTGCCCTCTCCAAGTCAGCACTTCTGGCTAACCCTATATCACCGAGATTAAAACTTGTGCAGTTCCAGGAACATTGCAATTGGGTAGTTGATAACTAGAAAAAGTTGTGGTGGTCTGTTAAATCACATTTCCTTTTGCACTATGCTAATTATAGATACTCTGCAAAGGACTTAACATGCATAAGTTCAGACAGCATATGGCTGTTACAGTGGTGTCATGGTCTGTTAAAATGTTTAGTTGAATCTTTGCAACAATCCTTGATAATTATACTTCAGGTTCTGTGAACCTTTTCAATATTCCTATTGTTCCTGAACAGGATAATATACCATTCCATGGTCTGTATATACGCAGATATGATTTGCTTTTTCTCTGACAACACACACACACACAAGAGAACAAATTTTATCCTCTCTCAGTTAGAAGCAAATTTAAAGACAGGCCCACAAATTTGATTCTAACTGAGAGATGCATCTTGGGATCAGGTACCACCATTTTATAACCATAAAATCAGAAAATTTTAAAACTTTTTTGCTTTTTGGTGCCACCCTTTATTTTAGATCTGTTATGAACACAATTGTGAATAATCCGACCAACGTAAGCAGTTGGTTGGATTATTTACAATTATGATGTGTTACTCACACTGTGCAGAGGAATGCCACCCCTCTGTTACCTGGCAATACCAGGTGGTAGATGACTCTCATCAATCAGTGCAATGCCACCACTTTGCTTATTGGAGGCTTGAAGTAGTGTAACCCATTTTTAGTCTCCAGATCAAAGCTTCAGCAAACCCTACCCCCTATTTTTTCATCATGCAGTATGATCGTCTCCTGAGGTTGTGGTGGACATCACAACAAGATTCAATCTTCCTTACATTTCAAGGGTACAGCTCTGAATGGTGTTTGTAGACTTGCTGCTAGATAGTCCACTGGACCAGACGTATTGTTAACTCTCAGGAGGCTGCCTCTACTCTGCCAGATAGTGACTGGAGGGAGTCTGAGTAGTGTGTATGCAGAGGGCATTGTCGAGGCCATGTTATGTAAAGGAGTTGGGTATATTCTTGCTGTATATATGCCATTTCCAAAAATTTCATTACTTCATACGACAGGACCTCTCCCACCTTTTATTACTACTGAATACATCATGGATTGTCAAACTAATAGAACAAATCTGCAAAAAGAACTACACCTCCCAAGCACTTCCTCGTTCATTTCACAAATATATGTGATCTCAGCTCCAATCTTAATGATGTCCATTTCCATTTACAGTCTGCCAAAACCACATACTTTTTGTGACAGAATCCAAATTATCGGTTGATTCAACCACTGCTCATGCCTAATTAATTGCTGTATGATTTCTTTTGCTTCAAATGTGGTACTTGTGTATATATATCCGCTCTGATATTCCCTGTCAGAAACTTAGTACAGGCATACCTCTATTAACGAATAGGATGCGTTCCACGAAATTACTTCGTTAAGCGAAATTTCGTTTTCAGAGGTAAAAATACTATGGCCAGAATAGGGATACGTTCCTACGTAAAGAAAATGAAAAGCTTTTTTTCGAACAAAGAAAAGTTTTATTAAATAAACAGTCAACTTACATACAAAGTGAAATCACATTTTAAAATATGAGGTTAAAGTCGATTGTTTATGCTTTTTTTCTCTTTCATAATTGCCTATACGGAGTTATTGCATTTAACACTGATCGCTTAACAATAACACTTCTTCCTAAATCAGGATCATTTTCACTAAAAAAATTTAAAACGTTTTCAATATCATTTAAGCACCTTTTTAAATCTTTGGTTGTTAACACTTTTTCGGCAGGAACTTCTTTAACTTCGCATTCATTATCTTTGTCTTCGTTGCTAACAAGGCTTTCTAAATCTTCCACTGAAAAACCATCATCTTCTACATTCAATAAATTTCTAACATCCTCTTCATCGACATTTTCGAAACCTATTGATTGAGCCATCTGGATAACTTCATTTCTAATTTCTTGGATGTTATTTTCTTCTTCTAGTACAACTTCTGGCCATATTTTGCGCCAAACTCCATTTAAGCATTTCTTAGTGACTTCTTTCCAAGAACTATCAATTCTTTCTTGCGTTTTTAATGGTGTAGTTTTTCCAAAAAGCTTTAACTGTCATTTCCTCTTTATCCTCTAGTTCAGTTAAATTGCTTAAAGTTCGACGCAGATAATAAGCTTTAAATGATGCTATTACTCCCTGATCCAATGGTTGAATCAGGGAAGTTGTGGTTGCTGGAAGAAACACAACTTTGACAGGAATGCATGTGTCCAACGTGTTAAGATCAGTAGGATGTCCCGGAGCATTGTCTAACAACAAAAGAGCTTTTTCTTCAAAGTTGTTTTTTTGACAATATGTACTGTTTTACTCCAGGACAAAAGTGGTTAACAAACCAATCAGTAAATAACTCCTTGGTAACCCACGCTTTTCTATTTGCTTTCCATATTACAGGTAAATTCATTTTTATGTTACCTTTTAACGCCCTCGGATTTTCTGAATGGTAAACTAATAACGATTTTAATTTATAATCGCCAGAGGCATTTGATCCAAAGAGTAACGTTAAACGGTCTTTGGCTGCTTTGAACCCAGCAGCTGATTTTTCTTCAATAGAAATGAAGCTTTTTGTTGGTAGCCGTTTCCAGAACAAACCGCTTTCGTCAACATAACACCAAATTTGGTGGAAAATTTTCACGTTTAATTGTTTCCTTTAGTTTTTCTGGAAACTTATTTGCAGCTTCAACATCTGCACTTGCAGTTTCTCCTGTTAATTTTACACTATGAATCCTGGCCCGTTTTTTAAATTTCTCGAACCAACCACGAGAAGCCCCAAATGTTTCCGTAATTTCTTCAGTTTGTTTAGATTTCAGGTGATTAAACAAAAATGGAATATTTTTTATGTTAAATGGGGCTTGAAATTGCGGACTTCGTTATAGCGAGGCTTCGTTATCAGAGGTAACGTTAACCGAGGTATGCCTGTATTTGGAATCTTCTTTGGCTTAAAATCTCTCTACCACATTCTGTCAGGATGCCTCCGTAGCCAGGTGGGCAGGAGCAGCAGTGCGTAGCACATGCCTCTTGATTAGACTGGGGTTCAAGCCCGTAACCACCAAATACGGAGGATGCGGAAAGGTCAGGGAATGACCACCGCATATCCCCAGAGCAATATGGCCTTAGTTGCTAATGCTCCTAAAAAAAAAACCAAATAACAATAACATTCTGTTAAATTCATCTGTTGCCTCTATTGTTCCTCCATCTCCACTAATCAGTTGGAAATCTTTGACTTCTCTTTGAAACATGAATTTCTCCAGTTCAACTTTCCTAACAGTGAGTAATTTAATAATAATCCTAACAGCTCTGATATTTCCTGTCAGAGACTTGGTAATTTGGAATCTTCCTTGGCTTAAAATCTCTCTACCACATTCTGTCACATCTGTTGCCTCTATTGTTCCCCAACTCCACCAATCAGTTGGAAATCTTTGACTTCTCTTTGAAACATGAATTTCTCCAGTCCAACTTTCCTAACAGTGAAGTAGTTTTCCTTCATGATTTAATGTTCACAACTCCATTTGGCTTCCATTTTCTAGTCACACGTATCCAGCTGGTTGAGATATTGAGGCTTTTGCAATTACTGATGACTTTGCACAGATTGTTCATTTACTACCAGAATACTATACAAACCTAACCACACAGCCAACACTCTTGATTTTTTTCTCACAAACAACCCTTCTAAGTATATGGTTGAGGTGAATGACCCTCTAGGCACCTCTAGTCTCAACATGGTCATGGTCTCTTCTCCAATGGAAACCTTTCCCTTGTGGCCATTCTCAACCCATGTTGTTTAGCATTAAAAGAATGCAAAATGGGATGATCTGCATCATTTCTATTCTAATTTTCTTTGTCAGATTACTGTTTCAAATTTTCTGATGTAAATATTTGCTCATATCATGTCAGTGAAATTATTCTCGTAGGAATGAAATCCTTTATTCCACACTCCACCTTAAAATCCCATCCTTTATCTACATCTCGGTTTTCCAAAAAATGTGCTATGGCTATTCAAGATAAGAATGTGGTATCACAATTGGTTTGCATCCAGGTTCATTTTCTGCCTACACCAAAGCTTGCAACGATTATAAAGCAATCCAAACTAGATTTTGAATAGGCTAAGAGTGGAAAACTTGCTTCTTGTCCAAATGGTAGTGCCAAAGCTGTTAGCCATAACTTTTGCCCATCTCTATTCCCACCTCTGTCAAAACCACATGGTTCTGTTGCCATTTCAGCCAACGATAAAACTGACCTTCTAGCATCCTACTTTCATTCTAGCTTATGTATTGATGATCTCGGTAAACCGCTTTCTACTATTCCCAGTTCACTCCATTCAGTGCTTCCATTCAGTCTTCCCTCAAAAGGGGGGGCGCCTCTGTAGTCAGGTGGGAAGGAGCAGCAGTGGGTAGCACACGCTTCTTGATTAGACCGGGGTTCGAGCCCGTCACCACCAAATACGGAGGATGCGGAAAGGTCAGGGAATGACCACCGCATATCCCGGAGCAATATGGACTTAGTTGCTAATGCTTCTAAAAACCAAATAACAAACAAACAAACAAACAATCCCTCAAAAGGATATCGGAAGAATGTTGAATAGTCTTAATGCCAAGAAAGCTCCAGGTCCTGACAGTATTTCTCCACTTGTTCTCAAAACCTGTGCTTTTGAGCTTACTCCTGTTCTGTGTCAATATTTTTCACTTTCTTATTCCAAAGGTGATTTCCCTTCTGCTTGGAAATTTGCTCATATCCAGCATGTTCTTAAAAAGGTTGACAAATCCTTCTCATCCAGTTATTTTCCCATTGTGCTTCTACTCTTTTTAAATCAATAGAAGAAATCTATTAGCTGCTAACTCTTTAACTATCTAGAAACCTGCTATCAGTTAGTTTAGTTAGTTAGTTATTTTTGGTTTTTAGGAGCATTAGCAACTAAGGCCATATTGCTCCGGGATATGCGGTGGTTATTCTCCGACCTTTCCTCATCCTCCGTATTTGGTGGTGACGGGCTCGAACCCCAGTGTAATCAAGAAGCGTGTGCTACGCACTGCTGCTCCTTCCTACCTGGCTACAGAGGCTCCTCTGCTATCAGTGTTGATCCACCTGTGATGTACTGGCTTATGTTACCTATCTGTGGACAAATTCAATTGAAAAGTTTGGTGAAACTCGGGCAGTTTCTCTTGATATTTCAAAGGCTTTTAATTGGGTTTGGCATGAAGGTCTAAATAAGCTTCCATTGTATATTCGGTATTCAACTTTCTCTCCGACTGCTCACCACAAGTGATGGCTCTCTGTCTTGTAATCATTCCACTGATGTAATTGTTTCCTCAGGTTCAGATTTTTCTCCCACTCTTTTCCTCTTGTATGTTAATGACATTTTTCCCATTGACCAGAAATCCTATCCATAGTTTTGCTGATAATTGCACATTGCCTTCCACCTTCCAGTTCGAGAATCCTTACTCTGCACATACAGCTTCAACTTCTGAAATATCCACTATCAGTTCCTTAAATGCTGATCTCCAAGTAATTTTCCAGTTGGGCAAAGATAACTTAGTTCATTTCTAAAACTCAGTTCTGTCTTATATCTTGCAAAAAAGGATTCTACTGCTCCTATGTTTATCTTCAGTAACACCCTGATTTCTATGCAAAATCATACAGGATTACCTTGCACAGCACAGTTAATGTGTTGGAAAAATTACTGCACTGAATCAGCACTAAACAGGGAATAGTTGCAATGGGAAAAATAATGAGATGTGGGTATCATAAGGAATTTTTATATTAGAAATAATTATGCATGATTAGTTAGAAAAATAATAAATACAAATAGTAATGAGGTAGACTAAGAATGAAATTAATTGATAATCAATTGCAGCCATAGATTATAAACTGCACTATAGTGAATCCTGTACTGACTGAAGCTGCACTGTGCAAGGTATTGCTGTATATCTTTATTCGCATAAGCACATCACAAATATTGCTTCCTCTGCAAACTGAGATTTCTCTTTCATTCTCGGTATTACTTTTCTTCCAAACAGTTGTTCACTTTGCAAATTGCAAATCTCCTCTACCATGGAATATTGTTCCCATATCTGGCGTTGCATGCTCAATACCTTTCTCAGGCTTCTAGATTACATTCAAAAGAGGGCTGTTAGGTTAATTAATGACTGATCTTTAACACAGTCTCTCCTCTCTCAGTTTCTTAGGCATTCTGTTTCTGTTGCATGCCTTTTTTATAGATACTTCCATGGGCACTGTTCTTCTGAATTTCCTTCTATAATTCCCATTCTCGCTTCCAAATCAATCATCATCCTTTTACTGTCCAAATTCAGACTCACAGAACCAACCTCTCTTCTTCCTCATTTGTTCCTTCAACTTTAATTTCTGGAACAATCTCACTTCATACATATTTCCTAAAAATTACATATGTACAGAAATTCAGGAACAATGTCAACAAGTATCTTCTTGCATCTTCTCAGTCTTCAATCCATGCACGGTACTAAGTACTATAGGTTCCAGTACCTCTCGTGCTTTACAGTTTCATAAAAAAAGAAGAAGAAAAAAAAATTTTTTTTCATATTTTACATTGTTATATTTTAAATATTCCCTTTTTGCGCACTTTAGACATGTTTTCTTCGTGAAAAACACCCACATTTGGGCATTGCCTTTACCATCAGTGACCTGAAATTGAATATTCCATGTTTAGTGGTCCATCACTGAGAGATGTATGAGAAAGAAAAACCATAGATGCCTGGATCAGAGGTGATGGTATCATACTTTGGTAATTAAATGGAAAAGGTGCAGCTAATTTTAATTTCTTGTTTTCCAACACAAGATAATTAATATGCATGAATGGGCTTAAAAAAATGCTTCTCCCATTGACCAAAAATCCTGTCCATAGTTTTTCTGATAATTGCACATTGCATTCTACCTTCCAGTTTGAGAAACCTTGCTCTCTGCACATCCAGCTTCAACTTCTCAAATGCTGGTATCCAATTACTTGGAGATCAGCATTTTAGGAACTAGTATTATTCTACTAGTATTATTAAACTAGTACTACATATGGGAAACAGCAACCCCAGAGCAACGTATCAACTCTGTGGTACTACACTGGCAGTGGTAGAGAATGAAAGGGACCTGGGGGTGGTTGTGCAGGCAGATATGAAGTTCTCTGAGCAGTGCAGATATGACGTTCTCTGAGCAGTGCAGACGAGCTGCAAGAGTAACTCATGGTGTATTGTCAATGATATATAGGAATTTTTCTAGCAGGGATAAGAGGTGATTATTCCCTTGTATAAAGCAATGGTTAAGCCACACCTAGAGTACTGTATACAGGCCTGGAGGCCTCATTTCAAGAAGGATGTAGAGCTGCTGGAACGAGTACAGAGAAGGGCAACAAGATTAGTGAATAGAACAAAGGGGTGCTCTTACGAAGAAAGGCTTAAGTTTTGCAAATTACAGTGTCTGGAGACTAGGCACCAGCGAGGTGATCTGATAGAGGTGTATAAAGCCTTGAATGGTTTAAGCATACTCAATGCTGATGGGATTCTTCCTCTAGCTCAGAAAAATCACCTGAGAGGGCATAAATTCAAATTGAGGAAAGACAGATGTAGGATAGATGTGCGGAAATTTGCCTTTAGCCAGCGGGTGGTTGGTTGGTGGAACAGACTTCCATCCCTTGTGGTGGAGGTTGATAGCCTAAATAAGTTTAAGGCTCAGCTGGACAGGTATTTCAAACGAACAGAGGGGTGAAGTGGAAGTGGTTATTTTTTATTTATTTATTTATTTTTTTTTTTTGGCTGATGCTGCATAAGCTTGCTTTCTTGCATCAAATGCCTCTACTAATGCTAATTCTTTAATTTTTTTTTTATGCCAGACTCTTTTCAAACAAATTCAGTAACAAAACAATTAATAATGCAAATTTATTGTGGAAACACAATAATTGAGGAATTCATAAACTGGCATTGGTGTCACTCATTAGAGATTTTGTTTAAATTAGAAATAAATGGCTCTGGCATATTGTATCGGAGGGGCACTCCTGTCAGAGGGTTAAATTGGAAAAAGGTGTGTGCTGGATATATGTCTATAAATTCAATTTCAGCCAGATTGTAGGAAACAACTTCCACCTGGTGTTGAACAGTAGGTTGAATAAACTGAAAGAAGAGTTGAAAAGATTACTAGAAGATATGGGAAAATGAGTGTTTGTTTTTTTAATGGTTGGAATTGTATAAGTTTGCCTCCTAATATTATTTTGCCACTTCTAATACCTTTTTATTGTGTTGTGCATCAACAAATGTTAATCAACAAATAATTTAAGCTTCGTTTGAAGAGGTCTTTTAAGAATTTCTGGTCTCTGAACAGATTATAACCTGGCTCTCTCCAAATATAAAACTAGTGGTGCTCCTACTCTACTCTACTCTCACATGACTCACAAGAAAGTCAAAAACATCCACATCTAAATGTATCCTCCAGTCAGAACTGAAAATCACTCTTTGGAACAAACTTCTCATTTAGAGAAGTGTTATCATTCAAAGAGTGGTTTCCGGGATTTAAAGTTGGATTTGGGTTTTTCCTTAACCCAGCTTAATTATGTTAAAATATCCATAATCAAGTTGGATTAAAAGTTGTTTCCTTTCAAATACCATTCAGTTGTAATTCTCCAAAATTAAACCTCACCCCCTCCTGTAAACCTTTATATTTCCTTTGTTTATGTCTAGGTTTGTAAATGATACAAAAGTTGGCAGGGTGGTTAATGACAGTAATGAAGGTATGCTACTGCAACAAGGTCTAGAAAAATTAGGCAGATGGGTTGAGAAATGGCAGTTGAAGTTTAATGTTTACAAATGCAAAATACTGCATATATGGTTAGCAGTAACCCCAGAGTAATGTACCAACTGTCTGGTACTACACTCAGGGTAGTAGAAAATAAAAAAGACCTGGGGTGAATTGTGCAGTTGTATATGAAGTTCTTTTAGCATTAGCATTAGTAGAGGCATTTGATGCAAGAAAGCAAGCTTATGCAGCATCAGCCAAAAAAAAAAAGTAACATAAATAAATAAAAATAACCACTTCCACTTCACCCCTCTGTTCGTTCGAAATACCTGTCCAGCTGAGCCTTAAACTTATTTAGGCTATCAACTTCCACGACAAGGGATGGAAGTCTGTTCCACCAACCAACCACCCGCTGGCTAAAGGCAAATTTCCGCACGTCTATCCTACATCTGTCTTTCCTCAATTTGAATTTATGCCCTCTCAGGTGATTATTCTGAGCGAGAGGAAGAATCCCATCAGCATTGAGTATGCTCAAACCATTCAAGGCTTTATACACCTCTATCAGATCACCTCGCTGGTGCCTAGTCTCCAGACACTGTAATTTGCAAAACTTAAGCCTTTCTTCATAAGAGCACCCCTTTGTTCCATTCACTAATCTTGTTGCCCTTCTCTGTACTCGTTCCAGCAGCTCTACATCCTTCTTGAAATGAGGCCTCCAGACCTGTATACAGTACTCTAGGTGTGGCCTGACCATTGCCTTATACAAGGTAATAATCACCTCCTTATCCCTCCTAGAAAAATTCCTATATATCATTGACAATACACCATGAGCTACTCTTGCAGCCCGTCTGCACTGCTCAGAGAACTTCATATCTGCCTGCACAACCACCCCCAGGTCCCTTTCATTCTCTACCACTGTCAGTGTAGTACCACAGAGTTGATACATTGCTCTGGGGTTGCTGTTTCCCATGTGTAGTACTTTACATTTGTCAATGTTAAACTTCATTTGCCACCTCTCAGCCCATTTGCTCAACCTTTCCAGATCCTGTTGCAGCAGCATAGTGTCAGTAGTGTCCTTGACAACCCTGCCTACCTTTGTATCATCTGCAAACTTTGACATTAAGCTTGATATACCATCATCAATATCATTTATGAATACAGAAAACAATAATGGACCCAACACTGAGCCCTGAGGGACTCCACTAATAACATTAGTCCACGACGAGCAGTGGCCATTGATTACCACTCTCTGTCTTCTCCCCCTCACCACCCCTTTATCCACAGCAGCAATTTGCCTCCAATGTCACACTGCTCCAATTTGTGCAGCAGTCTTCCATGTGCAACAGTATCAAAAGCCTTTCTAAGATCCAAGTATATAATATCAAAGTTATTCCCTGCATCCAGTTCCTTTGTGACTGCATCATAGTATCCAATCAAATTGGTCAGGCAAGACTTCCCCTTAACAAAACCATGCTGTGTCCGAACTATAACTGAAGTCTTGTCTAAATGATCCTGCAGTGCTTCTTTAACTAGTGCCTCCATTAATTTTCCTGGAACAGAAGTTAAACTCACAGGTCTATAATTACTTGTGTCAGCCTTTGATCCTCCTTTGTGAATTGGGGTCACATTTGCACATCTCCAGTCTGTGGGTACCTCCCCTGAGTCCAAGGAAGCTCTCATAATTACGGCTAAGGGTTTGCTTACTTCCTCTGCTGCCTTCTTTAATATAACTGGATAGATCCCATCCACCCCGGGTGCCTTTCTTGTGTTTATCTTCAACAATTTCTCCTCCACTTTACTCTCAGTTATTACAAGATCCTCTAGCTTACTGCTAGAGTTGAATACACCTCTGGCTTTCCCCTCGCTAAATAACTCCTCATGTGTGAATGTCATTGCAAAATATTCATTTAGTTTGTTAGCTACCTGAGCAGGATCATCAACAGTTGACCCATCGATATCAAGTGGACCAATCTGAATCATCCCCCTTCCTTCTAGAGTTTACATAAGTAAAAAACTCTTTGCTGTTTTTCTTTGCATCCCTTGCCAAAGATTTCTCATAATCTGCCTTTGCCTGTCTAACCTCCTTTGTAACTTGGTTACAGATCAACTTGTATCTATCATAGGCTTCTGTGTCATGAGTTAATATGTATGTATCCCATGCATGTTTCTTCTCTGCCATATGCCTCATCAGTTCATCTGACATCCATTTAGGCCTAAACCTTGAACAATATTTCTTAGTTGGTATGTAAAGCCTAGTAGCTTCCAAGATAAGTTCTTTGAATGCTTCCCATTTTGAATTTGCTGTTGGTAACATCATCAGTTGGTCCCACTGTATAGAATTTAAATACTGTCTCGGTCCATCGTAGTCGCCTTTACGAAAGCAATAACCCTTCTCTTTACCCCTAATGGTAGTTACCTCTTTGAGTAAATCCCACTTCAGCACACTGTGATCACTGCCACCTAGTGGTTCATTTATCTGCAGATTCTTAATGCATGAAGAATCACTGCTGATAATCAAATCAAGAGTATTCCTCCCTCTAGTTGCCTCCCGAACATGCTGATGTAGAAACAATCATTCAATAAATCCACAAAAGCCTTGCTAGTGTGTGAGTGACCAGCCCCCAAATTCCAGTCAATATCTGGGAAATTAAAATCTCCCATTATAAGACTCTCTGATTTACTGGCCCACTCTGTTTCCCTGTACAGTTTCTTATTATACTCATCAGAGTCATTAGGCCTATAGCACACTCCTACTCTCAATTTTGATCTCCCAATGCTTATGTCACACCAAACTGACTCGACACTGCACTGTCCAGCGATGTCCACTGGCTTCACTTCCTTGGATTTTATGTATTTCTTAACTAATAGCATAACCCCTCCTCCCTTCCTATTCAGTCTATCCTTTCTGTAGATGTTGTACTCCCCAAATTCCAGTTCTGCATTCCTTATATCTGTGTGACACCATGTCTCTGATATCCCAACAATATCTGCCTTTGATGTTTTGAGCAATACCTCAAATTCATTAAATTTATTTACTAAACTCCTAGCATTGGTGTACACGCAAGTATACATGCACCTATTTCTATTCTTAGCTACCCTAACACAACCCATGTGTTTACTTGTACCGCAATGACTCCCAGCAGTCTCTGAAATATCCTGCATCTTGTTTTTCAGGCTTCTGCTCATTCCAATAGAAGCAGTGCAAGAATCTCTTTCACCTCTGCCAGTGGCTACTGTTAATCTATTCGTCTTTGTCTCCTCCCAAGCTAGCAGTTTTCCGACCCACCTAACACTGCCTCAATAGCATCAGCAAATATTCTTGCACCCTTTCTATTTAAGTGTATCCCATCCCTGTAGAAGCAATCTCTCCTGTTAACAAGTACAGTCCAGGCTGAAAAAAATTCTACCCCTTGAGCCTTGCACAATCTTTCCAGGGCCGAATTGATCGACAAGGCTCTCATCATATACTCCCTCCTATCGTGTCTGGGCAGAATTGCAGACACTTTCAAATTCAATCCTATTTCACGGCTTTTTTTCAACAGTGACCTGCACTTGTTAAGCAATTCTGCCGGTCTCCTACTCAGCGCATCGAACGAAGGTAAGGATTAAAGAAAACTGTTTGTCGGAACGCAGTTGTCGCCTTTTCCAAGCAAAGTGATATCATTAGTGCCAACGTGTACAACTATATCACCTTTTGTGCCCTTAAAAGATGATATCTGCCCTACAACGTCATCAACCTTTGTCCCTGGCAGACATACCCTGGTCCTGTTCCACCTATCCTTTTTACAAAGCATGTTCCCCGTTTCCCTGACAATAGAGTCACCAACAACTACTAGTTCCTTTTGGGACCAGCGCATTCTGCCTTGGGGGTTGCCGCTGTGTTGCGCGATGACCAAGTGCAAGCTCTGGCGTTGGTGTGGGCAGCTGAGAGTTTGATGGGCCCCTCAATTTAGTTCCGTCGAGGGCATCCACCCTGTCTTTCAAGCTCTCATATAGGCCCATAAGAACGTTGAGTTGTTGCCTGATTTCGATACACTCCTTGCATCGCACGCACACACAAAGACATCCCCAATTAGCAGTGCTTTTAGCAGTGCAGACCGGCTACCAGGATAGCTCATGGGATTTGGTTAACGATATACAGAAATTTTGTTATCAGGGATGAGGAAGTGATTATTCCATTGTATAAGGCAGTGGTTAGGCTGCATCTTGAATACTGTATACAGTATTCAGGGCTGGATGCCTCATTTTAGTAAGGATATAAAGCTGCTGGAATGGATATAGAGAATGGCAGGAGATTAGTGAGGGGGAACAAAGGAGTACTCTAACTAAGGAAGGCTTCAGTTTTGAAAATTGCAGTGTCTGGAGGCCAGGTACCTGTGAGGTGATATGATTGAGGTGTTTAAGGCTTTGTGAATGGGTTGAGCAAACTCAATGCTGTTGCAATTTATGTCTCTCCCCTTCACACACACACACACATGGGGGAGCATAAATTCAAATTGAGGAAGGATGGTTGCCGAATAGATGAGTAGAAGTTTGCCTTTAGCTAGCAGGTGGTTGATTGCTGGAACAAACTTCCATCTGTTGTTGCTGAAGTGGATAGCTTCGATGAATTCAAGGAAGAATTAGACGAAGTATTGGAGAGGATGGACAAGTAAAATGAGAAGCTTTTTTTTTTTTTTTTTTTTGCATCATTTGCCACCACTAATACTAATATATAGTAAGTATATAGTAAGGCAATGAGAAAGCTGCAAAACATCCTATGGAATTAAGAGTGACATCTGTCAAGACTATATAATCTACACACAACAGATGCTGATTAAAATGGCAGAATATTATGAAATAAACAGCTATTAAATAAACTAATGCAGATCAGAAAACAAGTACCTTTTTGGCATTCCACCTCTTGGAAAAGTAGATGTGAAGGAGTTACATTAACCAGAGTTTTAGGAAAGCTTTTGTGTTGCATATGGAAAACTGCTGTACAACTTGTACAGGTATGGCATTAAGGGCAAATTGCTGCTATGGAATAAGGGGTAGTTGAGTGGGAGAAGACAAAGTGGTAATCAGTGGACACTGCTCTTTGTGGACTAATGTTATTAGTGGAGTCCCTCAGGGTTCAGGTTGGGCCCATTATTGTTTTCTGTATTTATTAATGATATTGATGAAGGTATATCAGGCTTAATAGCCAAGTTTGCAGATGATACGAAGTTGGCAGGGTTGTTAATGGTGCTAATGACAGTATGCTTCTGCAACAGGATCTAGAGAAATTGAACAGATGGGCTGAGAGATGGCAACTGAAGTTTAACATTGACAAATGTAAAGTACTGCATGTGGGCAGGAGACCCAGAGTAACATATCAACTGTGTGGAACCACAGTCAGCGTAGTGGAGAATGAAAAATGGCCTGGGCATAATTGAGCAGTTCAGACAGTCTAAAGAGTAGCTCCTGGTATCTTGTCAATGATGTACAGGAATTTTTCTAGCAGGGATAAGGTGATTATCCCTTTGTTTAAGTCAGTGGTCAGGCCATACCTTAAGTACTGTATACAGTTCTGGAAGGATGTAGAGCTGCTGGAACAAGTACAGAAAAGGGCGAGATTGGTGAGGGAACAAAGGGTTGCTCTTACCAAGAAAGGCTTAAGTTCTGCAAATTGCAGCATTTGGAGACTAGGCACTTGTGAGGTGATCTGATTGAGGTGTATAAGGCCTGGAATAGTTTGAGCAAGCTCAGTGCTGAATGGACTCTTCCTCTTGCCCAGATTAATTGTCTGAGGGGACATAAATTCAAATTGAGGAAAGAAAGTTGTTAAATAGATGTGCAGAAATTTTCCTTTAGGCAGCGGGTGGTTGATTGCTGGAAAAAACTTCCATCTGTAGTGGAAGCTGACAGCTTAAATAAATTCAAGGCAGAAATGGACAAACATTTGGAGTGAAATGGGAAGGTTTTTTTTTTTTTTTTTTTTGTTTTGGCTGTTGCTGTTTAAGCTTGCTTTCTTGCATCATATGCCTTTATTAATGCTATAACTAATCACATGTTGCACATATTCTTTAATAAGAATGATTATTGTCTGGGTTTATGGTTTTATAATGATATCATCACAATGACCAATATTTAATTTAGATTCCTTGATCCACTTATAGTTGCATTGCATGTGATCTGTAGAGTTCTAGAATGCTATGCATATAGTGTTTGTTTTTCACAAAATACACTTATTTTAAATTGAAATTAGCCCTTAATCCCTCAACACTGGTTTCACTTAAATGTTAACCAAGAATGGCTACTTCAGGTTCAATGAAAAATTTTACAGGCATCAAACTTGGCCTTGGGCAATTCATTATTTTCACTCCAGGATGGTTTATCTGTGGTCCATTTTGAGACTATACAGATAGAGAGTTATTCAAAAATTCTGCTGATATGGCTCCACTTTGTGTGTGTGTGTGTGTGTGTGCGTGTGTGTGTGTGTGTGTGTGTGTGTGTGTGTGTGTGTGTGTGTGTGTCTTAAGATATTTTGATCATGTTGGACTGTTGAGAGGATAAATTTATATCATGTGGGCACTAGCCTTTTTTTTGCCTTGGTTCAGCCAAATATTTAAAAAATATTTTATTACATTTCTAACTATAAACATTTATAAACTCTATTGTTTGAAAGTTTATAATAGTTATTTATTGTTATTATATATATTTTTTTTATTTTCAGATGTAAATAAAAGTATTCTGGATTGGCGAAATGGATTTTTAGGGATGAAGTTTAACATACTGTAGAGGCATTAGTTTTTGGATGAGGTTCTGAAAACTTTTTAAATTACAAAATTATATGGAATCCTGATTGGAGATAATCACCCCCCCCCCCAGACTGCACTGTCACACAGTGCAGCCTGGGGGGTGGATGATTATCTGAATTCTCACCCCATGGTGAGGCAGTACTGTATTATTTAGTTGAGATATCATGCATCTTTGCATATCTTCTGGTGCTTTTATATTGCATGTTAGCAAGTTGTTTTTAAACCTGTTATATCGTTCATCTTTGACTTTTATTATATTATGCTATTCGTAAAATAATAAAATTTACTAACCCTTTAAGTACTGAGTTACGTTTTCAGAAAATTGACATTTTCTGAAAGCGTAACAAAAATGCTACAAAAAAATAGATTTTATATATGATACATTTATGTATGTATTACCTCTTGGCTCTGAAGGAGCTGATTATTTAACTTCACATATTTTGGTATGTGTATAAACATAGCTCATTGGATTTTTCTTGTATGGGGTACCAGGCATTACAGAAGAAAATAATGTTCACCTTAATCTTAGAGGGTTTTCACTTTATTTCACTTCTTCCCTTTCTGAAAATATGGTGATCTTTTAAAAGTTGTTATTATTATAAAGTAAGTCATTATTATTATAAATAACTGAAATTTTGCAACTACAATTTTTTTGTTCTTTAGTAAAGAGCATGGGCATCCAGTCCAGGGCATCACATCAGAAAATGTAAAAACATTTTTTGTGTCACTTAAATGTTTTGTCTGCACACTCAGCATCATTATCAGATTTGTTTACCGACCCCATGTTTTTGTTATATGCATTTACTTTCTAGCTTTATTATTTTTTCTTGTTGACTTTGCCAGTACCAACCGTGTTGTCGGTATTCAAACTTTCCTTGTCCATTCGGCATAGTGCCATTGTAATGATCTGTGCAAAACAATTTCAATACACCATTTGGTAATTTTTCCTTCAGATTGAAAGGTAGCAGAATCACAAGAATTAGTTTTCTTTGACTGTGACCTTTGCCTAGGTATGACTGAAATAAATGAATAATAATACCCCTACATAAGTGTAAGCAGCAGCAGCCATTTTCAATTCACTGCAGGATTGAAGCCTCCTCAACAATTAATTTTGAGAGAAATAGACCATAATCTGCCATGCTGACAGATAAACCATATTTAGCAGTCAGAGGCTTGAATCTTGGTCTACTCAAAGAGCGTGTGCTACTGCACTCCCACTCATAACCACTCAGCTACGGAGGCCTTAATACCCCTACTTAGACCTAAATTTGCATTACTTGTACCTCATTTGTAGATCCAATATAAACAGTTAGGTCAGGGATAAATGCAGGCTTTACATCACATAAAACAAACTGTTTTACCCCAAAGGGCATTATATGCCCTTGTCCTTTGAACAGAAGTAGGCTTTCATCAGTATTCAAGTTTTTAAACAGATAAAGTCTCTCAATTTTTTTTTTCTTAGAATATTCAGCATAGATGTCAGCTTACATATAATTACCTTCTTCTCTTCCTCATTACAACTAAAATGTAGCATTGTTATCATGATCTCATAGAAAGCTGGGGATTTCAAAAGCCAATTATTTGGTCAGTATTATTTTTAGAGTTTTTTTTATTATGCACCATAAAGCATAAATACAACAAATTTCTGAAACAAATATTTTTTTTCCCCTGTCCTAACAAGTGTAAAATTTTACACTTGAAAATGCAACACAAAAAGTTGCATTTTCAATTACACTAGTGGCATAAGTGTTTGTTTCTTCAGCTATTAATTTTGTAACTTCTGTAAACATCTTCTGATGAATTTGGATTACTGACCTTGGATTACTAGTCATTGGGAAACAGTGACCTAATTTCTAATTAGGTCACTGTTTACCTAATGAAACAGCAATTCAGAAATTACCTAATTTCTGAATTGCAACTGTTTAAAACTTAAATATTTTAAGATTGTTCATCCGTAGACCATTTCATTTGGTATGTTTTTAGGCTGCTTGATTTCTCCATTAGAACTGGAACTTACCTCAACATTTTGGAGTTCCTCATAGCTACTAACTTCTGTTTCATCAAAGAAAGAATTTTTCAGTGTATTCAATATCAGATTCATTATTTCATATACTTCTGATATCACCACATGATGATACATTTTTGTTGGAATATAAATGCCATTTGTTATGTTTATGGTTTATAAACAAAAACTTCTGTTTCTGATATTTCTATTTTATTTATTTATTGTACTGTGCAGTCCCAGCCAGCTTTCCTGGCAACCACCTATTTGCAATGCTGTACCACTGAACAATGTTGTTATACAATTATCTTAGATTCCCTCATAGAGGTCAGTTCATTAGTTGATGACTTATTTGAAAGCAAACAGATGGTAGCACTTGTCAGTAAAGTTTCATTAGCCCAACTATTTGCAATCACAGCACAGCCCATTGAATTTAAAGCTCGTATATAATTGAGTGCAGGTTATTAGTGATAAATATGGTGCTTGACTATAGTCAAGCTCAGTACCTAAGGGCTAAGAAAGGCATAGCATTATGCTATTCTATTCTAGATGCTAGTGTGGTCATTATTCTGTGTCTGTTGAATAGGTTATATTTCAACTACAAATAAAAATAAGGAGCCAACCAAAAAAAGATTGATCAACAGCTTCTGTTTCTATACCTGATTTATACTCATTGCAGTTTCTTCTTCTCGACACACTTTCTGTATGTGTAAAGGTATTATCATTCTAGCCATAGATATATGTTTTCCTTCCTCTAATTACATCATTGACACAGATGAAGGCTTTCTTCATCTGTGTGTAACCATAATATCAGAAATTCATCTGTAATGCTACTAAATAACAGACTCGAATCTGTAAAACGTCTTTATGATAAAATAAAATAAAATAAAACACATGCGTACTGATTTCATAACTATATGTTAAAATATTAAAACAAATGTTGTTATAAAATATTATAACAAGAATAAAATTCAATAAAATATATGAAATTAAAAGTGATAAAAGTTGTTTAAAATCACTAGAACCACTAATACAAGAGCTTTCGGCAGCAACGGCCGCCTTTATCAGCTATAGTGGTTGCAGGATGACCGACAATCTATATGTATCACATATCTCAGCAGATCTGCGACATGACCTATGGGATCTGTGCACAATATAATATCAGAAGTCTAACAAACAAATTTTTGTGCTTGAAACAGCCCTGCTTGTAAACAAATTTGAAATTGTTTCCTCAGTGAGACCTAGCTTAATAATATTTCATCAGAACTCATATCTAACAATGAGAGGTGGCAGAACTTTAATTATTCTCACGTTATCAGATGAAACAGATTATCTTCAACCTCTCTTTATTTGAAATTGTAGAAATTAAAAAGTTAAATTCTCCTTGTTAAAAATAATGTTGTGCGTGTGAACTTACCTCTGGACTCGGAAGAAGCTGATTATATAAATTTTTTTGTTTTGGTTAAATGAAATTGAACATTCGTCATATATGGTAATCTTCGTTGCTTGCTGAGATTTGTTTTTTCTCGTAATAATGTTGGTCTTCTGTCACAGTTTTAATCAATTCGCTCTCTGAGTAAACTTTGCCTCAACCAAAACCATATGCTCTCTCTCTCTCTCACAGTATCAGTAAATTAATCTCTTCTAGTTGGTGAATTTTGTAAATATGTCATATTTTATGTATAATGGATCAAATAAAACATTCAAAACCAAAATGAGTAATTAAATTAAATAACTTAGTGGAGAGAAATTGAGTATAGTAGGGTTTCAGTGTGACCCCACATATGTGATTTATGACTCGTGATTATAGCTGTTCAGCTTTATGATGGAACTCAGTGTGAGAGAGAAAAGTCAACGTCATGGTAGATACATAGTATCAACTATTTGTTCAGACAAGTAAAAATTCTGTATTTGAATCAGGTGATACTTATGGATTAATAAGGATGATAATGTGCATCTTTACCCAAAAAGTAGCCTTCACTAAAAACACATCCCTTATGAGGATGGACTTATCCAGACTGTACTTTAGATTTATGTAAATTCAATTTCACACAAATAAAGTTTATACACATGTATATATATGGTTTGTAGGAGTTGCCTGATTTTAATTTATTACAATAGTTTTCTTTAGGGGAATCCCAACTTACTGAACAATACAGTAGAGCGTTGAAAATCCAAATGTCAATAATTCAAACATCAATAATCCAAACGAGCCCCAGCATTTATTATTATTATTTTTTTATGCTGGTGCCATAAAATAATTACAGTAAGTGCCGGTTATTGTGATCACGTTTGCGAATTGAATTTTGATTCTATTTAAATGGCAATTCTAATAAGTGGAAATCGGGGAATATTGTCCACAGGCTATGAAAATGAAGATGTAAAGCACAAATTTACACCTTTTTCTTATCGGTTAACAAAATTAAATTATACGTGAAAATTGGAAGAATATTATCGACAGGTTAGCAAAATAAATTTACGCTTACGTACATAACTTAATTAATATACATACAGTAAACTAAACATAACACTTTGTAATCTGATATTTCTATTCACTGAAACTGTATATATATTTTATTATTTTTTTTTTTTGGTTGTATAATCTAAAACAGTAAAAAAGATAAGTATCAGTCAATAATAAAGAACACATCACACAGAAATTGCAACTAACACAATATGCACAAGTGAGATATGGCTTAAAAACATTCTGAACTGAGTTTTTACAGTTTTATTTTACCATACTGTAGTTTTCTTGGTCTTTTAAAAGGAAGCAGGAATTTTTAAAAATTGAATTGAAGATTGAGATTTTGAATAGACTTTCAAAGGGAGAAAGCAGGTCTCTTGTTAGCTTGATTTGATTTGATTTTGATTTTTGTGGTGCAAAAACAGCAAGGTTATAGTGCGCCAGGAAAAGGTTAAAATATAAAAAGGTAAGACTGGTAACTTGTAAAAAGGTTACTTCGTCTAAAGGTGCATACAGTCATATCAATAAATAAAATCAGTACAACGATAAAAGCAAATTGTATATTTCATATGAGTGTATACATATTGTCGACTTTAAAAATTTAAAAACTGCTGACACATTGTCGTTGTCATTTAAAATCTGACGGAGTGTATATGGCTCAGTCAGATGGGTAAAAGCAGTAAAACGAGCATTTATAAAACTGGTACAATCACATAAAATGTGTTGGATGGATAAAATGGTGTCGCATTGCTCACACATAGGAGGGTCATCAGCCCTCAGTCTTGTTAGCCAAATTTTACGAGGTTGGAAAGTCAACCATAACAGACATGAAAAACAACCAGAAAAAACTTTTAAAGTTTGCATCAAAACTTGATTCAGATGGCACAAAAAAAAAAAACCCCTGTGAACAGCTAATGACCCATCCCTCAAAGATACCGCTTATTTGTGGTTCAGACAAAGATGAAGTTTAAAAGAACCGATATCTGGATCTTTGTTATGTGAAAAGGCACTGGATTTTAACAAAAAATTAGGCAAAAAATTTCCTCAGATTTTAAAGCCAGTGTTTTATTTCTAAAAACTTATTAAACCTTTTTATTTTTTAGTCTCCAGTACTTTTAATAAGTTTGAAAATCTGAACAAATCGGAAGTCCAAACTAAAACCCCGTTCCCAATTAGTTCAGATTATTGATGCTCAACTGTAGTAGATTCCTGGTACCTCAGGAATCTAACTACAGTTGAGCATCAATAATCTGAACTAATTGGGACCTCAAAGTTAGATTCCTAATTTTACAGCACTGTCTGCCAATAGAGATTTATGAGCTGCAAGAGTTTGATCACAGTTAGGTAATTTTCAGATATGACACAGTATAACTTACTTATACATTGGTGCATAATGAAGTGACATCAAACAATGCATAACATTACCTTCCCACATTTGTACACTAGTAATGAGTATAGTGTACAAATGTGGGAAGGTAATGTTATGTATTGTTTGATGTCACTTCACTATGCTAGTGTTTAATACTCTATACTTTGAAGAAAGTATAAGAAAAGTATAATTTGAAGAAACTTGGACATTAACAAGGTGAAGAAATATTTGCAAAGGTAGTTGATACCACAGTTCTTACAGAAAGAATGAGAAGCATCTTATTGATTTTTTTAAATGCTGAGATCGATTTGTTTATTTTTGCTAAACTTTTAAAGCATAGTATTTTTGTTTTTAGTTTGTTCCATTGTTCCATTCCCCTTTGTTCCATTCACTAATCTTGTTGCCCTTCTCTGTACTCGTTCCAGCAGCTCTACATCCTTCTTGAAATGAAGCCTCCAGACCTGTATACAGTACCCAAGGTGTGGCCTGACCATTGCCTTATACAAGGGAATAATCACCTCCTTAACCCTGCTAGAAAAATTCCTGTATATCATTGACAAGACACTATGAGCTACTCTTGCAGCCCGTCTGCACTGTCAGAAAACTTCATATCTGCCTGCACAGTTACCCCCAGGTCCTTCTTCTCTACCACTGTCAGTGTAGTACCAGAGTTGATACGTTACTCTGGGGTTACTGTTTCTCATATGTAGTACTTTACATTTGTCAATATTAAACTTCATTTGCCACCTCTCAGCCCATCTGCTCAACCTTTCCAGATCCTGTTGCAGCAGCATATTGTTAGTAGTGTCCTTTACAACCCTGCCAACCTTTGTATCGTCTGCAAACTTGGACATTAAGCTTGAGTTCTTTTGTGACTGCATCATAGTATCCAATCAAATTGGTCAGGCAAGACTTTCCCTTAACAAAACCATGCTGTGTCCGAGCTAAAACTGAAGTCTTGTCTAGTTGATCCTGCAGTGCTTCTTTAACCAGTGCCTAAATTAATTTTCCTGGAACAGAAGTTAAACTCACTGGTCTATAATTACTTGTCAGCCTTTGATCCTCCTTTATGAATTGGGGTCACATTTGCACATCTCCAGTCTATGGGTACCTCCCCTGAGTCCAATGAAGCTCTCGTAATTATGGCTAAGGGTTTGCTTACTTCCTTTGCTGCCTCCTTTAATATAACTGGATAGATCCCATCCACCCTGGGTGCCTTTTTTATGTTTATTCTCAACAATTTCTCCTCCACTTTCCTCTCAGTTATTACAAAATCATCTAGCTCACTGCCAGAGTTTACTTCACCTCTGGCATTCCCTTTTCCTGAATAACTCATATTTTTGTGATCATGTGTGAATGTAGATGCAAAATACTCATTTAGTTTGTTAGCCACCTGAGCAGGATCTTCAACAGTTGAACCATCAATATCCAGTGGACCAATGTGATTCATCCCTTTCCTTCTAGAGTTTACAAAGGTAAAGAACTCTTTGCTGTTTTTCTTTGCATCCTTTGCCAAGGATTTCTCATAATCTGCCTTTGCCTGCTTTTGATTTGATTTGATTTGGTAGTTGTTGGCGCATCGGCTTCTGTGGCCATATTGCACCTCCAAAGGTTTTTGCAGTACAGTGATCCAAGCCCGAGGCGGGAATCGAACCCGCAACCTTTGGGTTGCCGGGCAGGTACTTTACCCACTCGGCTAGCCCGGTCGGCACCTTTGCCTGCCTAATCTCCTTTGTGACTTGGTTACAGACCAGCTTATATCTATCATAGGCTTCCATATCACCCATTAATTTATATGTATCTCATGCATTTTTCTTCTCTGCCATGTGTCTCATTAGTTCATCTGACTTCCATTTAGGTGTAAACCTTGAACAATATTTCTTATTTGGTATGTAAAGCCTAGTACTTCCAAGATAAATTCTTTGAATGCTTCCCATTTTGAATTTTCTGTTGGTAACATCATCAGTTGGTCCCACTGTATAGAATTTAAATACTGTCTCAGACCATCGTAACCTTTACGAAAGCAAAAACTCTTCCCTTCCGTTTATCCCTGATGGTAGTTACCTCTTTGAGTAAATCCCACTTCAGCACACTGTGATCACTGTCACCTATTGGTTCCTTTATCTGCAGATTCTTAATGCATGAAGAATCACTACTGATAATTAGATTGAGTATTACTCCTTATAGTTGCCCCCCCGAACATGCTGATATAGAAAACAATCATCCAATAAATCCACAAAAGCTTTGCTAGTGTTGAGTGACCAACCCACAAATTCCAGTCAATATCTGGGAAATTAAAATCCCCCATTATGACTCTCTGATTTACTGGCCCACTCTATTTCCCTGTACAGTTTCTTATTATACTCATCAGCGTCATTAGGCCTATAGCATAATCCCACTCTCAATTTTGATCTCCCAAAGCTTATGTCACACCAAACTGACTCGACACTGCACTGTCCAGCCATGTCGACTGGCTTCACTTCCTTGGATTTTGTGTGTTTCTTAACTAATAGCATAACTCCTCCTCCCTTCCTATCCTGTTAATCCTTTCTGTACACATTGTACTCCCCAAATTCTAGTTCTGCATTCTTTATATCTGTGTGACACCACATCTCCGATATCCCAACAATATCTGCCTTTGATGTTTTGAGCAATACCTCAAATTCATCAAATTTATTTACCAAACTCCTAGCATTGGTGTACACGCAAGTATACATGCACCTGTTCCTATTCTTAACTATTCTAACACAACCCATGGGTTTATTTGTACTGCAGTGACTCCCAGCAGTCTTTGAAGTATCCTGCATCTTGTTTTCCAGGTTGCTGCTCATTACAAATTGTACAAATTGTACACTGTCTGAATTTGCTTCTGTAATACTCTCTCTTTCAAGTCATTCTGAACACATGCTGCAACTAGCATACATCTACATACTGTCCAAATACAAAATCACAGAAGCAACATTTGTCCCTTCAACTTCTAATTTCTGAATATTACAATCTAGAGAAATTAAAAGTCTAATATTGACAAGTATCTTATTTGGTCATCTCAACCTTCTACCATGCAGAAGTAAATCTCAAATCAATACAATGTGATCACTGTCACCTAGTTCTTGATTAGACCAGGGTTCGAGCCCGTCACCACCAAATACGGAGGATGTGGAAAGGTCAGGGAATGACCACCGCATATCCCAGAGCAATATGGCCTTAGTTGCTAATGCTCCTAAAAACCAAATAACAACAACAACTGTCACCTAGTGGTTCTTTTAACTGCAGAAAAAAGAACCACTAGGTGACAGTGATTACAATGTATTGATTTGTGATTTATTTAAAGATATAACTAATATCAAGGGTAAAAGGAGGGGTTTTTGCTTCCACAAAGGTGACTACTCTTGACTACTCCCACGAGCCCCTGAAACCCAAAGCATCCTACCTTCCAGGCAGCTGCTCATTCTAATAGAAGCAGTGCAAGAATCACTTTCACCTATGCCTGCGGCGACTGTTAATCTATTAGTCTGTGATATTACATGAATTGTAGATGTGGGACAACTCTGTGTTGTCCCACATCTACAATTCACGTAATATCACAGCTAATGGAGAAAATAAATGAATATAAAACACCATTATGCCTGACATTTGCAGATTATGAAAAGGCATTTGACTCTATAAAGCATAAGGCAATGTTTTGAGCACTAGAAAGACAAGGCATAGACATCTCATACATTATGATTTTGAAGAAAATATATGAGAACGCTATCTCCTTTATTAGACTAGACAAAGACAGTAGCAAATTTAAAATTGAGAAAGGAGTTCAACAATCTCCAAAGTTGTTTACTGCTGCCCTTGAGGAAGCTTTCAGAAGGTTGGACTGGTCACAGAAACTAGTGAAGGTGTGAACTGGAGAGTATGTAAACCATTTATGATTTGCATATGACATTATGATCATAAGTCACGATCCCTAGGAAAACCTTAATCGGTTATGCAGAGTTAATAAGGATTTTGGACTAAAGATGAATATGGCTAAAACAAAGATGTCTCTGATGAACAAGTATGCCAGAGAAAGGGATATAATCATTGAAGGAGTAGAAATTGAAAAAGGAGGATTCATATATTTACCTTGAACAAGTGATTATTTGTAACAATAATAAATTGCTGGAGGTCAAGAGGATAATAAATTTTGTATGGATAGCATTCAGTGGTGAGTTATAGTGGGCTCATGAGAGCCCATTGTTGTTTTTTTTGAAAATTTACGAGCCCATTGTTGAGACGATCATTTATTTTACAAATGAAATCCTGAATGTAATTATTCAGTATCCAGAGCTGAAACTATGGTGGGGTGAGTGGGGCTCCATTCCCAGTATTTTAATGGCGCAATCGATCAGTTATTTTAAAATTGCTTCATTTTTGATTTAATTACAGTCGGACCTCTGTTTAACGAACGAGTTAGGAGAGACAACTTTGTATACATTGTTCTCACCTCTGGCCTTGAGGCAATTTAGGTAATGTGAAAGGGATTACCATTTCACAATGTTAGTGGTGTCCCTAAAACCTATGCAGTCACATACCGAGAAGTCGTGCTAGTCAATATGCTTTCCATAGCCAATCAGAGGATTAAGAAGATTCTCAACATGGATTATAGCCTCTGGTCAAACTGTGTTGTGGTTCTCCTTTACTCTGACAAACGGGCATATGTTTTTCGGAGAAGTGAGTGATCTATGCCTTCCAGTAAATTTCTCCTGTCTATGTTTACATGGTCACAGTAGCTGAATATCCGTGTGATTCCGACTTTTTGCACTGTGTTCAAAGAACTAGTGAGAGTAGCAACGTAGGGGGAAGGGGATTGAGGCAACTAAGATATTATATAAACTTTACGAAGATGAAATGTTGGCAGATTTTGAAACTTTGTTGAGCCTTTCACTGTGTAGAAAATGTTCTAAAATATAATGGCATATAGGCAATAATTAAAAAAAAAACAACTGTATTACCAATCTCCAAAAAACTAGTGTGAATTAAGGATAATTGCTAAAGAACTTGATGTAGAAACTATAAAGATCGGTCGTGTGTTTGGGCCACAATGAGCAGCTTTTAGCTTGTGGACGGCAATTGTGGGTTGGAGGAATTATCCCGCTTTGTGCAAACATTTTGAATCAGAAGTAAAATATTCCTGATTATTAAATCAACTTTTAAATTTGGAATTTCTTAACCAAATAGCACTAATGATTGAAATCCTGCAGGAGCTCTCTTATCTTTCAGAAGCTTTACAGAATCACAATGGTAAAAGCATATAAATTAATTATTCAAACTATCAATGCTATTGCTAATTTGAAAAATTTTGAAGGAAATTATGAAGCTAAAATTGAGAGCATGTTGAAGTGGAAAGAATTTGAAGGAATCAAAATCAAAAGTAAAAAAATTACCTTGTGACAAGTTATTAAATGCATTGTTTTATCCTTAAAGGATAAGGTATTAATGCAACAGGGTGATTTTAAATTAAATAAAGAAAATAAAGATACCATTGAAAGAAATTTTAAACATATGCTACCCGAAATCGTGGAATGTGAAAGAACTTTCGTGTCGGTAGCAAGGCCGTGAAAACCAAATAAGAAATGTAAGTTTTCTGATAAAAATAAACTGTCTTCGACAAAATATCTAAAATTGAGTGAAATTACCTTTTCAATTAAGAAAGCCAGAAAATATCTTTGAAACCATTGCGATTAGCAGTGCTGAAGAAGAGTTCAGGTTTCAGCATAATAAATAATATTGTGACAATTAAACACTTTGCAGATTATGAAGACCATACATTTAAATGGAAAACCATTGCATCAATTTGATCCTGATCGTTAGGTCAAATCATCACTCAGCTATTGAGCAAAACAGCAGATCGACAATAAATATTAATAAAGAAGTAAATTCTATATGGCAATTTTTAGAATAAATTTTTCTTGTGAAATAATTATTTTTTCATGTAATCTGTGATTTTTATGTGTACTTTTTCCAGAAAGTTTGTTTTTTATGTAATATTTGTTTTTATATTGTGGAATGTTTTGTGATATGGGAAATATTTCATGGTATTTTTTATTTGCAATATTAAAATTTTATCATGACGAAAAAAATGTATCCATTGTATTTCCCTAGTGGTTAAAAAAAAAAAAACTAATAAAAAAGTTGCGCATGTGCCGAGCACACGCGGTAGATAGTTTATGCGAAACATCCGTCGCGTTTCTTTTAGGTATTTTGATTTGTATTTATCGATTATGAAATAAAAGAGCTTTTTTTATTGTAAATATTTTATTGATCATTCACAGATTTTCATAATTTCAGGAAGACAATGGATTTATGATAACTAAAGTAAGAGATGCATACTTGCGAGTGCAACGTATCTAAATATCTCTGTAAAACAGTACCGATTGATGTACCGATCTTGTAGTTGAAGCGACATATGCAGCTGTTAGAGGAACCTAACAATGGAATGTAACGAAAAAAGAAATTGTTGACAATTATTTGTATTGTTGCAATCATACTTACTGCAGTAATAGCTTCAGGAAGCATGATTGTGACATCATACTATTCAAAAATTTTAAAAAGTTAGAACTCCAGACACTGTTGTATCCAGTTATCATTGTAAGGTTTTTAAGTGTTTTTTTTTTTAGATAGACCTAGGAACGTTTTACACATTCACTTATAAGCATTGTTAAGGGGGTAATAAGGTGCATATGTCCCTCCACCCCTGACTCGAGATATCATACTGGTCACGAAAAATGCATCACGCTCTCTAATCACACTACTGGTAATGCGCGCATGGGAAGCGCCTATAGTGGAAGCTGCGGATGATGTCACTTCTGCGACCGATCAAATTTACTCGGTAGAAAGTCGGAAAAACTACAAGCCCATGGTTAAAATATTCACAGCTCACTGCTGGATAGCATTCAGGAAATATAGTCACATACTGAGGAGCAATATCCCAATCTGTCTGAAATGTAAAATTATGAACCAATGTATACTCCCCACCATGACTTCTGGAAGTGAAACTTGGACACTCACCAAAAGAATGGAAGTGAAACTGAAAACTACAGTGAAGAATGGAATGAATTATATTAGGAATCAGACTGTTGGATAAGAAGAGAAATACGAGAAATGGATTAGGCAGGACACATAGCTTGAAGACACAATGACAGATGGACTAAGAAAATAACAGAATGGTACCCCAGAGGAGCTAAAAGAAAACCTGGAAGACAACAACGGAGATGGACAAATGAAATTGAAGAGTTTGTGGGTAGTAAATGGATGGCCATTGCACAAAACAGAAGGAACTGGAAAGTTGCTGGAGAGTCCTTCAACCTGCAGTGAATTTAAAATGGTTGATGATGATGACTTCTGGCAAAATTATTCTATATCATCAACAAAACTGCATAAATTTTTCTAGAAGTGCTCAAAAGACTTCATGCTTGACTGCAGAATTACTCCAGTGTTTTTTGTTCTATCACTCAATTGTTGTTGTTCTGGGATTACTGCAACCCATATAAGAATTAGACTAATGGGAGAAATAGCATAAAGACTTAATTTTTGGCACTCACCTCAATTGATCTACTTTGTTATATGATGTTAAAATGGAATAGGATTAAAACTAATTAAGAAATTTGGTTAAAATTAATAAATAGAGACAGAAACATTAAAAGATCTGTGATTAAAAGTAGCTCGGGAAGAAGAGGTGCACATCTTATTCCTGGTTGTCTTGTATAAAATATTAAAGTGAAGGTTAAATGCAGCCAATAGTCGTAACGAGAGATTTTTGTATAGACGTCTTCAGTCGGCAATGATAGATGTAAGAAGTCCTAATTTCTCTTGATGCATTGCAAAACATGTGGCAACCTCAAACATGACAGGTTCCAGGCCAGTGAAAGATTTGTCGGAAGTTTTGTGTTCAAAACATAATAGTTTCAAAACTGATCATGTCAGCACTGTACTCACTCAACACGTTCACCTCCATAACCACAACCCTCTAATTGATTCAGCTGTTCCTATTATTACTTTAAAATCCAATTACATGAAGCACTTATTATAGAATGGTGAACGTGAACCACTTATTATAGAATGGTGAACGTGACCCACTTATTATAGGATGGGTGTCGCCACTATACTAACCTTAATGTTTTGAACACAAAACTTAGTTTCAAACATAATAAAGAACTTTTCCTTGCAGAGTCATAGATGGGTGATCCATAATTCAGACAGGACTGAATTAAGGTTCTATAGAGATGTAAGAGGGAGCTTCTTCTATTAGCATAGCAGGACATAGCAGAGACTGTTGTTCAGTTTTTTTTAGAGTAACCATCGAAAGATAAACTATACGAGTAGCAAAATTAACTTTATTCAGATAATAAAAGTTTTTCCAGTAAACAAGAGTTATTGGTAAGAGGAATCCAGGTATATGTGTGGTTTTTTTACAGAAACAGATTTCTTTTCTGCTAGGGAATAGCCATTTCATAGAGCCCTCAATTCTATTTTGGCTATAGAAAGTTTAAGTTGCATTTCAGTGGTATTTGTACTTTATAATTGGGTTTTTTAACAAATATATACAAATCAACTATATTTGGAATTTTTTGTGCCATATTTATAATTCTTATGGTAAATAATCTTGCACTCAGGATGGAACCCTGCAGTACTAATGTAGAGGCATATGATACAAGAAAGCAAGCTTTTACAGCATTAGCCAAAAAAAAAAAAAAAAAACTTCCCATTTCACCCATTTGCTCCAAAAGTTTGTTCAGTTCTTCCTTGAATTTATTTAAGCTATCAACTACCACAATGACAGATGGAAGTTTATTCTAGCAATCAACTGCCCAATGGCTAAAGGCAAATTTTTGCACATCTGTTCTGCAACTGCCTTTCCTCAATTTGAATTTATGCCCCATCAGGAGTGTAATATGAGTAAGAGGAAGAATCTCAGCAGCATTGAGCTTGCTCAATCCATTCAAAGCCTTATACCCCTCAATCAGATCACCTTGCAGGAGCCTCCTCTTGGTTGAATGATTTAGATAAATTGTTCAGATAACTTGAAATGTTCTGTGGTGTTGGAAATTTTGTATAAATTGGGGTAACTTGTCTCTCAAACAAAAAGAATGAAGATCTCAAAGAACACTGTAATCACCAGATGATATTAAAAGTTTTCCCAATATTGAGATTTACTGTGACCCAGAACAGTCTTTTGTGAAAGCATTGCAGATGTGGGTTTTTGCTACAGGTAGAAGCCCACATTTCGTCTTCTATCTGTCAAGTCTAATGTGGACTGATTCTTCCAATACTCATGCTGATTGTCTTGGCGCATTATAGCCTTAGTAGCTAATGTGCCAAAAAAATCCAAACAAAAAAAAAAAAAACTCATGCTGATTACTTTCTAGAAACCATGTGAGTTGCCCATGAACCATTTTTTTTATAATGTTGTCTTCTAATCAGGTAGTCAGTGAATTGGACTGTAATTGTATGGAAAGGTGCAATCATTTCCTGGCTTCAGAAAGGCCAGGAGAATTGAGTGACACAAGGAGTTACTATGGTATGACATGTCCTTTTCCTGTATACTTTGAACTCTTCATATTACAATTCTGCATCCTTTATGAGGTGGCACCATGTCAGCAATAACCCTACAATATCTGTCTGATCACATAACCAGTACTTTAAATCCATCAAATTTGTTTACTGTACTTCAAGCATTAGTTTACATGCTTTTAGTAACATAACATAGCCTATGTTTGCTTGTCCCATAAAGACTCCTTTTACCTCTACCTGCAGCCATTGTTAATCTATTAGTTGTTGTATTTCTCCTCTTCAAGCTAACGTTGAACATCATATTATCAAATTCCCTGATGATGATGGATGTACAGTGTAAATATGCTTTCTTAGGATTTTTCATGTGCTATTTAAGAGTATTCAAGTGTCTGTGTTCCCCAACTGAATTGGGGGTATTTTTAAATGCAGTGTTCACTTATCTCTCAATTTTTAGCCTTTCATCTGCTCTAAATATCATTGCATAAATTAATGTTTCTTGATTTTCTACGTTGGCTTAATGCAGTCTTACAGAGTATTACTAATGCCTATCACACCAATATTGTGCTAATGCATGCCTTTTCTACAGAAATTGTTCTTTATTAACTCAAATTCTGCAATTCTTGTCTAACTGAAATACAGCATATGCTGCAACCAGCTAGCATCCACTTTTCTTCCTTGCTCATTTCTTCAACTTCAGTTCAATGGAACAGTCTTCCCTCGTGTATTTCCTGAAAGTGACAACCTACAGAAATTCAAGACCAACGTTAATCAGAAGAAACTTGTGTAATTCATATGTTCTGGCAGAAATTTCTATGTATTTCATAAACAAACATAATCTCTAATAAAAACTCACAAAAAAGGTAGGTTCCGCTACCTCCATCCCAACATTTCAGTGTACTCTTCAATAATTTGACATACAGTGGTGGACAAAAAAACTGCATCACCTCAAAAAAAAGCAACATTTTTAGTGAAACGTGTAAGATATTGTTTGATTACAGTCATTTTGTTTATCGCAAAGCAAAGGTCAGATAAAGCTTCTATTGCATCATAAAATAGGCTGCCACGAGTCAACAGTATCCTGGGTGCCGAAATTAAAGTGTGAAACCGGTAATGTGATGGACCTGGATTAGGCCATAAGAGGGTGACCTCTGCCTTCCCAAGATCGATATTTGAAACGACTATGCCTTTGTAATCACCATGCTAGTACTCCTGATCTAAAATTGGACTTTGAGATGGCCTCTGGCATTGAAACAAGTGCATGAACTATCCAAAGACGGCTTTCGAAATGTGGTCTGCATGCCTATCAGCCCAAGGAGAAGCCTTCGTTGACCCAACAAATGAGGAAGAAGTGACTTGCTTGGGCTAAAACGCATGTTCTTGGACAAAAGAGCAATGGGACACCATCATCTTTTCTGACAAATTGAAATTCAACCTACGTGGCTTGGATGGGAAGCGATATGTCAGAAGACAAAAATCAGAGGCATACCATCCTGACTGCATAACACCGACTGTAAAGTTCCCTGCCGGTCAGATGGTCTGGTGATGCATAATAAGCAAAGGGGTGGGGCGAATTAAGTTTATTAACAGAATGCAGAAACCTACACTGGTATTTTGGAGGAGTGCCCAAAACCCATTATTAGGAATCACCACACAGACGTCCAAAACTGCATTTTTCAACCTTGCCACACATCAAAATTGGTAAGTTTTATGCTATTTAGATTTAACAATGAGTTTGCCTTCTTGTCTCACAAGGCTTAAACATATCTACACCAATGTTTTCCCTCATTTTTCTCTCTTAAGGTGCAGCATACCTCATTACAGTGTTGGACTGGCCCGACAACAGTCAGATTTGAACCCTATTGAAAATTGCTGATACTAATGTCATCTAAAATTATTCAGAAGCCAACAAATAAGATTCAGCTGCAGGATAGCATTGTAAGTGTGTAGTACCAGGAAATTGGGCAACCGTATATCCAAAGGTTGGTTAACTCTATGCCAGATCATTGCAAGACTGTAATTGCAGTTTGAGAGGAACAGCAAAATATTGAGATCTAATTTTGCTGATTTACTATTACATTAACTTGTCATTTCAGTTTGTACATGTAAATACAATAAAATGTATGTTTGGTTGTCATGATTGCCATTTGCATGAGTTCTCATATTTCCATTAATTATGCATTTTACCCTTTGGAAAGATATTTATGGCAATTAGGTATATCAGGTTGAGTCTTTTTATTGGATTTCGTTCACAGAGATATATATCCCATCTAACAAATGCATTTCGAACATTTCTGCAACCCACAATGCAACGCAAAACAAATTATTTGCAAAATTCACAAGTGATGCAGTTTTTTTTGTCCGCCACTGTACTTTGAAAAGTACAATGAAACTGGTAGCACCATTGATGGAATGAGGATCGTGAAACCAGAAGAAACTTTAACAAGCTTCTTCTGGTTTCACAATTGGTGGATACCACCACCCAGGGGTGGTAGTATCTGCTGATAATCCACTGGTGAAGTATTGCCTATTTGAGAATCCACTGTTGAAGGTAGTTCAATACCAGGGCAACTCATTGTGAAGGGATTCACAATATGAGATATAACAAAAACGATGCCATTTCACCTACTCTTGTAATTTACTATGAACTGAAATGATACTACGCATTAACTTGTTCAATTAGAATTTTCCGTAGTCAGAAGCTTTCAGCACTAAAATCTTTTTAGTATAAACATTTTTATATAATAGAAGTGACATATTGCAATTGTTTTCACTGATATCCATAATTGGATACGTCTACCACGTTAAGTAAGTTCTGTTGGTTTTGAACAGTTCTGAATTACTTAGCGGACTGTTGTTCTGTCTTATTGTAATTGTTACCTTTTAAGGCAGTGGTTCCCAAACTTTTTTCCCTAGCCGCACTTTTGGAATGAAAATTTGCTCATGCCACACTGATTTTTTATTGATAAGAAATACCTTCAAAAACAAAAAATCAACTCATCGCAGTGCTTTATTCATAACATAGAACACAACTACTTTATAATATGATCATGAGACATCTAGAAAGTATAAAAACATGATTCATTCACAAAATATACAGATTCAATGAGAGGTGGTGTCAGCTTGTTTTTGTCGGGTAATCTCATTTATAATATTAGGTCTAATTTGAGACAAACTTTCATCTCCTCATCAACAAATAAGACTTAACTTTTTTGGTCTTTGATATCTGTCAGAGCTGAAAATCCCTGTTCACAACAATATGTCATGGAGAAATGTAGAAGATTGAATACTGCTCTTTGAGAGCTGCGTGGATACTGTCTTTGGTTGTATATCCAAAAAAAAGTCCAGCGGCGTACTCCCGTGTTTCAATTTCAAGGTGCAATCACTCGAAATGCAGGCCATTTCCTCTTCTTCATCTAATGTCAGATCTGAACAGTTGGAATTTGCAAAGGGATCTCTAACCCAGTCAAATTTTGTAGATAACGATCAGAAGTACTAGTCAATCTTTTCTACCAGTGTTGCAAGACGTTCTTGTATGAGGGCATACAATTCATTGCTCATTTTAAAACTTTTAACCAGTGGGAACATTTCAAGGTTATGTTGTATCGCTCTTCCAAGCCAGAGCTGAAGCTTTTTTTTTTTTAATGCAGTTAAGTTTGTCTGTAGTCATGAGGATATTGTCATCGCGGCCTTGCATACTGGCATTGAGCACATTCAACTGAGAAGAGATATTGGCCAAATATGCCAGCTTTGCACACCAGTCATTCTCACCCAGATGGTGGTAAAATGGGTTCCCTTCATGTTCCAAAAACGTTCCTAACTTGTTCTTCAGTTCCAAAACCCAATTTAAAACTTTTCTGCAAGACAGGCAGCGAACCTTGATGTGCAGAATTAGGCATTGTTGTTCGGATTCCATGTCTTTGCAGAGTTGAGCAAATAATTGCACCTTTAGTGGTTTTGCTTTGAGGAAGTTCACAATTAGCACAGCCTGATCTTCAAATCAGCTACAAGGGTCTTGCTGACTAATGCCTCTCAGTGTAAAAAACAGTGAGTTGATATTACATCTGGATTTTTCTGTTTGGTGAGTGACACCAAGCTTTTCACATTCCCTACCATAGATGGGGCTCCATCCGTACAAATTCCAATACTAGAATCCCAAGAAATTTCAACTTTTTCCAAATACTCAGACAAGGTTTGGAAAATATCTTGTCCTCTGGTATGTTTTTCAAGTTCTTGCAACATAAAAACCGTGTGATTATTTCATCATTGTGAATGAATCTGATATAGGCAAGCAACTGTGCTTTTCCACTAATGTCGCTCGATTCATCAACTTGAATGGCAAATTTAGAATTCTTCATACTTTCGGAAACACACGTCTCAATATTAGCTGACATATCAACTATTCTTCTGCGAATTGAATTATCAGACAAAGGAATTTTCATAACTTCTTGCTCAGCATCATCACCAAACAAAGTTTTTACAACCAAGAAGCTGGCAGGCAAAATCAATTTTTCAGCTATTGTATGTGGTTTTGTCTGTTGAGTAATCAATTCAGCCACTTGGTAAGATACAATCTGCATCTTATCTGAAATTAACATTCGTTTTTCAAAATATGATTGTTGGAATTTCTGCTGTTCCAAAATTCTTTCAAAATATTGAACATCCTTGTTTGCCTGATTTTTATGTTTTGACAACAGATGTCTTTTTATCTTGCTTGGGACCATATTGGCACTGGAAAGCTTCTCACCACTGAAGCTTGGGTAAGTTTTTGGTTGGTAAGTTTTTATCTCCAGTTCGTGTGAAACCAAGACGCAGATAACTATCCATATATTGTCGACAAACTTTCTTTTTTGGAGGTTTGCTTGGGCCTGCTACTGGTGTCGAATTCAAAGAGTCTTCTTCAGCACTCTGTTCAACCTGCTTGTACGGTTTTGAAGATGATTCTGGACCACAACATGGACTTGGATCATCCTCATCTTCACTTAATGCTCTTGCTCTCACTTTGCAAAAATATCTATCCATGATCTGCTAATAAAAAATTGTTATTTTATTCTTAATACTGAATATAAATCTTACAAATAAATGCAAAAATAACACACTATAATATTTAACACTGCTCTTAACACAGAGGGAGATGACACCTTTGCACTATTTAATAAATCACTAATTCTCACCTTAATTTAATCACTTTTACACCACACTAATTATAATACTGTACTTGACACTACATTAATTATAAAACTGACTGAAAGTGCTGACCACTCTTATATATAATTTTTAAATATTTGTGAAATGCATAGAAATTTCTAGAAAAGATCGGAAAATTCTCTTTTTAAAAAGGTTAAACACATTTTAAATAGTATACTTATAATTTACATTATTTTTAACTATTTTTAATTATTATTAAATCTATTTGATATAAAATTAATTATGTTACTGAATAAAATCTGGAAAATTCTATGGGTTTCTATATATATTTACCATATCACATGTAACAAAATAAATAAGAAAAACCTTCATATTTATTTTTGGCATATGAATTTTTTGAAAATGCTGCTAAATCCTTTATTGTCTTTGAATCTTCCTCTCACACCTGCCATTCTCTTGTGCTGCATCATTTGGGAACCACTGTTTTAAGGTATGTTGAAACTCCAAAGGAGCTCATTCTTCCAACTTGGTAATGAGTTTAATGAACAAAATGTTAGACAATTAGAGATCGTCGGTTTAAAAATGTTTCCCATAGGCAGAGTAAAATATTTATAAATTCTGAAATAGTATTTAAAAATGATCTTTAACATATGTATGTGTATCTTTTAATTTTTATTTGTGTTAGTTATTTGGTTTTTAGGAGCATTAGCAACTAAGGCCATATTGCTCCGGGATATGCAGTGGTCATTCCCTGACCTTTCCACATTCTCCGTATTTGGTGGTGACAAGCTCGAACCCCGGTCTAATCAAGAAGCGTGTGCTACGCACTGCTGCTCCTTCCCACCTGGCTACAGAGGTGCCTTTTATTTGTGTAGTTATATTTCATACCCTTAAGGTAATTTTCCTTTCTAAGTTTTTCCCTCATAAAAAGTCCTAAACCTCCAATCCCTTGGAAATCTTCTTATCCAGGTTCTACTGTACATTTGTACCTGTGAACACTGGCCATGAGGCTATAGTCTAAATTTTTTTGGGACAGTTTCAAACAAGTTTAATGTAAAAATTTCTGTTAAAATATTGAGTTTAATTAACCTTCCATCACTCATACCCTCAATTTAATCGACATTCATGGTGTCTGTGAGACATCCCTTTTTGTTTTAATTATAAAAAATTAATCTTTAGCTTTATTACTGAATTGAACACTGTAACCTGCTAAACTTCATTAAAAAATTATCAAAAGAAAATAAACAGAGAAATCAATAAAAAAGTTTTTATCAGATTTTTAGCATTTTCAAGGTCACACACCCTCTGCATTATCTGGTGAAATTAAAGCTTTATTACCAAATGAGACACTGGTTGCTGGCATCTCACAGATGCCTTGCAGGAATGGGAGTTCCCTAGAAGACAGGTGGAGGCTTTTGCTCACCTGTTGTCTGTTAAATGCCAAGCAAAAATTGTCTCATAATTAATACTGTTTCAAATGAAAGCAGAAAATCTGTATAACCAGTCAGAGAGTACTGTGGATAAAGGTGAATGAAAAGAATTGATTTCATTTAACAAAGTTGTGTTTATCAGAAATCATACTAGTAGCTGAAGATTAAAAATTATATCATTAAAAATGAATTTTGTTTGTTCGTGTTAAGAAAGTAAAAATGAAAACATGTTAGGTATTATTTTTGAAAAAAATTATAGACAAAATCAATTGATTATGATAAAGCAGATCATATCATTATGTATAATTTGCACTCAAATAGTAAAATAATGAGATTTTATTATTATTGCAGGTCCATCTGTAAAGAGGCACAATGGTCCTGATATATATATATACATTTATTTATTTATATTTTATTATTATTATTTTAAGGCTTTCACAATATACATTTACAAGTAATTTTATAATACATGATAATGCACAAGTTTTCAAGCGATTGAGCTCTTTTCTGACAAGAAATCCTTCACTTAACATCATGTTGAAAGCCACCCCCTCCCCCACCTCCAAATTTCTTACATGGGTAGATATTGCAAAGAGAAGTTAATATGCAAAAAAAAAAGTAGTTGCTGATGCAACTGTAAGAAACACAAAAATATTTTCCAAAATTTTACTTAAAAGAAAATACATAAAAAATATCTGCCGATACAAGAACTGTTTTATGAAGCAAGTGAGCTGCTCATGTGTTTGCTTGGCGAAATGACATAAAATACATAATAGCACATTATACAGTATTTTCATTAAAATTATCCAACATTTAGAATTTTAACTTAAAAATTAGTATTCAAATATTGAGTTAATATTTTGCATGTCACTCTTACTTGCTTGCACAATTTCAAGGTGGGGATTTTGGAGATGATGCTAGTGAAGGTATCCTTACGTTGCTTTTAAATTATAAAAATTTATCCAGTTAAACTTTTTGACAGGGGTCAGTAACTATTTGTCTGCATGTGGCATTTTTGTGTCTCTATTGGCAATTGACCCAAAAATGTAAAACCACAGAGAAACAAATAAAAGAATAGATGATACTTTTTTCTTTTAAAAATCAAAATGGCTATTATTACTTTGACACTATTTCCCAATAGTATTCTACTGCAGATAATATTTCCTTTGTTTTCTCTTTTGTCTCTAACATTTTAGGCCCAATAACTTTAAAACTAATCTCATGAGATTAGACAAAATGCACCAGTTATGTCAATAAAATAAACATGCATGGTGGATTAAAAATGCATCACATTTTTAATCTGCTAGATCCAAAAGGTTGCTGACCCCTGGTTTAAGATATGACTTGTTCATACACTGCTCTCTAAAGGTAGTTAACAATTAGCACATGATTATTTAGAGTTGACATAACACTTCATTTCATCAAATTTAAAAGGAAATATATGCAACCAACATATCATAGGAATTTTGCCTTTAGGGCAAGTGTTACAGTTAAACAAATTTTTTAATTGATACATTATTTTCTCCAGATAGGTCCATCTTCATGTTGTTTTCCCATTATGACATTCATTCTTGAAGAAGTCCTGTATATTTTGATAGACTAGTCATTTGTTAACAAATGTTTGCAGATCCTTCTGCAGATGGAAACATTGCTCAAAGTCACCCTGAAAATATTTATATTTACTAAATTTAAAAAGACATCTAAACTTGCTATTTGTTAATTATACAAATTTTACTATCTGTAAAAGTAAACAAAATCACACGTTGCCTTCAACATTACTTCTTAAAAAATAATGGAATGGGGGGGGGGGTATATTCTTGATCTGGTATCAGCAGTGATCTTTCATGAATTAAGAACCTACATGTAAAAGACCCACTTGGTGGCAGTGATCACAATGTACTAATGTGGAATTTAATTAAAGATATGTTTGTTTGTTATTTGGTTTTTAGGAGCATTAGCAACTAAGGCCATATTGCTCTGGGGATATACGGTGGTCATTCCCTGACCTTTCCGCATCCTCCGTATTTGGTGGTCACGGGCTCGAACTCCAGTCTAATCAAGAAGCGTGTGCTACGTACTGCTGCTCCTGCCCACCTGGCTACGGAGGTGCCAATTAAAGATATAACTACTGTCAAGGGTAAAGGGAAGGGCTTTTGCTTTCATAAGGGCAGGGGAGTTCCTAGGGAATTTGGTGTCCCCTTTAAAATTTCCTTCATATGTGTATGTAAGTTTCAGGTTTTCAGGCCCCCCCTTGAACGTTTGTACCTGGGGGCAGTGCACCTTTGGAATGGCCCACTGCATGAGGGTGACTTCTGTGGGACCAAATTGGTGGCCAACAGTAAATTCTAAATTAGAAGCATTCAGGAAAGCATAGAAGCTATTAGGCTTCTAAGAAATATTATTATTATTTTTTTTAAGGCTTAAGCCTAAATGGATCTCAGATGAACTGATAAGGCATGGGGCAGAGAAGAAAAATGCATGGGATGTATATAAATTATCAGGTGATACACAAGACTATGGTAGACATAAACTAGTCTGTAATCAAGTCACAAATGAGGTTAGTCAAGCTAAGGCAGATTATGAAAAGTCTTTGGCAAAGCAGAGCAGCAAAGACAACTTTACTTGTATTAAGAGTAGGAGGAAGACAAAGAATCACATTGGTCCACTTCATGTTAATGGTTTAACTGTTGATGATCCTTAGGGATCCCAGATTTTAAAAACAAAAAACTTGGATGCTGGGAAATGCAGGTTTATCTACGAGGGGATATCTAAAAGTTCGTACCCTTACCTGAAACTTCACAGGAACTTTAATCCTTTTTCTATGTATTCTCCATGCAGAGTAACACATTTCTTCCATCTATGGATCAATTGTTTGATGCCCTGATCCTAGAAGTCTGCACTTTTTGCCTGAAGTCACAATTCCACTTCATTGATGACTTCCTTGAGACAAATCAAAGCGGTGTCCACGCTGTTCTTTTTTCATTTCTCGAAACAAGAAGAAGTCTGACGGTGCTAGGGCAGGAGAATAGGGTGAGTTTTGCAGTAGTTCGAAGCTGCACTGGGCAACAAAGTTGGTGGCGGCAATGGCTTCTGCAAAAGCGTCAGCAATCTTGGAACCCATCATGCGGAGACTTTAGACATGTGCAGATGGTCATGTAAAATGCTGTGGGCAGACCCATAACTAATTCCCACCACATTTGCAATGAAATGAATTGTCACATGTCTGTCACTCAGCACCAGCTCCTTAACCTTTGGAACTGTCTCACTGTCTGTGGATGTTGATGGCCTTCCTTCTCTTGGCTCGTCAAAGACACTTGTCCGACTGCACTGGAACTCTCATTTCCATTTTTTTACAATGTCATAGGATGGACAATTCTGCCCATATACAACTTTGATTTATTTGCCAATTTCTTGAGCTTTCTTGCCCTGCAAATGCAGGAACTTGATCACAGCTCGATACTCCACTTTGTCAACCATAGCATCTTTCCTCAGATTCTGGGCTCCACATCTGATGTACGATCACCTATGGGAATGAAATTTCACATGTTAGTTATTGAATATGAAGACAACTTATATTAAAAATGGCATCTCCCTATTGATGTTTTTATCTAGGTCAGAGTACGAACTTTTTAATACTCCCTCGTATATGTTAGGGGCAATGTTTTCGAGTGCAATACTTTTGATAGGCTTTTTAAAGTGTACATGCATGAAGTAAATATACATATAATGAAATAACTATTCTAAAAAGGAATGAGACAATTCACATATGAAAAATTAACAAAGAGAATATTAAATATAAACAAGAAAAATACTAAAAGAAATCAGACAACCACTCATGTTTTTATTAATCCATTACTCATCCTTTGCAGTTGCAGTCTATATTCTATATCACTAATCTGTACAACTTCTTCTCTCCCTCCTTATGATTGACGGGTTGATGGATGACATGTTGCTATATATGTGTTTTCACTTTCATAACTTCTGACATATTTATTTGAAGAATAGACTTTTTCTAAAAGCTTTAGGTCTTTGGATGTAACATCAAAATACTCTGAACATGGTATGTCCTTATGATTTTAATAATCAAAATCGATTTAACTGTGTCCAGCTAAAGGCAGTTTTTTCACCAGTCCATAATGAATTCATCAAAAAGAAAATATGTTCTACTGAGGCATTGGATCCTGGTTGAGTAAATCAAAAACCCACAAGTAACTTTATTTCATTACAGGTTATTTGTTCCTTTTGAAAATGAGCAAATACTTCTTTCCATCTGTCTGCAGTCTTACAATTAGTATTATTCCATTCAGTCATTTTATTATCTGTTGAATACAATTTGACATTACTGTAATCATCAAAGAGACTTTTTTCATTTATAATGAGGTTAGGTAAGATAATCTTTATTTCCTCAGCACATTCTGTGAAATTTTCCCAACAAAAGGATTTCCTCAATGAAATCCATTCCATTTTTGCAAATACACTATATGAATGAATGGTCCATTATTGAATGTACTGAAGTGCAGTTTTATAAAAATTTGCTTTTTTTTTAACGATTCTTCAGTCGTGAACCTTCTTTATGAATACTTTTTAAGTTCAGTTTTCACATCACTGTGAACATTTCATTTCTTCGCATTATAAGCTTTTTTGTGATGAGGAAATATATTTCTTTCTTAACATCAAGACCTGTCACCTCTTCACATTCAATTTGCTGAATAGCATGGGCTCAAGCTAATGGAAGTGCTGTGGCTCAGAGCAGAACTGAGGGGGGCAGTTGTCCTCTGACTCACAGCCTTATAAAATGCACTGTTTGCTTGATGTTTGCAGAGCAATCGGGTACGGGACATGATACTGCAAAGGGGGTGTTTTTGTGTGTGCGCGATGCAAGGAGTGTATCGATATCAGACAACAACTCGGCGTTCTTGTGGGCCTATATGAGAGCTTGAAGGACAGGGTGGATGCCCTCGAAGAAACTAAATTGAGGGGCCCATCAAGCTCTCAGCTGCCCACATCAACGCCAGAGCTTGCACTTGGGCATCGCGTGACACAGAGACAACCCCCAAGGCAGAATGCGCTGGTCCCGAAGGAACTACTAGTTGTTGGTGACTCTATTGTCAGGGAAACAGGGAACATGCTTTGTAAAAAAGATAGGTGGAACAGGACCAGGGTATGTCTGCCAGGGGCAAAGGTTGATGACGTTGTAGAGCGAATATCATCTTTTAAGGGCACAAAAGGTGATATAGTTGTACACGTTGGCACTAATAATATTAAGAGTAGGAGACCGGCAGAATTACTTAACAAGTACAGGTCACTGTTGAACAAAAGCCGAGAATTAGGGTTGAATTTGAAAGTGTCTGCAATTCTGCCCAGACACAATAGGAGGGAGTATATGATGAGAGCCTTGTCGATCAATTCGGCCCTGGAAAGATTGTGCAAGGCTCAAGGGGTAGAATTTTTTTCAGCCTGGACTGTACTTGTTAACAGGAGAGATTGTTTCCACAGGGATGGGATACACTTAAATAGAAAGGGTGCAAGAATATTTGCTGATGCTATCGAGGCAGTGTTAGGTGGGTCGGAAAACTGCTAGCTTGGGGGGAGACAAGGACCAATAGATTGACAGTAGCCACTGGCAGAGGTGAAAGAGATTCTTGCACTGCTTCTATTAGAATGAGCAGAAGCCTGAAAAACACGATGCATGGTATTTCAGAGACTGCTGGGAGCCATTGCGGTACAAGTAAACACATGGGTTGTGTTAGGGTAGCTAAGAATAGAAACAGGTGCAGGTATACTTGCGTGTACACCAATGCTAGGAGTTTAGTAAATAAATTTGATGAATTTGAGGTATTGCTCAAAACATCAAAGGCAGATATTGTTGGGATATCAGAGACGTGGTGTCACACAGATATAAGGGATGCAGAACTGCAATTTGGGGAGTACAACGTCTACAGAAAGGATAGACAGGATAGGAAGGGGGGGGAAGGGTTATGCTATTAGTTAAGAAACACATAAAATCCAAGGAAGTGAAGCCAGTCGACATCGCTGGACAGTGCAGTGTTGAGTCAGTTTGGTGTGACATAAGCATTGGGAGATCAAAATTGAGAGTAGGAGTGTGCTATAGGCCTAATGACTCTGATGAGTATAATAAGGAACTGTACAGGAAAATAGAGTGGGCCAGTAAATCAGAGAGTCTTATAATGGGAGATTTTAATTTCCCAGATATTGACTGGAATTTGGGGGCTGGTTACTCACACACTAGCAGGGCTTTTGTGGATTTATTGGATGATTGTTTTCTACATCAGCATGTTCGGGAGGCAACTAGAGGGAGTAATACTCTTGATTTGATTATCAGCAGTGATTCTTCATGCATTAAGAATCTGCAGATAAATGAACCACTAGGTGGCTGTGATCACAGTGTGCTGAAGTGGGATTTACTCAAAGAGGTAACTACCATTAGGGGTAAAGGGAAGGGTTATTGCTTCCGTAAAGGCGACTACGATGGACTGAGACAGTATTTAAATTCTATACAGTGGGACCAACTGATGATGTTACCAACAGCAAATTCAAAATGGGAAGCATTCAAAGAACTTATCTTAGAAGCTACTAGGCTTTACATACCAACTAAGAAATATTGTTCAAGGTTAGGCCAAAATGGATGTCAGATGAACTAATGAGGCATATGGCAGAGAAGAAAAATGCATGGGATACTTACAAATTAACACATGACACAGAAGCCTATGATAGATACAAGTTGATATGCAACCAAGTCACAAAGGAAGTTAGGCAGGGGAAGGCAGATTACGAGAAATCCTTGGCAAGGGATGCAAAGAAAAACAGCAAAGAGTTCTTTACTTATGTAAACTCTAGAAGGAAGGGGATGAATCAGATTGGTCCACTTGATATTGATGGGTCAACTGTTGATGATCCTGCTCAGGTAGCTAACAAACTAAATGAATATTTTGCATCGACATTCACACATGAGGAGTTATTCAGCAAGGGGAATGCCAGAGGTGTATTCAACTCTAGCAGTAAGCTACAGAATCTTGAAATAACTGGGAGTAAAGGGGAGGAGAAACTGTTGAAGATAAACACAAGAAAGGCACCCGGGGTGGATGGGATCTATCCAGTTATATTAAAGGAGGCAGCAAAGGAAGTAAGCAAACCCTTAGCCATAATTATGAGAGCTTCCTTGGACTCAGGGGAGGTACCCATAGACTGGAAATGTGCAAATGTGACCCCAATTCACAAAGGAGGATCAAAGGCTGACACAAGTAATTATAGACCTGTGAGCTTAACTTCTGTTCCAGGAAAATTAATGGAGGCACTGGTTAAAGAAGCACTGCAGGATCATTTAGACAAGACTTCAGTTATAGCTCAGACACAGCATGGTTTTGTTAAGGGGAAGTCTTGCCTGACCAACTTGATTGGATACTATGATGCAGTCACAAAAGAACTGGATGCAGGGAATAACTTTGATATTATATACTTGGATCTTAGAAAGGCTTTTGATACTGTTGCACATGGAAGACTGCTACACAAATTGGAGCAGTGTGACATTCGAGGCAAATTGCTGCTATGGATAAAGGGGTGGTTGAGGAGGAGAAGACAGAGAGTGGTAATCAATGGACGCTGCTCATCGTGGACTAATGTTATTAGTGGAGTCCCTCAGGGCTCAGTGTTGGGTCCATTATTGTTTTCTGTATTTATAAATGATATTGATCATGGTATATCAAGCTTAATGTCCAAGTTTGCAGACGATACAAAGGTTGGCAGGGTTGTCAAGGACACTACTGACACTATGCTGCTGCAACTGGATCTGGAAAGGTTGAGCAGATGGGCTGAGAGGTGGCAAATGAAGTTTAACATTGACAAATGTAAAGTACTACACATGGGAAACAGCAATTCCAGAGCAACGTATCAACTCTGTGGTACTACACTGACAGTGGTAGAGAATGAAAGGGACTTGGGGGTGGTTGTGCAGGCAGATATGAAGTTCTCTGATCAGTGCAGACGGGCTGCAGGAGTAGCTCATGGAGTATTGTCAATGATATACAGGAATTTTTCCAGCAGGGATAAGGAGGTGATTATTCCATTGTATAAGGCAATGGTCAGGCCACACCTAGAGTACTGTATACAGGTCTGGAGGCCTCATTTCAAGAAGGATGTAGAGCTGCTGGAACGAATACAGAGAAGGGCAACAAGATTAGTGAATGGAACAAAGGGGTGCTCTTATGAAGAAAGGCTTAAGTTTTGCAAATTACAGTGTCTGGAGACTAGGCACCAGCGAGGTGATCTGATAGAGGTGTATAAAGCCTTGAATGGTTTAAGCATGCTCAATGCTGATGGGATTCTTCCTCTAGCTCAGAAAAATCACCTGAGAGGGCATAAATTCAAATTGAGGAAAGACAGATGTAGGATAGATGTGCGGAAATTTGCCTTTAGCCAGCGGGTGGTTGGTTGGTGGAACAGACTTCCATCCCTTGTGGTGGAGGTTGATAGCCTAAATAAGTTTAAGGCTCAGCTGGACAGGGATTTTGAACGAACAGAGGGGTGAAGTGGAAGTGGGTTTTTTTTTTTTTTTTGGCTGATGCTGCATAAGCTTGCTTTCTTGCATAAAATGCCTCTACTAATGCTAATGCATCAGAAAATATCTTTATCTGACTTCTCTGAAATACGAAAGATTTCCTGTTGTTAAAAAATTCATGTAAAATATTTGGACATTTATCCTGACTCAAGAAGTAACTCTGTAGTCCATTGTAAAGGTCAATAAAACGATTCAGAGCTCGTTTCAGTGACAACTGTCATGTTTTGCTATGTCCTAGAACAGCTTTATACTCGAATTCCACAAAATCACAAAAAGGTTTCAAATTTTCTATTCTGACTGCGAAATGGCGAAAATCCCTGAAAACTTACTGCAGAATTGCCTGAATGTCTGTAGGTAATACATCAACCACAATTTGTACACTATTATGAATAATGTGTGCTGCACCGCCTACACGTATTATTTTTCTTTTATTTTTTTGAAATTTTGTAAAAACATTGTTTTTGCCTTTCCATTTTAATCCGCCAAAGTTTTTATTGGTATTATCTGCTGAAATACCTATTAATTTATCAACAATGTCATGTTTATTAGCAACGTTTAAAATGTAGTCCACAATAAGATTGGAGGTTTCTCCAGGAAGACTGCAAAATTCTAATATTTCTGTTGTGCAATGCCTTTATCCGGAATAAAATACCTCGCTATAATCGGTACATCTTTAGATCAGTATGGTTAGAAGCATCTAAAGCTAAGCAGCAATACTTTGTATTCTTTAGGTCTTCTAGTATTTCATTTCTTGCATGAGTTGAGTGGGGAAAGGCACAGTGGCTATTAATGGACACAGCTCTACTTGGATTAATGTTAATTAGCAGAGTCCTCCAATGTTCAGTGCTCATTGCTGTTTTCTATAATTATTAATGTCTACGTGTTCAGATAATACATTCAGAGCAATAGCCCTACATTTTGTTTAAGCATAGATAAATTTTTTGTTTAGAAATGTTTTTAAAAGAACTGAAGTACAGTCCATTGACTGGAAACTATGATTGTGTTTGATAGTATGATAAACAAACGTAGCTTCTTTTGCAGCTAGAGCTTTCTTCATCGCCCAGAGTTTTTTTTTTTTTTTTGCCTAAAAATGACGATAATAATTGACTGGAGGATTTTGCAGCCTTATGTTTTTTTGTGCCGACATGATCAAATATATCTACCTTTCCTCCATAACCAACACTAAACACAACACGGCACAAGGAACACTACTTTTGAGGAATTATCACTAATACTACTTTCTTTTATAAATGGGAATTGCTCCTTTAAACTGTTAGTAAACGCATTTTCTCTTCGGAATTTTAAAGAAGGATTATTTTTATATTCAAAATATAAAATTATTTATATATTCCAAATATAAAAATAATGAAACGTTAAAAGTAGAACTCTGAGAAATTGACATGAACACTGCAGTACGCACATTGCAAACTGAGACAATGATTAACTGTAACCGAAATCATTAAAGGAATTTTGCAACAAAGTAGCACACTGATGATATATCTTGGTACGGGTCATTCCATGTCACCACTATAAGGTTAACTGTGGGCATGAGCTACTTTGTTTTGAGATACTTGTATAGTAGAGCTTGACTCGATATTGCTAGGTGTCAGGTGAAAATGTTTGAGAATACAATGTCGTTTCGAAAAAAAAACCGGGACATTTGACATCCCGTGTCGACTTGGTTGGTATAGAGATCTGTGAAATCCATAAATCTGGGACTGTCCTTGGAAAACCGGGACATATGGGATCTGTGATGATCCTACTCAGGTTTCTGACAAACCAAATAAGTATTTTGCATTTACATGTGCAAATGAGGAATTCTTTAAGCAAGCAGATGTCAGAAGTTTATCAGACTAACGGGAAATAAATGACTTTTTGATAACTGAAAAAGAAAGTGGAAGAGAAATTTTGAAGCTAAACAAAAAAAAATCACCTAGGTGATGGAATCTCTGCAATTATATTATAGGAGACAGCAAATGCAAGAAAACCATTAGCCATATAATTATGAGGCCATCTTTGGATTTGGAGGTGCTCCCTGAATTAAATGTACGAATGTATCTCCAATTCACAAAGGAAGATGAAAGGTGACACGAGTTAAAGAGGTAATGCAGAATCATCTAGACAGGAATGCAATAATACAGCAGTGACAGCATGGATTTGTTAAGGGTCAATCTTGTCTGACCAATCTGATCTGATACTTTAATGAAGAACAATGGATCTCTCCAAATAGGCCTCTGGGGTTGGGTAAATTCATAATATAATTTTAAGTATTTTTCACCAACCGTATGTTGAAATGACAAAATAAAACAAAAGCCAAAATTTTGATAACTTTATAATTAAGCTTACAATAAATTGCTATTTACAGTATAAAACTGTTAAAATACCAGGTTAAAAACAATAAAATATACCAGGTTAAAAGCAATAAAATATCTGAAGCTTTTGAAGGCTCTGCCTTCTTTCTCAACAGTACGCTTTTTTTTTTATTATTATTTTTTTTTTTTACTTTACAGTGCAACTTTAAATACCCGCAGGTTCACAGCACGTCACGTGATTCGATGGCATGTGCACTGTTCTCATGCGTATCGGAACCAGAAGTGGCTCAGGAGCATGTCAGGTGGAATCGTTCATCCCCTCTAAGGATCACTGCCTCAAAGAGGGGATGGATATGCATACCCCTGTCTCTATTAATATTGTTCTCAATGGAACTAATCCGCAAGCTCTCGAGCCACTTGCGATCTCAAAATCTATGCGCTCAGTCAATGATAACTGCTTCGTCCGGGGAGATATGGTGCTGCTTCTTCCAAAAGTGTTCAGCCACAGCGGATTTTCCATAGTCCGAATTCCTTATCACCTTTGTGTGCTCCCCCAGACGATCCTTGAGATGCCGCTTTGTTTCCCCCACATAACATTCCTCACAATCCGGGCACTTAATGCTATAGACGACCCCACTTGTATTTTCATTTGAAATGGGGTCTTTCACCTGTGACACAACTGTCTGCAGCTTCCGACCTGGAAGCTGCCCACACCGCGTCTTGTAGTTTCGTAATACCCGAGCTATACGCTCGGTTAAATCCGGATAATAGGTAATGTATGCGGTGGCTATCGGCGTAAAAGACTCACCTCTCCTCTGTTCTCCTCTAATATATTTCTCTATGATCCTCTGGGGGTAGCCACACTTCAGGAAATCTGCCGTGACACACTCATACTCTTTCTTTCTATACTCGGAGGTACTACAATGTGACTTCGCCCTATCTGTTAGTGCTCTAATCACACTATTCTTGTGATGGTTGGCCTGAGCTGAATTATAATGGAATATTGGCCTTTACACATGGGTTTTCTATAAACTTTGGTCTTTGGGCCTTCTCTGTAGACCAACACATCCAAGAACGGCAAAGCCCCTCCTCCTTCTACCTCCGAGGTGAATTGTATGAACGGGGAGAAGCCATTAAGAAACTTTAACACCTCATCTTCCCTCCCCTTTCGAATAATTGAGAACGTATCACCAACGTATCTCTTCCACAGACACATAGGGAGAACCATGTCACTAAATAATCTAACCTCGAGCTCCTCCATAGCCAGATTAGCTATAATCGCACTAATGGGGGAGCCCATAGCTACACCGTGAACCTGCTTATACGTAGTGTCACAAAACACCATGGTGGTGCTTGAGAGACATAATTCTATGCCCTTACAGAGTATGGGCTTGGCAAACCCAGGGTCCTGAGCTGGATATCATCATTCTTCTCTTTCTTGGTGATGCCGTCTACTTCTCTCTCTCTCTCACTCACACACACACACAGGGGGTTACTCGGGAATTTTTTTTTTTTTTGGCTGGTGCAGCATAAGCCTCAGGCTTCCTTGTACCATATGGCTAATAATAATATCTTTCAAACTTAGTTGGGACAGTTTCCTTGCTGTCCTTGACACTAAACTCAGAAAGTCCTATTAACGGTGACAACAATTTGGCCAGGAAACCGGATAGTGCATATGTGGGACTTTCCGAGTTTAGTGTCAGGGACAGAAGGATTTTGTATATTTTATAAGAGAGCAGCATATAGAAAAAAATGAAATTATGACATCTTTTGATTTGACATCTCTGTTTACATGTATTCCAATTGACCATGGTGTGCGATGTGCACACATGGCCCTAAATCTTCTAGAATAGAAAGATATTGGATCCATCAGTGTTTTAGACTGTATATGATAACACACAGAATGCCTGTTCCCCTCTATTTTTTTAATACATACAAAAGACTCCTGATTATCTTAGGTGGAAGGAAAATTAGAGAAAACTGATAAATGTGAAATGTACATACAATATTAACATTTATAAAAGTATATTACAGCATAAGAAGATTTAATTAAAAATTTAATAAGAGATACTTTTTGGTAAAAACTAATAAAATGAAGTTTACTTTTTCTGTTGATTCACCTTTCTGTGTGCATAGTGAAAGAGCAAGGTACCTTTTTCACAGTTTTCCATGCCGTTTTTCCTTGATGGCTTCATGAAATTGCCTTATAAGATTGCTGTAGTATGCACCAGTAACAATAGTGCTCCTTTGAGGGTAGTAAATCATGATGACTTCTGTATCCCAAAATACTGATGCCATCACCTTGCCAGCTGATGGAACTTCTTGGGAGGTGGAGAATATGGATGCTTCCACATTAGTCTTTGGATCAAAGTGATGAACCCATGTTTTGTCCATTGTAACAATCCGAGACAGCAGAAATTTCATGGATCTCATGAAGTATGCTTCAAGTTAATGCACATTCATCTTCAAAGATTTCATCAGGATTGAATCAACATTGCTGATCGAAACACCTCTGGACTCAGCTATACACTTAACAGTCATTCATCTGTCTTGCATCACTGGGTCATGCAGACAGTTGATATTTTCCTCAGTGGTGGACGTGGAGGGTCATCCAGAACAATCTGCATCATTGCACAATTCTCTGCCATTTCACAACTGTGGAATATGCAGGAGCTTAATCCCCCAATGTCTACACCATATCAGCACAAACCTCCTGTGGAGATACTGTTTTCAAATACAGGTATTTTATCACATAGTTCTTTTTTTTCTCTATTTAAAAAAATTTGTACTTTTTTGTTCACAATATCACCTGTAAAAAGAAAAGGATTGGATCTATTAAACTGAGATTTGGTAGGTGATTTAAAAGATGTCTACCTGCTGAAAAAATGTGTATTCTAACATACTTCTAGTGAATATCACTAGAAGTATGTTAGAATAAGAACTTTTTTGAATGTCCCTTGTGTGTATATATATTCCTTTGAGTTCAATCCATGTCCTACATTTGGAAGGCAAAAAAGAAATACAAAAAAGAAGTCTTTGTTTTGGTCTCTGAAAAAGCCATTTACAACTTCCTTGAGTAGTTTCCATACTCTAGTGTAAAGGTGGATCTGGCTAAGTGCGGTTACCCTATGGGTGCATTAGATAAATGCGACCTGCAAACCCCAGGTCCACACGTAATGATGACACCCACCTTGACCGCCTTTATCCCATACTACCTGAACCTGTCACAACAACTCTCAAAAGTCTTACAGAGTTATGGGATAAATTGCCTGCAGCTTCTCCAGGCAGGAAATTACAGTCCCTTGTATTGAAGGTAAAGACACCGATTCCCCCAATCTTGTGGAGAGGTTCTGTGTACTGCATTTCCTGCTATGACTGCACTGGTTGCTACATTGGTGAATCTGGAAGAAGGCTCAAAGATCAAGTCTCCGAGCATGAGAGAGCTATCCACATTGCTGATTTAGAACACAGGGATCGCTGAACACTTCTGGTCAACCCAGCACGACATTGACCCATGGCAGGATCAAGATTATCAACCGCTGTCGTCAGTACTGTCATCTGATTACAGTAACTTCACATCGTACTGGGCATTCTTTTCAGTTTTGTATTAACGCTTTCCAACTGATGAAGGGCAATCTATGCCCGAAAGCTACAAAGCTTGAAATCTATATTTATTTTTAACTTATCTTATGTGTTTCCTGTTAAAGGGATTTTAATAAACTGTTTCTCGTATTTTCTCAGTAAAACTGAACCTCATTGCTACTCTGTATCTTTTCTGTTCTTTCAGTTCTTCCATACTTCACCATATCGAGCTGGACCTGCACAAATAAGATACAGACACGAAATACATTTTTTTTTTATACTCAAAGTGCTAACTTATTGAACACTCTTGTACTTATAGTGTTATCAATCAGAAAAATTTTATCCTACAAGACTTTGCTTGTAAAGTTGGATTATGGAAATTTAAAAAGTAATGCCATTATAATGAAAAAATTTTTTTTCATGGGCAGGAAAAGAGTGAATATCATAAATGGCTAAACCACAAAAAATTGAGGTAATAATCTGCCACTATAAAACGTAATGTGATCACTGATGAGGGTTTTCCCTTCAACAACTGATTACATAATACACACACATGCAATGCACAAGGAATATTTAGTACCAAGATGATTAAAAATAAAATTATTTGGGAAAAAATATATTTTTATAATACATACCTGATGGACAAAGCAGTAGAAAAGTTAATAAACAAAAAAAAAAAAAAAAAAAAAAAACACTTTGAATTTGAGCTGATGTATTAAAAATGGCTTGGTATAAATCCCTGGAGTGTTCTGCATTAAGTTTAATGGCATTTGTTACAATCACAGTCACAGTTTCTTTCTGAGCACCACGTTACAATTGTCCACACTTTGAATGATCAATATTTTACAAAATGGATTGGGAGGGGGTTATATTCACACTATTTACATCTCTCTCTCTCTCTCTCTCCAGATTGTCAGAAGTCTGTTATATTGCTCCACAATATAAATAGAAACATCAAAGTAAGAAACCATCCCCACTGTTGGCACTCAACTGAACACACATGGCTTGAATACTACTGAGAATTTTCTTTTGATGTCCTGCTAAAGTCACTCCAAGAACTACTAGATCTTTTACAGTGAGCCTGGAAACAGCCTCTATACTAATAATTCCTGCCTCTTGGAAGTTGACTAGATAGCGATTCATCTTAATGCTTGTCAACCACTCTTCCACTGATGTAAACTGCGTCATATCTGGAGCACTTGGATCAAGCGGATTTTGGTTTCTGTCAAAAAATAAATAAATAGGTGCATTATTTTAAATAAATAAGGGGGAGAGAAGGGGGAAATGATTATATTCAAATATACAGTAAAATTTGGGACTCCCATCAATGATCGCATTTGCCTTTAAGAATCCATGCAAAAAAAGGATTGCATTTCTCTCTTTTAGTGGAATCAATTATTAAGTAAACTTTAATTTAGTACAAAATACTCTTGCAAATTACAACTATGTGGCCAGTCATATAATGCAGTGACCACTTTGATGTCACTTTGGAACAACAAGAAAATGCTGTAGGCAAAGATAGAAAAATATATGCTTCATTAAATCTATAGATAATCTCTTCCATAAATAGTGAATTACTGATGTGCACAAAATATAGATTTAATCTCACTCAACTACTGTCATGTTAAAGTATATAGGTAGGACTCACTTTACGACATGGTTAGGTTCCAGCAAAACAGGGTCGTAAAATGAAAAGTAAAACAAGACCAAATTATAATGTAATTGAATGAGATAGGTTCCAAAATTCCCAAAATTTTTCCAAGTATGCACTAATATTTCTGTTCTTTATAAATAATTAAATATTTTAAACATTTAATGCACATGATTTATTTATACTTATATATAAAATAATAAAATAAAATTTTACTTTGTTCCTGTGGAGTATGTATTTATTCAAGTGATTACTCCACTTCCTGTTTCGTCCACATTAAAAACTAAATCAGAGTGGTAGTTGCCTTCGTCTATTAAGTGTTTAAATTCGGAAGGATACTCTTCCACCACTGCAATGTCAGCACTAGCAGCCTCACCAGACACACATGGATTTTACAACAGTTTTTAAACTGATGAAACCACCCTTTGCTGGCTGTAAATGTTTCAGTGTTACCAGACTCCTCACATATTTCGTCAAATAACGACTTTGCCTTGTCCAGAATTACCACCTGTGTAACAGGAATGTTATTTTGGTTCATATCATCAACCCACAACACTGACAATTTCTCCATTTTTTCCATTGTCTCACTGAATGAATAAGTTGGTCTGGAGGATGACACACTTGTTATCCCTGTGGCGTGTTATTTTATCAACATTGTTCATAATCGTTGATACAGTAGAAGGTGCTAAACTCAACGCCTTACACACATCTGACCGATGCTCACCAGACTCCACGTGATCACATCCATTTTCTCCTTAATTGTTAGTGTTTTACACTCTTTTTGGCCCCCCCAGCACAGAAACTGCAATATGCTTAGAGCTCATGGTTACACAAAAATTATTATTAATGAGAAATAACACTGTGTAACCCGTTAACAATTGAGGGAAAATTCACAATGAAACGAACATGGCACACTGAATGTAAACAAAGAACCCCAGAGGATCACATCTGGTGAGCATGGGCTTGGCACACCCAGGGTCCTGAGCTGGATATCATCATTCTTCTCTTTCTTGGTGATTCCCTTCTGCTTTTGACTCTCTCTCTCTCTTAGGGTAACTTGGGAATTTTTTTTTTCCCTGGTGCAGCATAAGCACCAGGCTTCCTTGCACCATATGGCTATTAATAATAATAATAACTCTTGGCGTAGCTATCATTCCACCCACAATGCACTACAAAAAACAAAAGAAATGCCTAGTGCATGTTTGGACTTGCAGGTGTTGCTGAGTTATGATTTTTTTGTTATTTTCAATTTTTTCAGGTAATTTGAAACAGTCGTTAATGTGAAAAGTCGTAAAATGGACCATTGTAAAATGGGACCTACCTGTACTGTAATGTACTTTGAACATTGATTCTGTGGTATAGCACATTTTTGTCCAGAGCTGGCTCTAGGGTTTGTCACTACTCTTAACTTCAGTTTCTTCCCTGGTTTGTTGATGTTTTCTCTATTCTTAAATATTGCTTAACTCAGGTTACAAGTTGGTGTCTACTTGATAATAAAATTAGTTAAATTAATATCAAGGATAATCTTGGCCTTCATATATTTGATAAAATTTCAACTGCCAAAAGTATTTTTTTTTTTAAAGATCCTATAATACTGAGTAAGGATTGAGGCCAGAGAAGACAAGGTACTATCTAATATTAGACTTGAATTTTCCTGGTTTTTAACTAACAGGAAATACTTATGAAGAGAGGTTATTCAAGAGAACTGAAGTAAAAGGAATAAATTAGAAAGAAAAATTTATTTCTGCAAGTTTTAAGCTGAAAGGTGAATGAATGAATGAATGTTGACCAATTGAGGCATGTGATTAGTCTGCTTCGGAAGAATAGCAGAAAAACAGTGCCCACAGAGAAGGAAAGCATTTTCAAACTCTAGGAGATGAGTTTGAAAAAGATAACTTATTAATTAACCTTGAGAGCACCATGGGGAACAATATTCCATGGTAGGACAGATTTAAGATTTATATAGTTATCAGCTGCTTAAAAGAAAAGTGATAGTGAGGGTAAAAAAGAAATACATTTGTTGATGCAGAGGAAGCAATGTTTGAAATATACTTATACTAAGAAAGATTATAATTCAGTGTGATCCCCAGTAATATTATATGATCTTGCCTAGAGAGCTTAGTGTTATCAAAGATAATCATGGGAGAAGCAGCCATTTTTTGTTTTTTTTTGTGAGAAATAACACAGAACGAAGTTTTCTTTCCCCTCCCCTGTTGAAGAATTATATGGAGATAAGCATTACCAGTGGCAAACGATGCAAGAAAGCAAGTTATATAGCATCAGCCAAAAAAAAAAAAAAAATGACACCTCCACTTTCATCTATTCATTTTTCCCAATGGTTTATCTAGTACCTCCTTGAATTTATTTAAGCTATCGACTTCCACAACAACAGGTGGCAGTTTGCTCCAGCAATCAACCACCCACTGGATAAAGACAAACTTCCACACATCTATTCTGCAACTATACTTCCTCAATTTGAATTTGTGCCCCCTCAGGTGCATAATCTGAGCAAGAGGAAGAATCCTATCAGTATTGAGCTTCCTAAATCCATTCAAAGCCTTAAACATCTCAGTCACATCACCTCGCAAGTGCCTAGTCTCCAGATGTTGCAATTTACAGAATTTAAGCCTTTCTTGGTAAGAGCACCCCTTTTTTACACTCACCAATCTCATTGCCCTTTGTATTCATTCCAGCAGCTCCACATCTTTCCTAAAATGAGTCCTCCAGATCTGTATGCAGTACAGGCAGTTCTCGCTTTACGAGTTCTCGGGTTTACAAGTTTTTTTCCCCCAAATATCAAGTGTCGACAAAACCGAAAATATGAACATTAATTGCAAAAAATGAATGTAAAACATTCACAAATAATGCATTTCAAACCAAGTGTGTAGCTATACAATACAATGTACCCAGTTTTACGGTATTAATCCATTCCAGAGACACCATCATATCGTTAAACTATTGTAATGTGAACCCAATAACACATTGTTTTTTGGTAATTTGTTTCAAGATATCGGAAGTTGAAATTTTTGCTGTATAACTAAGCTATTTATCTCTCTAAAATGTCATTTTTAAGGCCATATAAAAGGTTGTGAGCGTGGTTTGTAAATTGTATTAGTTACCAATTCAAATCATTAAAATGCACAACACTTTCATCGTTATCATATGTTTCGTTATAAGAATCAATTTTAAACACCTTTGTGATTTTTTTCTAAAGCACATTTCTGGAGGTCACGACCATAAAACAATTTGCACTTTCCAGTTTATCGGGCTTTTCTGTTACTGCAAGCGATTATAAACGGGTAATAAACTCGATGTAATTGCATTTGGGAAAATACCGATACCTAGAATTGTGTTGTTTTTTTCATTATTATGGTGAAATGTGTTTCCCCTTTACTGAAATCTTCAATTGTATAAAAAAAACAAATAAATTTTCAGAACCTTCTCTTCATTCCTTTTTTTCATAAACTTTTTACTCCACGCGAATCATGTTAGTTGCTATTTGTGTGTGCCGTTAAAGAATGCTTATGCACGCAATCATGAAATTTGTAATTAAAAGATATTATCTTGGAAACAAATGCCTCTTGAAGCATTTCTGAAGAAGACGACTCGTTGAGCAACAAACCAATGAGTGCCGAGCCAATAATGATCAACGAGTGTGCATTTAGTCGATGATATTGAAGAATAAACATTCTTTAACATTTGTAAGTCGTAAATAATTTCTCTACTATTATAATTTGCTTGATTTTACAGGTGACGTTTTCATTTCTTTGGGTAAATCAATCATTGTTTAAACATAAACTAATTAGCTAACTAATTTCATTGTCGAGAACGTAACCCCTATTTTTAACCTTATGTCTACGTGAAATAAATTCCCAGTTTACGAGTGTGCGCTAGGAATGAAATAACTCGTAAAGTCGAGAACTACCTGTACTCAATATGTAGCCTGCCTTATACAATGGGATAATCACCTCCTTTCCTGTATATCACCAACAAAACCCCATGAGCTGTCCTGACAGCCTGTGTGCATTGTTCAGAGAACTTCATATCAGACTGCACAATTTACCCCGGGTCTTTTTCTTTTTCCACTACACTCAGAGTGGTACGTAACTCTGGGGTTATTGCTACCCATATGCGGTACTTTGCTTTGACCAATGTTAAACTTCGCATACTGTCATTAACCACCCTGCCAACCTTTGTATCATCTGCAAACTTGGATATTAAGTCTGATATGCTTCATCATCATTGATAAACACAGAAAACAACAATGAGCCCAACACCAAACCCTGGGTACTTTTTTATTTATACTTAATTTCAAATTGTATTTCCCAGAAGATTATGAAAAAGAAAACTGGATCAGGAATCCATTTTCTTCAGATTATGTACCACAATATCTTTCTTCTAAAGAAAAAGAGCAACTTTTAGAAATTTCTTGTGACAGAAATTTAATGGATGATTACACAAACAACATTTTAATCAACTTTTGGATTAAGCATAAGAAAGATTTTAAAGAAATTTCAGATAGAGCAATACAATTTTTAATGCCATTTTGTTCGAAACAGGGTTTTCTTTTATGCTGTATTTAAAAAACAAATGTAGAACAAGACTCACTTTGGAGCCAAAATTACATTTGAAATTAAGTAAAATAGAACCAGATATAAAGAAACTAAATACTGTCAAACAAGCGCTCAAGTATTGACATTAAGTCAATTATTTTTGTTAAATATTTGTTCAAGTTCTCCCGATTTATTGCATTTAATTGTTATTGATTACAATTAAATCACTATGTTAATCAAGTATTTTATAGTTTATTTTGTATTGTTTTGTTTAATATTTATTATTGAGTTTGTTCAATTTTTGTATTAAAAATGAAATAAAAATATGTATAATTTATAACATAGCCTTATTTATGCAAATATTCTTGCCTTTTCCTCATAATATAAATACATATTTTAAAGAGTGGTGCCGAATTTTTTCAATTTTGGTTTTAGTGGTACAAGTATTAAAAAAGGTTGAGAATTGATGGTTTAGATCAGGGGTGGCAAACCCACGCACACGGAATTCAGAGCATCCCAAAAAAATTTCAAACTTCAAAACAACATCACTCCAGGAATCCACCTTGAGTTGTGACCTGCACACACCCATTCTGTCTGCTAGGCATATAGTGATGTCCCACCATTCAGTAAATTGCTGTATTCATGCAGTGACTTGTTTGAAGTCAGTGGTGAGATGTACTGACGAAATTTGACAAAATTGTGTGATTAAATGTCTTGAATACAGCCTTCCGAGGGGCATGCAAGCGTAGTTTTTTAAAAGATTTAGCCAATTTTGGTATGCATGCTGAAAACGATTTGCCACCCCTAATCTATCTAGATGATCGTACATTACTTCTTTTACCAGTGACTCCATTGTTTTCCCTGGAACAGAATTAAAAATAAGAAGTTTGTAATTAACCTTACCACCGTTTCGTTTGATCCCTCTTTGTGAATTGGGGATACATCTGCACATCTCCAGTCTGTGTGGACCTCCCCAGAAACCGAGGATGCTCTCATGATAATGGCTAAGGGTTTGCTTACTTTCTTCACTGCCTTCCTTAATATACTTGCATAGATCCCATCTGCCTCAGGTGCCTTTCTTATGTTTGACTTCAACAATTTCTCTCTCTCTCTCTCTCCCTTGCAGTTATTACAAAATCATTTAGCTTCCCGTTAGAGTTTGATAAACTTCTGGCCTCCACTTCCCTAGAGAATTCCTCATGTGAATGTAGATGAAAAATACTCATTCAGTTGGTCAACTACCTGAGCAGGATCATCAACAATCATACCATCAATGTCAAGTGGACCAAACTGATTCATCCTCTTCCTTCTAGTGGTTACATAATTAAAGAAGTCTGCTGTTTTTCTTTGCATCCTTTGCTAATATTTCTCATAATATGCCTTCACATGCCTGACCTGCTTTGTGACTTGATTAGAGACTAGTTTTTATCTACCACCTGATAATTTATATGCATCCCATTCACTTTTCTTCTCTGTTGCAAGTTTCATCAATTCATCTGACATCCACTTAGAGTATTTCTTAGTTGGTATGAAAACTCTAGCAGCTTCTATGATTAATTCCTTGAACGCTTCCCATTTAGAATTTGATGATGGCAACATCATCATTTGGTCCCACCATATAGAATTTAAAAACTGTCTGAAACCACTATACTCAACTTTATGAAAGCAAAAACACCTCCCTTTACCCCTGATGGTAGTTACATCTTTAAGTAAATCCCAAATCAATAAACCGTGATCACTGCCACTTAGTTGCTTCTCGAACATGCTGCTGCTGTAGAAAGCAGTCATCCAATAAATCCACAAAATCCACCAACTCACAAGTTCCAGTCAATATCTGGAAAGTTAAAATCACCCATTAAAAGACATTCTGGTTTACTGGCCATTCTATTTCTCTGTAGAGCCGTTCGTTGTACTCATTAGAGTTATTAGGCCTATAATACACTCACTTTCATTTTTTGCTTTCCCAGTGCTTATATCACAGGAAACAGACAACATTGCACTGGCCACCCATGTCAACTCGATGCACTACCTTTGATTTTATGTGCTTCTTAACTAAGAGCATAGCCCCTTACCCCTCCTATCCTGTCTGTCCTTTCTGTATAAATTGTTCTGTCCATATTAAAATTCTGCATTCCTTATATCTGACTGACACCACATATCTGAAATCCCAACAATGTCTGCATTTGATGTCTTGGCCAGCACTTCAAATTTATTTACCATATTCATAGCATTGGTGTATATGAACATGTTCTTCATCATCAGCCATTATCAATCCACTACAGGATGAAGGCCTCTCCTGCAACTTTCCAGTTCCTTCTGTTTTGTGCAATGGCCATCCATTTACTATCCACAAACTCATGAATTTCATCTGTCCATCTCTGTCGTTGTCTTCCAGGTTTCCTTCTAGCTCCTCTTGGATACCATTCTGTTATTTTCTTAGCCCATATGTCATCATTTCTTCGAGCTATGTGTCCTGCCCAAGACCATTTTAGTTCTTTAGTTTTGATAAGAATGTCCTTTACTTGAGTTTGCTGCCTAATCCATGTGTTTCTTTTCTTATCTAACAGTCTGATTCCCAATATAATTCGTTTCATTTTTTGCTGTGTTGTTCTCAGCTTCTCTTCCATTCTTTTTGTAAGTGCAAAAGTTTCACTTCCATAAGTCATGGTGGGTAGTATACATTGGTTCATTATTTTATGTTTCAGACAAATTGGGATATTGCTCGTCAGTATGCGACTATATTTCCTGAATGCTATTCATCCAAAATTCTCTTGACTTCCAGCCATTCATCATTATTACAGCTCATGACTTGTCCCAGATAAGTATATGACTCCACCTTTTCAATTATTGCTCCTTCAATCATTATATCCCTTTCTATGGCATACTTGTTCATCATTACTTTTGTTTTAGCCATATTCATCTTTAGTCCAAAATCCTTTTTAACTGTGCATAACTGATTAAGATTTTCCTCTAATTCTTTGGGATCATGGCTTATGACCACAATGTCATCTGCAAATCATAAATGGTTTAGGTACTCTCCGTTCACATTGACTCCTTTCTGCGACCAGTCTAATCTTCTGAAAGCTTCTTCAAGGGCAGCAGTAAACAACTTCAGAGATATTGTCTCCTTGTCAAACTCCTTTCTCAATTTTAAATTTACTACTGTCTTTGTCTAATGTAATAAAGGAGGTAGTGTTCTCATATATTTTCTTCAAAATCATATTATTATTATTATTAGCCATATGGTGCGAGGAAGCCTGAGGCTTATGCTGCATCAGTCAAAAAAAAAATCCCAGGTTACCCTGATAGAGAGAGAAGTAGAAAGGAATCACCAAGAAAGAGAAGAATGATGATATCCAGCTCAGGACCCTGGGTGTGCCAAGCCCATACTCACCAGATGTAAGCCCCCATATGGGGTATCTATGCCTTGTATTTCTGGTGCCCAAAACATTGCCTTATGCTGTATGGAGTCAAATGCCATTTCATAATCCACAAATGCTAGTTGTAATGGCATTTTATATTCATTTGCTTTCTCCATTAGCTGTGATATTACGTGAAGATGATCCATAGTTGACAATCCTGTCCTAAAACCAGCTTGCTTTTTTGGTTGATTCCCATCAAATATTGTTTCTAATCTGTTAGTAATGACCCTTGTAAACAACTTGTAGATGTGGGATAACAAGCTAATTGGTCTACAATTTCTGATTTATCTCCTTTGTTATGCAGAAAAACTATGGTTGCATTATTCCACTCCTTAGGCATCACACCTTTTCTAATGCATTTTGTGAAGAGTGTTGTCTGTTTTTGTGCCATGTCTCTTCCTCCCAATTTTAACAACTCTACAGTAACTTCATCTTCCCCTGGGGCTTTCTGATTATTCATTTTCTTCAACACATGTTTCTGTTTCATCAGGAAGGATATCGGGTATGTTGTATGTGTTAATAATTTGCGACCCATCTTCCCTAGTGCTGGCATCATTCCCTCGCTCCTTGTATAAATCTCTATAGTAGTCTTCTGCTATTTGAATTATGCCTTCTCTGCTATTTATAAGTACACCATCGCTATTCTTCAGTTTCAGTATCATTTGTCTTTCTGTATTACTGCTCATGGCTGCTGATTTAAGTCCTTTGTTTTCCCTTAATGATTGTTCTACTTTTCTTGTGTTAAATCGTCTTATGTCCTCTCTGAGTCTCTTTCTAATGGCTTTGCATAACTCAGTATACTCAATTTTCTCCTTGTCAGTGTTTATCTTGCTCTTCATTTATCGCCTTCGGTTCATCATGACAAGTGTTTCTTGAGTAATTTTTTCTTCTTTAGATTTCTTTTTACCTATAGGTTTCTTGGGCTTTATCACTTTCAGAAAGTTGTAATATTCCTCATCAATATCTTGTTCCTGAAAGGTCTGAAGAAGCTCAAACTTGTTCTTAAGTTCCAGTATATACTGCTTTTTCTCCTCTTCTATTATCTGAAAGACCATATTATTTACTTGAGTCAGTTTTTTCCTTTCTTTTCTTGCATCTATATCAAGTGTGCATCTTACCATTCTGTGATCACTTCTAACATTTACCTTGTTGAGGATGGTAACATTACTCACAATATATCTTCTGTTAGTGAGGATGAAGTCGATTTCATTAGTTGTTAATCCATTTGGGCTCTTCCGTGTCCACTTTCTGTTCACCGTTTTCTTGAAAAAAGTGTTCATTACTGACAATCCTTGAGATTCTGCAAATTCCACAAGTCTTTCACCTCTTTCATTTCCAAAATTTCTTATAGTTCCCCTTGCTGTGCTGTTTTGTCTCTTTCCACCCTTTGTATTGAAGTCCCCCATAATGATAGTGTAGTGGGTTTTCTGCTCATCTAGAAGGCTCTCAATTTTGGTGTACATTTCTTCAACCTCTTCATCATCATGGCTCGATGTTGGTGCACAAATCATTATAACCTTTAGCTTGTACCTCTTAGAAATCCTGAGTATTAGTCTTGACACCCTTGGAGATGTACTTTTGAATTCCAAAATGTTTTTTATATCTTTATGGACCAGAAAGCCAACTCCACCTTCACTCCTTTCACTGTTTCCATTGGTGTACAGCAGATTTCCACTTGATAAACTTATAAGTGATTCATTTCTTCTTGTTGTTTCAGCCAAACCGATGATATTCCAATTTGCATTTTATAATTCATTTTCCAGCTCTAATATCCAGTCTTCACCAATGAGCGATCTTATGTTGTAACAGGCCAAGTTCAGTTTCTCTGCATGGCAGCCTGGTCGTACCCAGAGATTCTTAGTACTCTGATCCTCTTGCTGTCGTAAGAGGGGGAATGAAAGCCGCTGGGGACCGAGGACCATTTGTTTCGTTGTGCTGTCATGTGTTGGAGGGTTTGGTCTTTTCTTCCTCATGCTAACCAGGTGTCTTGAAGAGAACCACTCTACGTGTTTGTTGCCACCTAAGTGACATAACAGGGCTTACCATCGAGAAGGTGTGTATGTGTGGATTTTAGGGAGGCAGGCCAACTGGACTTCTAAATCTCCTGAGATAGAAAGACATTGGATCTATCAGTGTTTAAGACAGTGTCTGATAAATACACAGAATGCCTGTTCCCCTCTAAGGGGCTTAGAGGGGAACAGGCATTCTGTGTGTTACTCTTAGTTAATTGAATGCAGCCCATGTATTTACTTGTTTTATCAAGTAAATAGTAATATGCTTAGTAATAAAAAGTAATTTGCTTTCAAGGCTGCTGCTGCTCATTCTAACAGGAGCAGTGCAAGTATCACTTTATATGCCTGCGGCTATTGCAAACTAGCAGTTTTCCAACCCACTTAATGCCCCCATACTAGCAGTTTTCCAACCCATTTAATGCTGTCCACTTAGCATCGGCAAATATACTTTCACCATTTTTATTTAAGTGTATCTCATTCCTGTGGATGCATGCTGAGAAAAATCTACCCCACGAGCCTTACACAATCTCTCCAGGGCAGAATTTGCAAAAACTCTCAAATTTAATCCTAACGCAACTTTTTTTTCAACATTGCCCTGCACTTGTTAAGTAAATCTGCAGATATCCTTCTCTTAATGTCATTTGTGCCCTTAAAAGATGGTATCTGCTCTACAGCATCATCATCATCAACTTTTGCCCCTGACAGACATACCCTGGTCCTATTACACCTATCATTTTTGCACAATATATTTCCTGTTTCCCTGACAAGACAGTCACTGACAACTGCTAGCTGCTGTGGGACCAGCGTATTCTGTCTTGAGAGTTGCCGCTGTGTTGCCTGATGATCAAGTGCAAGCTGTGGCACTGACGTGGGAAACTAAGAGCTTGATCGCCCCCCCCCCACCAATTTAATTTCTTCAAGGGCATCCACCCTGTTCTTCAAGCTGTCATAAGCAAATTGGTGGTTGATATTCTATTTAAGTGTATCTCAAATAGTTTCAACTTTGCTTTGTGCAGAGGAAAGTTTCTCAAACTGTACGATGGAATATAGTTTACTATCATTGGAAACTAGAATTTGCAGTCACTGAAAGAAGGTTATTAATATATAACAGGTAAGGAGAGGGAGAAAAAACTGAATCTTGGGGGGGCCAGCATTAACAGAGAAGTTACAGTACAGAGAGCAACATATCATCACCTGCAGTAAACAGTTAGAGGGAAAATAAGGGGCAAACAACACAATAGAAGTATTTTACAATCAAAAATCTTGAAAATGTTAGGAGTAACTGCTTCAGTTTCATTTTTCCATTAAATTTATTCATGGATGATAACACAAGACAAAATATTACCATTATATTAATACTGACAGAATTCATACTGATCATATGGAATATTATTTTGAGACAGTGTAAGGAGTTACGTTGATGAATTTCTCATCCTTTTTTTTAGGAAATTGCTGGATATGAGCAAATTGACTTGCACATACAGAAAGAAAAATGCAAGTGAAACAGGAAAGTGCAAAAAAAAAAGGCAGCACAAGAGAAGAAATGCTATCAGGACCTAAAAACCTCTTAGCACCAAGACCGTTCAGAATTATTCTAATGTTCTTTTGTCAGAGCACCATAGGTGGCAAGCAGTGGACTGTGTTTGGCACAAAAGGAAGTGATTTTCCATGGTAATCAATATATCAGTTAGAGGCCAGAAGAAGGCTTGACTACTAATACTTAGACAAGAAGCAAAAATTTTACTTTTATCTGTTTGAAATTTTTGGATTGATTAATGCAAATTTTTATCACTCTTTTCCTAGCTTTAGTGTAGGCAGAAAAAGAAGTGGAACATTTGGACACAAGCAAATTCTGATATGCAAATTCATGAACAGCCATAGTACATCTGTCACAAAACCAAGTAGAGTCAATTCTGCTATAATGTGGTACATGTGTTCCTAACAATCTCCGTGTTATGATATTTCATGCAATAAAAAAGGGCTTATGAAAAAGATAGGGATAGGGGCAGAGCACTCAAAAAAATGTTCAGTCTGATAAGAAGAACACTAAAAAAAAATTAGAAACCCAATAAAATTTCTAACACAGGTTTAAACATCTTAAATTTCTAATAAATAAATTTTGTAAAATAATAAGAGAAGTTTACCACAATATAATACATAGAACACTTCCGTATGATACTCTCCAGAAATTAAAACGAAAAAATCAAAAACTTACATTAGAGTAACAAATAATTTAAAAAACAATTAAAAATCAATTTAACACAATTAAAAATAAGAAAATTAATTAAAAGAATTTAATGAAAAAAATTGCAAAACGATTTTCCTTCCTGAAGCTGACAACACTTTTCAACCATATGTCGTGATCACAGGAATGAAAATTACCGAATAGGGGTGAGTATGAAACTTAAATAGGGATTATTCCTTTTTATAGTATTTGTAGGCTTTTATGTGCATGCGCCCACGAATCGGAGATGAGATATGGCCGACGAACATTAACAGAATTTTCATGTAATTTAATTTCTATGGTTTCTGCAATTAATAGTCACGTATAATTACGTTGGACACAAAGTATTTTGGCCTCGTTAAATAAAAAAGTATGTTTTTCGTTAATGGCGGGAAAGGATAATTCTGACTGCTGAACAAGAAGCACAAACTGAGGCCGCGTGTTGACTAACATGAATATTCAAAGGAAAACACATCGAACCCTGGTAAGACGAGCCGCAATCACCGCAAGAAGTGTTGTATACCAGGTCATTAATTTGTGTTACAGACAAGGAAAGGACTGAGTATTTGTTCAATATAGTGTGTAATTTCTGTATTGGCCTGGCCACAATTTTAAATTCGGTATCTCTAAAGAATCTATTAAGCTGTTTGTGCCACTGTTCAACATATGGGACAGAAATAAAGTATTTTTTGATATTACTATTGTTGGTTGGTAGTATTTGGTACCCTATCCTTAGCTTGTACCCTAATTTGGTTTATTGTAGCAAGGGGATAACCCCTGTTTAAGAATCTGCTGGTTAATATTTGTATTTCTGAGCCCAAAGCAGATTCCGTCGTTGAATATTTGTAGGCATTTAGAAATTGATTAAAGATAAACGATCTTTTGTAGTTGAATGGGTGATAGCTGTTATAATGTAGAAGCATACCGGTGTTTGTAGGTTTTCGATAGATGTTAAATTGGATTTTATTTGGGTCCTGAGTAAGTGTGAAATTGAGAAAATTTAATGACTTTGTATCCGTATCCTCCCTTTCCAGTGTAAATTTGAGCTTAGAATGAATATTATTAAACAAATGTAAAATGTCTTGGATAGTACTACTATCAGTAATAACTAGAACATCCTCTAAATACCTCCCATAGTATGTGATACGGGGTCGAAAAGGTGTCAAATGTATATTCTCAACCGTTGAGAGATAGATCTCTGATATTAAGCCGCTCATGCTCAATCCCATTGGCAAACCAAAAATTTGTTTGTACACTTTGTCTCAAAAGGTGATAAAGTTTAATTAAGTGAAAAATTTCCTTAATAGGAACCTTCGTATAATTAATCGGTATCGAGTTATTATTTAACATATCCCAAATAATATCTAATGTGTATTCAGCGTTTACATTCGTATACAATGAGGTAACATCCAGTGAGAATAAATTGTCATTGTCACCAAGTCTATAATCCTTAAGGTTATTAAATAATGTATCGTAGTTCTTAATCCCAAATTGTATCGCCTGCCTAAAGGGTTTTATAATGCAATATACATGTGTTGCTAAGGATGAAAACGCCAAGTTTCTCTAGGAAACAATAGGCCGAATAGGAAATCCAGTCTTGTGTAATTTTACCTGACCAAAAAAGTGCTGGAATAATGTATGTTCTGGCCTTCAATTCCTTTAACTGAGCCATAGTACAAAGGGTACTAGGAAAGTTTTGCAATATGACGCAACAATGAATCACAGGAAGCTGCTTGTTGCTGCATGTTGAGACATGTTCATACGTGCATAGTAGCTGCCGCGCCAAGTCGATGGGCTCAGTTATTCATTAGTAGTGTAAGTGCTTGCGATGGCATCGTGGTCACGAAATGAGATAAGGCCAGTTTTGCGGTATAATTTTGTGCGTGGTTTAGCCATAGACCAGTGCTTAGAAGAAATGACTCTTGCAGTAGATGAAGATTGTCCACATTGTACAACGATATTCAGGTGGTATAGAGAATTCCAAAGGGGAAATTTCACTCTGGAGGATTCTGAGAGGCGGGGAAGGCCACGAACGTCAGTTACGGAGGAAAACGTTACTGCTGTGAGGAAAATGCTTGACGAAAACAGGCGAGTGACCTACCAACAGATAGAGGATACTTTGGGCCTAAATGCACCAGCAATTCGTTCGATTCTGCAAGATCATTTGCACGTGAAGAAACTTTGTTCTCTCTGGGTGCCGCATCAACTGACTGAAGAGCAGATGACACGACGTGTGACTTGGTGCCGGGAGATGTTAAAAAAGTTTGATAAGGGACAATCTCGGTATGTGAACAACATCGTGACAGGTGACGAGACTTGGCTGTACTATTACGATCTGCCGACCAAGGCTCAAAACAAAGTTTGGGTCTTTGATGATGACGACACACCCGTAATTGTCAGAAAATCCCGATCTGTAAAGAAGAAAATGATAGCTGTATTTTTCAAATCGAGTGGAATTGTGGAACGTGTCATTTTGGACATGCAGAAGACAGTCACAGCTAAGTGGTATACTGAACAATGCCTGCCTAAAGTCAGTGGATCTATGAAGAACCTGCGGCCAAAGTCAAGAATGGACACCTGGTACCTCCATCACGATAATGCTCCAGCTAACCGCGCCAAAGCCTGCACCGAATATTTGACCACGACAGGACTGAAACTTCTCGAGCACCCTCCCTACAGTCCAGACCTTGCTCCCTGCGACTTTGCACTGTTCCCGCATGTGAAAATGAAGCTAAAAGGGAGGCGGTTTTCCAGTGATGAGGACCTTCTACGGGCTTGGGACAACGAGTGTGCTTTACTCCCTAGTGAAACTTGGCAGAACTGGTTTAAAGATTGGTTTCGGAGGATGGAGAGGTGTATTGAATGTAGAGGAAATTACTTTGAAAAAATTAAATAAACAAAGCTGTATTGCAAAACTTTCCTAGTACCCTTTGTAATGTAGTCATTTTTTTGATACGTGGTTAACATTTTATTTAATGATTGACTAAATTGGTAAATAGTGCCGTGTCTACTGCAAGATAAGTGGAGGTATCTGAAACAACTAACAACTGATTCTAACTTATTAGTATAATCAGGTTTATCGAGTATTACCACTGTATCTCCCCTGTGTATAATAATGTCTTTATTTTCCCGAAGTTCTCGTCAACTGCCCCTCGACGTGGGCACCTGTACGTGGTGAGGGGACCTCCCAGTGATGCTGCTGGTTTTCCAGATTAACATCACTGGGATCTAATGTCCATACCGTGGTTCCAGGGTTACATCTTTGGAATCCGGCGTGTGCAGCCGTGACCCGTGGAATTCGGAAAGGGGGATCCTGGTGGTTGAGGGGCCCAGCCTTAATACACCACTTTGGCCCCTGCTTTGACAAGACGGGTTATCCCGGACCGGCCCGACTGGGATCAATCAGCGGGTAGTTCTTACTACTAGGGTCAACTGCATTCCAATAAGTCTCTCTCCCTTTGGTCCTGGGACGGGATCAAGGCTTATTGGAAACGTGGGTATGGTGCCTCTAAGCTAACTTGGTGTCCCATTTGTGTACATAGTACCTGCTAGTTCACGAGTGGGCGTCCCCTTAGAGGGCTCCGTGGTGGGTCATCTGAAATTTTTATCTTACTCCTATGAGTAATTTAAATCCTTCTTCTTCTGGGGCCCCAACAAGGCCCTACCTAATCGAGACGATGACATAGAAAACACCTCTGCAAAAAGAGCCAGGACTGAGGATACACCACCGCCATCAGTGACACCGCTTTTCCTCATTCTCCATTCCACCGGAGAGCAGTCAATTGGGAAGACGTCACCCTTCTTCATCCAGAAAGAATTAGAAGGTTGGCAGGATCACCAAAATCCGTAAAACGGCTGCGTTCTGGCGATCTTTTAATCGAAGCTTCAAACACAAAGCAAGCAGAAAGAATGTTAAACACAACATCCATAGGGGGAATACTGATCAATGTAACACCCCACAAAACTTTGAACTCTTCACGAGGTGTCATTTCAGAGTGGGATCTTCTTCATGTCTCTGAAGAAGAGATCTGCTCTGAACTAAAAGACCAAGGAGTGACAGCTGTCAAGAGAATATCAATGCGGAAGGAAGGGAATCTCGTCCCTATCCGAGTTCTCATCCTAACTTTTAACACCCCATGGCTTCCTAGTTCCATCAAGGCAGGGTATTTAAACTGCCCAGTGAGGATCTATATTCCAAACCCACTGAGATGTTTTAAATGCCAAAAATACGCCACTCAAAAACGGCTTGTCGTGGTAACCCTGCCTGTGCTCGATGTGGTGCGAAAGACCACGAGAGCAAGGAATGTTCAGCTTCCAAACCGATCTGTGTAAATTGCCAATAAGATCATCCTGCCTACTCCAGAGCATGCCAGCGGTGGAAGGATGAAAAAGAGATCCAAAAACTGAAAACAGAGCTGAATATCTCCTACCCAGAGGCTAGAAAACGCATTCAACCAATAAATAGTGGGAATCCTTCATATGCCCAGAAGGTTTCTGCGAAGTGCACTATCGGTAGGCAAACTGAGATGACTGTACCACCAAGAGAGTCATTCACACCGATTGCCCGCTATTTATTGAGTTCACAAAAGCCTTTATCCCTACAATGGGACATTCACTATAGAGGAACTGAAAAGAGCCCTGTTGGACCAGATGGCATCCATTATGAAATGATTAAGCATCTTTCACCAAAATCTATGGATTATCTGCTCCTTCTATATAACAGAATATTTATTGAAGGGCAGTTTCCGGATTCCTGGCGAAAGGCAATCAATCACTACTAATTATCGTCCTATTGCTCTGACTAGCTGTCTGTGCAAAATCCTGGAGAGAATGGTTAATTTTCGTTTAATATGGTATTTAGAATCAAATGACCTTCTCTCCCAACGTCCAGTGCAGCTTCCGAAGGAACCGGTTCACTTTGGACCATCTTATTAGACAGGAAACATCCATCCGGGATGCTTTCCTAAAACGTGAACACTTAGTGTCTGTATTCTTTGAGATGGAGAAAGCATATGACACAACTTGGAGATTTGGCATCTTAAAAGATTTGCATAGCCTTGGTCTTAGAGGGCATCTCCCCATTTTTATTAAAAACGTTTTAGCCAATCGATCTTTTCAAGTTTGTGTGGGATCCTCACTCTCTCGTTCCTTCAGCCAAGTGGAGGGAGTACCACAAGGATCAGTATTAAGTGTCACGCTTTTCGCCATCAAAGTAAATTCCATCACAGAACAACTTCCTCCAACTGTAAACAGTGCCCTCTATGTTGATGACTTTAGCATATTTTGTCAGTCATGCAACATGAGGGTTATTGAAAGACCTGCAAAAAGCCATTGATCGCCTTAATTCCTGGGCACTTGCTAATGACTTCAGGTTCTCGCCGGAGAAGACCGTTTGCATACACTTTTGTCGTAAGCATAATCTCCATCCTGAACCTGAATTAAGGCTCGGATAAAATGCTATTCCAGTAGCGGTGGATACAAAATTCTTGGGACTCATATTTGATAAAAAGCTAACCTTTCTGGATCACATCCGTCAACTCAGCACAAAGTGCACAAGAGGCCTGAATATTCTGCGCTCTCTTTCCTCTACATCTTGGGGTGCGGATCGATGCCCCCTACTATGCATCTACCGTGCACTTGTATAATCCAGACTAGATTACGGATCCCTGGTGTACAATTCGGGCAGAGACAGTGTACTTCGATGGCTGGATCCTGTCCATCATCTGGCTATTGGAGCATATTGAACGTCTCCTGTCCAGAGCTTATACGGCAAAGCAAACAAACCACCGTTATCGCTTCAACATAAACAGTTGTCTCTAATGTATGCTTTAAAACTGAAATCCCTGCCAGAACATCCTACGTGGCCATTCGTTTTTGAGCCACGATGGGAAAATTTGTACAACACCCGTAAGACTGCCAATCGTCCTTTTGGTATTTGTCTCCAAGCTACTCAAAGAACTTAATATCAAGGTAGACAAGGTTGTCCATACACCAAAGCAACCTCTTCCACCCTGGCATGCTCATGTCCCGGCATGTGACTTGTCCCTTAGAAATTGGGGAAAGTCGGACACTCCATCATCTGTCTACCTGCAGCTTTATTCAGCACACCGAGCTGAACATTCTGACTTCGCGCCAGTTTACACAGGCGGCTCGAAGTCGGAATCATATGTGGGATCAGCTGCTGTCTTTCCGGACATCACCATATCACAGCAGATTCTCCCCGAATGCAGCATATTTACTGCAGAGCTGCACGCTATAGAGTTAGCCTTGGATCACATTAGTAAATGCCAGTACCAACGGTTCATTTTATATTCTGACTCTCTCAGCGTGTTACAGGCTTTAATAACTGTGAGATATAATTCTCATCCAGTTCTGTCTTGCATTCAGCAGAAGATTCACTTCCTCCATGAACGTGAATATGATATCCGCTTCTGTTGGATTCCCAGCCACATTGGGATTATGGGGAATGATTTGGCTGACACCGCAGCCAAATCAGCAATTCCCAGTAATAATCGCTGCCTGTCAGTTCCTTATACAGACTACAGGCAAATAATACACCCAAAAGATATACTCCCAATGGCAAGATTCGTGGAATAGACAGACTACGAATAAATTATATCGTATAAAGCCTGTACAGGCTTTATATGATATAATTCGATACGATATAAAGAAGAAGTTGTTCTTGCCCAGACCCGCATAGGACATAGTCATTTGACTCATTCGTTTTTGCTGAGGGCTGATGATCGTCCTGGCACAGTTTTATCAATCAGACACATTTTAATTGACTGTCCTGATTTTAGCAATCTCCGTTTTACCACTTTTAATCCTCTGACTGAGCTGTATACACTCAGTCAGATTTTATCTGACAATGACCATGTGTCTGCTATTTTTAGCTTTTTGAAATCAGTAAACCTTTTTACTGATATTTAAAAAATTGTTACTTGTTTATTGATATTTGTCTTTTACAGTTTATACCTGTTTTTATACCTTGACTTAGTGACCTAATTCATTAGGCTACTGAAAGTTTTTTATCTTTTTTATAACCAGGTTTTGGCACATTATAGCCTTAGTTGCTAATGCGCCAATAAAACCCAACCAACCATCACGTGAACTGTCATATGTATTCAATTTAGGAAGTCGCATTTCTTTTATGTTATTCACCACTTGGTTAACTTGTAGAATAAATAAATCTTTTTGTGGAACATTACGAAGTCCAAATTCAATATCAGTTACGCACTGTTTTTTAGGTAGTTTTCGAGGTGGTAAATTATAATTTAATCCTTTGGATAAAAATGAAATCTGGTCCTGCGATAGCATATAAGAGGAAAGATTTGTAATCTGTTGATATGTCGGTTCGTTAAATGCTGGGTGAGCGGGGTGTTCACGAACTAGCTGATGTATTCTATGTATGGGGGGGTCGTCACCCAACTTGTATGCACTTGATCGCAAGCCCGTGACAATGTGTTAGAATTCGTACGAACATGTTTTAACCCTCCCGATAACGTTTGTAATTTGTTAACCTGTCGGTTTTTTATATCTGAGGCCTGTGCTTTCCGTCGCAAATCTATGGAGGTCTTCAATACAGACCAATCGTTAGGATGTAGATAATTTTTTAATTTTATCTAGAAGCTTCCTAACATGAAAAATGTATTTTTGTTTATTAGTATAGCAATATTTTAAGGCAAGTTTAACGATATTATGCAATGTGGCAAGTGCTAGTTGTGTTATGCTCGAAATTTTTTGATTTAAATTGATCCTAGCAAACTTCGAAACAATGTTGGTTTGAAGGCAATATTTTAGAAACAAAGTATGGTAGCTTTGTACTGAGTATCTTAGTGTTAATTTAACGTAATTTTGCACCAAGCTGTTCAAAAAATTCCCCATAATTATGTATATCAATAGGTTATACCTGGAGAGAAAGGAAGTGAATGAAATAGTTAATAAGAGTTTAAAAAATGAATTAGATAGTATGAACCAGAGCTATAATGCTCAATATGTTCTATGTTGATATCAATATTTGTAAAATAATAAGAGAAGTTTACCTCAATATAATGTTCGTTGGCCATATCTCATCTCTGTTTCGTGGGCTTTTACGTGCATGTGCGAAGACAAATAATCCCTATTTATGTTTCATACTCACCCCTGTTCGGTAATATTCATTCCTGTGATCACGAAATACGGTTGAAAAGTGTTGTCAGCTTCTGGAAGGAAAATCGTTTTGTAATTTTTTTCGGTAAATTCTTTTAATTAATTTTCTTACTTTTAATTGCATTAAATTGATTTTTAATTATTTTTTAAATTATTTGTTACTCTAAGTTTTTCGATTTTTTCGTTTTAATTTCTGGAGAGTATCATACAGAAATATTCTACGTACTATATTGAGGTAAACTTCTCTTATTCTTTTATCTCTTGATGAGTTCAGCTTTCATGACTTGATAACAATTTTACAAATATTGATATCAATGTAGAACGTATTGAGCATTACAGCTCTGGTTCATACTATCTAATAAATAAATAAATATTTCAGTAAATATAGCACTTTACCTTGACAAGATGTGAAGTTTGTTTGATTGATGTTTCTGTTCACTGACATTTTTTTTTTTGAATTGTAAAATTTAAAACAGTAAAAAAGATAGACAATCAATAACGATGAACATGGGATGCACAAATTGCACAAGTCAGACAAGTTTACGTAGCTTAAAAATAGTAATGAAGATTTTGTGGAAGGGGAAACACATTTCACCATAATAACGTAAAAATCCACAGAAATCCAGTTATCGGTATTATTGCAAATGCAATAAGATCGAGTTTACTACCCATTTATAATTAGATTGCACTAACTGAAAATCCCAATAAACCGGGAACTGCAAATTGTTTTTATTGTTTTATGGTAGTGATCTCCAGAAATGTGCTCCTCTGCTCATGCTATAATGTCTCACAAAATTTCTGTTTGAGCAGAAAAATGTGAGCTCCTGAAAACATGAGTCGGCCTACAATATCATGTGAATACAGCAAATGACAAGTGTCTCTGACCAAAACAACTACAGTAAACAGGAAATACATCTCTCACACACATATAAGTTTACTTCATAAACTTATATGTAACGTGAACACAGTGCAGGTTGCTATGTTCAGCTTGGTGCTGGGTTTTGCGTTCACCTGGTGTTACTCACAGACGAAATCGCACATAAGTCAATGCAAACATCGCATTATACTCACATTGTTTCCTAATATATCAGTCGCATTGGAGCAAATTTGCATTGCAAAAATGTGCGTTATAGCTGAACTGACCGTTTTAGTATTAGTCATATGGTGCAAGGAAGCCTAAGGCTTACTTATGCTGCATCAGCCAAAAAAAAAAAAATAATAATGAGTAAAATAATAATAAACTAAATAAAATAATTAATAAAAGAAAAGAAAATAGACAACCTATGCATTTCCCTCCTCCTTTTGGTAACTATCCTGCTGACCTTTCAATTTCTCCAAACTGTCAGCCTCAACCACCCATGTAGGTAACTTATTCCAGTAATTTATAACTTGCTGGCTAAAATAAAACATTCTGCAATCCAGTCTAAACATCCCCTTGTTCTAGAATCATTTATAACTGTGAAAATTTCATCCTCATTAATTTTATTTTTGCCACTCAGAGCCTTAAACACCTCAATCAAGTCTCCTCTAAGATGTCAAGTTTCCAAGCTGTGCAACCCACATACTCGAAGTCTTTCTTCCTATGGATGCCCTTTTGCTGATCTCACCAGGCAAGTTACCTTCCTTGCAACCTGTCTACTATGCTCGGAGAACTTCATGTCTGACCGTATCGTAACTCCCAAGTACCTTTCTTCCACTACTGACTTTGGTTCAAATCTGCCAAGTGTATATATAAGTTATTTTGGGATTACTGTTCCCCAGGGTGTAAGACCTTGCATTTTGCTGAATTACAGCATAGCTGCCACTTTTCTCATCATCCTTGAAGTCTATCTAGGTCACTCTGAAGAAGCTCTGCTTGGCAGTAATCATTAACTACTCTACCAATCTTTACATCATATGCAAATTTAGACAACCTGCCCTCTATCCCTTCATTGATGTCATTTAAGAAAATCAAAAACAACAGTGGTCCCAATACTGATTCTTGGGCCATCCTACTTCTTACATTAACCCATTCTGAAGAATAACCATTCATCACAAACCTCTGCCTCCTGCCCTGAAGCCATCCTGCTATCCATCTAAAAAATTTCCCTGTGATTCCAACCTGTTCCAGCTTATAAAGTAACCACTCATTTGGGACTGAGTCAAATGCTTTACTGAAATCTAAATAAACAATGTTGAACTTATTCCCTAAATCCAGCTCATGAGTGACCCTGTCAAAATAGCTAACCAGATTTGTTAAATATGATTTTCCCTTTACAAAACCATGCTGTGTATCCTTCAGAATTCCATTTCTATCTAAATGATCCTGAATTCCACCCTTGATCATTGCCTCCATGATTTTCTCTACTATTGAAGTTAGACTGACTAGTCTGTAATTTCTCACTGCTCTCTTAGACCTGCCTTTATGTATTGGTGATACGTTGGCACCTTTCCAATCCAACAGAATCGCTCCTGAGTCCAGTGATGCTCTCATAATTAGCCTTAATGGTTCAATGCACTCACTTGTCGCTTCTCTTAAAATTATAGGGTATATGCCATCAACCCCAGGAGCCTTACTTGCCTCTAGGTTTCAGTTTTTTCATTAAATAATCATATCACTCCCATAATTTCTCATTGACTTAAAGGGTTTTTCTTCTGTAAATAGTGATGTAAAATATAACTGTTGAGTTCAGCTGGGGCATCTAATACTATCCTACGTCCATTACATATGTCCAATCTGAATTGTCCTTCTCTTCTTTGCATTTATATATGTGAAGAATTCTTTATCCCCACTCTTTGCTCTCTGCCAGAATCTAAAATTATTGGTGGCCTCAACCACCATCACTCCTCATAGTTGTTGTAATTATTTGCCTTCTTAAAAGGAACTTTTAAGAAGACAAATTTTTAGATAAACAATGAGATTTTACGGTAGAATAAGGAATACACGATTTCAACCCTCTAAGGATAATTTCACTGATGTGAGCTGAGCAAACATTATAATTTCAAGATTTAAAACAGTAATTCTACCAAAGGAAAGAGAAATTATATAGATTATTCCATTTTGCATTCTTGTAGTGCTTGTAGTGCATTGCGCATTAATATTAATTATATACTTTGATAGATTGTTGGTGAGGGAATATTGAGGGCATTGGTTAGGACTGTTTGCTCTTAAAGTTATATAAGGTCATTAGTAAGTGAAAAAGCCTTAGCACCTCTACTGGCTGGAGATGTGAATGTTAAATCACCAAGAAAAATTACCTTACTCTTAGGAAAGTTGAGTTTTAAAGAAAGAAAGAAAGTCAGCATTCCAAGTTATTGCTGGAGTTGGGAGGGCAGTAGATAAATTTAACAGAATGAGGTTCAACGATTTTAAGCCAGAGGAGATCCCAAATAAGGAAATCTCTGACAAGGAATATCAGAGTGGATGTTTGCACAAGTACCACCTTTGAAGTGAAAGGAATCATTTTAAGGAGGCAAATAATTACAACAACTACGAGGGGTGATTGAGGCCACCAATAATTTTAGATTCTGTCAGAAAAAAAGTACTCGTAAGTGGAAATGGAAATCATTAAGACTGGACTTGAGATCATGTATATTTATATTTATGAAATGAATAATAAGAAGTTTTTGGATGTTTCAAATATTTTGCAGATAAGTTTATTTTATTAGTTTGACTATTCATGATGTCTTGTTGTAGATGAAGTAAATATCAGGGGAAATAAGAAATTTTAGTATGTGACATACACAGCAAGAATATGTAGCTCCTTAACATAACATGACCTCAGTTGTGCCTCTCACGTATATGCAGCTATAGTAAAGGTTACTACCAGTCCCAGAATCATGAAACAGAGGATTTGCTTTTCACTAGACATTGCTAAAATTATGGGATGGTCCTAACACTTGGAAGAGAAGGAACAAGTCACCTTGAAGCATGAAACAAATAAGACTAAACTGTCCCTTATCACATAGCTTCCTAAAAACTTCCTTTCACAAATATACATGGTCTTAGTTCAAATCTCAATGATTTCCATCTGCAGTCTCCAAACCCACCTAACTTTTTTGAAAGAATCCTAATTATTCACAGTACCATTCCTATTGCTTCAAATGGGGTACTTGTCATGCATGTCTGCTCTGGTATTCCACAACTCAGTTCACAGAAACAGTAATTTGGAATCTTCTCTGACTTAAAATCTCTCTATCTTATTCTGTTGAATTCATCTGTTGACTTCCTTTCTTTGAAACTCTACTTTTTCTCCAGCTGGTCAAGATGCTGAGGCTGTTGCAATTACTAATGACCTTGCATAGAAATGTTCATTTACCAACCAGAATAACAGACAATCCTAATCACCAACTTTATACTCTATCTTTTTTTCACAAACAGTTCTTCAAAGTACACAGTTGAGGTGAGTGGTCCTCTGGGTACCTCAATTCAAACTTGGTGGTGGTCTCTTCTCCAGTGGAGCCTTTCACTCATGGCTGTTCTGATCCTCACTGTTTGTTTACAAGAATGCAAAATAGGATGATCTGTGAGATTTCTATTATTCTTTTCCTTGGATTAATGTTTTATATCTTCTGATGTCAATGAAATTATTCTTGTAGGAATGAAATACATTGTTCCACAATTCATCTTAAAATCTTGTCAGTTTTCTAAACGATGGTTTTCCAATAAATGTGATAAGGTTTTCAAGGTAAGAATATTTCATATCACAATTGGCTTACATCCAAATCTCCAGATTAATTTTCTACCTAAGCTGCGAAGCTTGCAACAATTTTAAAGCAGTTATTAATGAATCCAAACTAGATTTTGTACAAGCCAAGAGCAGAAAACTTGCTTCTTGTCCAAACAGCTGTCAATAATTCTGATCACTTGCCAAATCTATTGGCTGCAATATTTGTCGATCTACTCCAACACCTCTCTTAAAACCAGATGGTTCGATTGCCCCTCAGTTGAAGATAAAGCTGACTTACTAGCATCCTACTATTCCCAGTACACTCCACTCAATGCCTCCTGAGGTCTTCTATCAAAAGAATGTCAGAAGAATTTTGAAGAGTCTTGATGGCAAAAAAAAGCAGCATGTCCTGACAGCATTTCTCCACTTTCTCATTCCACTGGTGGTTTCCCCTTCTGCTGGAGAATTTGCTCGTATTCCTAAAATATATGACAAATATTTCCCATTTCATTGAACTTTTTTTTTTTTAATTAAACCCAAAGCACGAAAGGAATTAGAACATACAGTACTTAGTACTGTGCATGGGTGGAAGGTTGAGAAGGTGAAAGATATTTGTTCACATTAGACTTTTTATAGATTGTAATTTTCAGGAAGTAGTTTGTTCCAAAAAACGGAAGTTGAAGGATTAAATGAGGAAGAAGAAATGTTGGTTCTGTGACTATGAAGTTGGATAGTAACAGGGTGCTAGCTGGTTGCGGTACGTGTTTGGAGTAGTTTTGAAGGGGATTATAGAAGCCAACTCAGAAGAACAGTGCCCATAGAAGTATCTGTAAAAAGGGCTATAGCAGAAAGAGAGTGGTGAGACTTTGTTAGAGATGGGTCATTAATTAAACTAATTGCAAACTTTTGAACAGAGTCTAGAAGCCTGAGAGAGATTTGGGGTTAACATCCCAGATGAGGGAACAATATTAATATTAGCATTAGTAGAGGCATTTCATGCAAGAAAGCAAGCTTATGCAGCATCAGCCATAAAAAAAAAAAAAACACTTCCACTTCACCCCTCTGTTCGTTCGAAATACCTGTCCAGCTGAGCCTTAAACTTATTTAGGCTATCAACTTCCATGACAAGGGATGGAAGTCTGTTCCACCAACCAACCACCCGCTGGCTAAAGGCAAATTTCCGCACGTCTATCCTACATCTGTCTTTCCTCAATTCGAATTTATGCCCACTCAGGTGATTATTCTAAGCAAGAGGAAGAATCCCATCAGCATTGAGCATGCTCAAACCATTCAAGGCTTTATACACCTCTATCAGATCACCTCGCTGGTGCCTAGTCTCTAGACACTGTAATTTGCAAAACTTATGCCTTTCTTCGTAAGAGCACCCCTTTGTTCCACTCACTAATCTTGATGCTCTTCTCGGTACTAGTTCCAGCAGCTCTACATCCTTGAAATGAGGCCTCCAGACCTGTATTCAGTACTCTAGGTGTGGCCTGACCATTGCCTTATACAAGGGAATAATCACCTCCTTATCCCTGCTAGAAAAATTCCTATATATCATTGACAACACACCATGAGCTACACTTGCAGCCCGTCTGCACTGCTCAGAGAACTTCATATATGCCGGCACAACCACCCCCAGGTCCCTTTCATTCTCTACCACTGTCAGTGTGGTACCACAGAGTTGATACGTTGCTCTGGGGTTGCTGTTTCCCATATGTAGTACTTTACATTTGTCAATGTTAAACTTCATTTGCCACCTCTCAGCCCATCTGCTCAACTTTCCAGATCCTGTTGCAGCAGCATAGTGTCAGTAGTGTCCTTGACAACCCTGCCAACCTTCGTATCGTCTGCAAACTTGGACATTAAGCTTGATATACCATCATCAATATCATTTATAAATATAGAAAACAATAATGGACCCTGAGGGACTCCTTAATAATATTAGTCCACGAAAGTGCCCATTGATTACCACTCTCTGTCTTCTCCCCCTCAACCACCCCTTTATCCATAGCAGCAATTTGCCTCCAATGCCACACTGCTCCAATTTGTGCAGCAGTCTTCCGTGTGCAACAGTATCAGAGGCCTTTCTAACTGAAGTCTTGTCTAGATGATCCTGCAGTGCTTCTTTAACCAGTGCCTCCATTAAATTTCCTGGAACAGAAGTTAAAATCACAGGTCTATAATTACTTGTGTCAGCCTTTGATCCTCCTTTGTGAATTGGGGTCACATTTGCACATCTCCAGTCTGTGGGTACCTCCCCTAAGTCCAAGGAAGCTCTCATAATTATGGCTAAGGGTTTTCTTACTTCCTTTGCTGCCTCCTTTAATATAACTGGATAGATCCCATCCACCCCAGGTGCCTTTCTTGTGTTTATCTCAACAATTTCTCCTCCACTTTACTCTGAGTTATTACAAGATTCTCTAGATTACTGCCAGAGTTGAATACACCTCTGGCATTCCCCTCGCTGAGTAACTCCTCATGTGTGAATGTCGATGCAAAATATTCATTTAGTTTGTTAGCTACCTGAGCAGGATCTTCAGCAGTTGACCCATCGATATCAAGTAGACCAATCTGATTCATCCCCTTCCTTCTAGAGTTTACATAAGTAAAGAACTCTTTGTTGTTTTTCTTTGCATCCCTTGCCAAAGATTTCTCGTAATCTGCCTTCGCCTGCCTAACCTCCTTTGTAACTTGGTTACAGATCAACTTGTATCTATCATGGGCTTTTGTGTCATGTGTTAATTTGTATGCATCCCATGCATTTTTCTTCTTTGCCATATGTCTCATTAGTTGGTATGTAAAGCCTAGTAGCTTCCAAGATAAGTCCTTTGAATGCTTCCCATTTTGAATTTGCTGTTGGTAACATCATCAGTTGGTCCCACTGTATAGAATTTAAATTCTGTCTCAGTCCATCGTAGTCGCCTTTACGAAAGCAATAACCCTTTCCTTTACCCCTAATGGTAGTTACCTCTTTGAGTAAATGCAACTTCAGCACACTGTGATCACTGCCACCTAGTGGTTCCTTTATCTGCAGATTCTTAATGCATGTTGTCAGCTACCTCAGCAGGTTGATCAACAATCAAACTTTCGATATCAAGTGGACCAATCTGATTCATCCCCTCCCATCTTTACATAAGTAAAGAAGCCTTTGCTGTGTTTTTCTTGGCATCCTTTGCCAAAGATTTCTCACAATCTGTCTGTGCTTGCCTAACTTCCTTTGTGACTTGATTACAGACTAGACTAGCTTATATCTACCATAGTCTTCTGTGTTACCTGATAATTTATGTGCATCCCATGCATTTTTCTTCTGTGCCATGAGTCTCATTAGTTCATCTGCCATACATTTAGGCCTAAACCTTGAAAAGAATTTTAGTTGGGGCAAAAAGCGTAGTAGCTTCCAAGCATTCCTTGAATGCTTCCCATTTAGAATTTGCTGTTGATCCCATTGTATAGAATTAAAACTCTGTGAGACCACTGTAGCCACCTTTTACGAAAGCAAAAACCTTCCCTTTACCCTTGATGGTAGTTACATCTTTAAGTAAATCTCACATCAGCACACTGTGGTCACTGCCACCTAGTGGTTCCTTTTTCTGCAGATTCTTAATACATACAGAATCACTGCTGATAATCAGATCAAGAGTATTGCTCCCTCTAGTTGCCTCTTGAACATGCTGCTGTAGAAAACAATCATCCAATAAATCCATAAAAACCTTGATAGTGTGCGAGTGACCAATCAGCACTTCAAATAAATTAAATTTATTTACTATACTCCTAGCATTGGTGTACATGCATGTATACCTGCACCTATTCTTACTTTTAGTTATCTTAATACTGGCTATGTAATTACTTGTTCCATGATAACTCCCAGCTCCTTGCTTTCCAGGCTGCTGCTCATTCCAATAGAAGTAGTGCAAGAATCACTTTCACCTCTGCCTGCGGCTACTGTTAAATATTAGTCTGTGAATCATCCCAAGCTAGCAGTCTTCCGTCCTCGATTGCATCAGCAAATATCCTTGCACCCTTTCTATTTAAGTGTATCCCATCCCTGTAGAAACAATCTCTCCTGTTAACAAGCACAGACCAGGCTGAGAAAAATTCTACCTCATGAGCCTCGCACAATCTCTCCAGGGCTGAATTGATTGACAAAGCTCTCACCATATACTCCCTCCTATCATTTCTGGGCAGAATTGAAGACACTTTCAAATTTAACCCTAACTCGCAACTTTTTTTTCAACATTTACCTGTACTTTCTAAGTAAGTCTGCTGATCTCATACTCTTAATGTCATTAGTGCCAATGTGTACAACAGTATCACCCTTTGTGCTCTGAAAAGATGATATCTGCTCTAAAATGATATATTTCCCATTTTCCTAATAACAGAGTCACCAACAATAACTGTGAGACCAGTGCATTCTGCCCTGAAGATTGCCACTGTGGCAATCTTCAGGCAATTGTAGAAATACCATGTTATATGGGGGTTGCCTGTACATATTTTATATAAAAATAGAGCCATAGGACTGTTTACTGTTAAGTGGGAAGCATTCAAAGAATTAATCGTCGTTGCTACTAAAAGTTTCATACCTATTAAGAAATATTGTTCAAGATTTAGGTCTAAATGGTTATCAAATGAACTAATGAGACTTGTGACAGAGAAGAAAAATGCATGGGATGCATATAAATTATTAAGCGACTCAGAAGCCTATGGCAGATATAAGCTAGTCTGTAATCAGGTCACAAAGGAGATTAGGCAGGCGAAGGCAGATTACGAGAAATCTTTGGCAAAAGATGCTAAGAAAAACAGCAAGGATTTCTTTACTTATATAAACTCTAAAAGGAAGGGGATGAATCTGATTGGTCCACTGGATATCGATGGTTCGGCTGTTGATTATTCTGCTCAGATCGCAAACAGACTGAATGAGTATTTTGCATCTACATTCACACATGAGAAGTTATTAAGGTTTGATAATGGCAGAAGGTGCTTAATGATTTTGTAATAACTGAGAGCAAAGTGGAGGAGAACTTATTGAAGATAAACATAAGAAAGGCACCTGGGGTGGATGGGATCTATCCAGTTATATTAAAGGAAGTGGCAAAGAAATTAAGCAAACCCTTAACCATAATTATGAGAGCATCCTTGGACTCAAGGGAGGACCCCACGGACTGGAGATGTGCAAATGTATCCCCAATTCACAAAGGGGGATCGAAGGGTGACACGAGAAATTACAGACCAGTTAGTTTAACTTCTGTTCTGGGTAAAATAATGGAGTCACTGGTTAAAGATGCATTGCAGGATCATCTAGACAAGACTGCAGCAATAATTCAGACACAGCATGGGTTTGTTTAGCGAAAGTCTTGTCTGACAAATTTGATAGGATATTATGATGTGGTTACAAAGGAACTGGATGCAAAAAATAATTATGATATCATATATTTGGATTTCAGGAAAGCTTTTGACACTGTTACGCATGGAAAACTGTTGTACAAATTGGAGCACAATGGTATTAAGTGTAAGTTGCTACAATGGATAAAAGGATGGTTGAGTGGGAGAAGACAGAGGGTGGTAATTAATGGGTGCTGCTCTTCATTGACTAATGTTATTAGTGGAGTCCCACAGGGTTCGGTGTTTTGTATATTGATGAAGGTATATCAGGCTTAGTGTCGAAGTTTACAGGTGATACAAAGGTTGGCAGGGTTGTTAATGACAGTAATGGTAGTGTGCTACTGCAAGGATCTAGATAATTCGGACAGATGGGCTAAGAAGTGGCAACTGAAGTTTAACCTTGACAAATGCACTGCATATGGGTAGAAGTAACCCCAGAGAAACGTACCAACTGTGTGATACTACACTTAAGGTGGTAGAAAATGAAAAAGACCAGAGTAATTGTACAGTCAGATATGAAGTTTTCTGAGCAATGCAGACAGGCTGCCAAGGCAGGTCATGGGGTTTTGTCAATGATATATAGGAATTTTGCTAGCAGGGAAAAGGTGATTGTCCCTCTGTATAAGGCAATGGTCAGGCCATGACTTGAGTACTGCGTACAGGTCTGGAGGCCTCATTTTAGGAAGGATGTAGATTTGCTTGAGCGTGTACAGAGAAGGGCAACAAGATTGGTGAGAGGAATGAAGGGATTCTCTTACCAAGAGAGGCTTAAGTTCTGCAAATTGCAGTGGCTGGAGACTAGGCACCTGCGAGGTGATCTGATTGAGGTGTATAAGGCCTTGAATTGGTTGAGCATGCTGAATTCTGATGGGATCCTTCCACTTGTTCAGATTACGAACCTAAGGGGGCATAAATTCAAATTAAGAAAAGACAGATGTAGAATAGATGTGTGGAAATTTGCCTTTAGCCAGCGGGTGGTTAATTGCTGGAACAAACTTCCATCTGTCATTGTGGAAGTTGACAGCTTAAATAAATTTAAGGAAGAACTGGACAGGGATTTGGAGGGAATGGTGTGATTTTTTTTTTGGCTGATGCTGCATAAGCTCATACACTTGCTTTCTTGCATCACATGCCACTACTACCACTACTACTAGTACCATATGCTCTCAAACGATTAACTTACCCAGGATTTACTCTTGGATTGTCTATTATAAATCAATTGATTATGATTTCTTTGAGGAAGGTACTGCTGCAGTATCTTCACACCTCTTTAGAAATGTTGAATCAATGTTTTGTCAGTAACAATAGCATTGCTGTTCAATACTTGGCTGTCAAGATCATGGCCACAAGCTTCACCTAAAAGGATTATTAAAATGCCAAGGATGACTTGCAATAATTTGTTATATTTTATGTCTCCTTGTGCACTTTCATTTCCCCACCCAAGAACCCCAATTTTTTTTTATTTCTTTTGAATTTAACAAAATATATTGTTAATTAGTTTTGCATCACACAAGTATACATACACTACAACAATTTCATTAGTAGAAATAAGCAGAAATCCATAATTTTTTTTAAAAAATTCAAACTTTAACATAGCATTACTGTTTTTTTTTGTGAAAAAACAAAAAACGGATAGATGAATCTTTGTCACCAACTATGTTACGATGGTGAATCAGAGTAGAGATAAAATTTAGTTAGAAAAAAAAAGAAAGATGGATTGTCAATCAATACTCTGGAGAGTTGGCAGCTATGATTTTACAAAGAATACAAACTATAAAATTTTTCTAAATACACTGAACAGCTACACTTACCTGTGTTGCGCAATTTTTCTGAGGCTCTCGGGACAACTAAGAATTTTGTCCAAAATCTTTACCACTGTGGAAAATGATGGCCTGTTTACCCTATCTTTTTGCCAAGAGTCAAGCATCAACTGGTACATTACTTCTGGACAGTCCTTTAAAAAAAAAAAAAAAGAATGAAGTTACCTTTCACTGATTTTTTCTCCCCATAAATACTGTTTTTAAACCTTATTTACTGATAGGATACCTCTTGCTTACTATTAGAGTTAAATCAGAAGGGAAAAAAATCAAATATTATTTATCTGGTGTATGTATAAACAGGACACACATACCAACAAAATAAATTGCAAGTTAAGCTAGCAGGGACAATGTTAAAATGATATAAAAGGAAGAATATAGTCAGGAATAATGTGACAGGGAGTGATGAGCATTCAATTTTGACATGAAATTAAAAAAAAAAAAAAAAACTTAGTTCACACTATGTTTTTACACTGATTTAACAAAATTCACAAATTATCATTATAATATTTGTGGCATCTGCATATGAGATGTTATAATTCAGTGAAACAATGCATTATTATTTTATTTCCAAATAAGGTCTGAAAGAGGTCAAGAATTTATTAGAAGCATCGATCACAGGCAATATTGTCCATAGCATCTTAAGACTGAACTTTGGAGGCTTTGAAATTCATCAAGGTGCATATAATTCAAGGAGCATTTGGAATGTGTGGAGAACAAAGTATACAAAGCAAATAGGCTAAAAAAATTAAGAGTTGAATTAACAATACTGGTAACATTCATATAATTAATGGCAAACTGGGAGTCAATAATATCAGTTGCAATGAGTGGCTGAAATGGCTCGCATCAGAACAAATTTGATATGAGTTGTCATTTGTATCAGTTCTGAAGGAAGAGGATGAATTTTGAATTGCATAAAATGACCCATCAAGAATTCAGTTGCCAGCACAATGCTGAACACAGCAGAGTGCATGAGCTCTGTTGGGGACTCTACTGTCAGCGAAACAAAATAAAAAAAAAACATTTTGTATAAAGGATAGGTGGAATAGTTTTATTTGTTGTTGTTATTTGGTTTTTAGGAGCATTAGCAACTAAGGCCATATTACTCCGGGGATATGCGGTGGTCATTCCCTGACCTTTCCGCATCCTCCATATTTGGTGGCTCATGGGCTCGAACCCCGGTCTAATCAATATAGTTTTATTGGTAATAGCCATATGGTGCAAGGAAGTCTAAGGCTTATGCTGCACCAGCCAAAAAAAAGAGTAAAATAAAAATGAATCAAAAAATAAAAGGAAATCAACAACCTGTACATTTCCCTCTTCCCGTAGGTGACCATTGAATTTCCCCAAACTATCAACTTCAACCACCCATGTAGGTAACTTATTCCAGTAATTTATAACTTGCTAGCTAAAATAAAACTTCCTACAATCCATTCTAAACATCTCCCCCAGGTAGCTTGAATTTATGGCCCTTAGTTATAGAATCACTTATAACTGTGAAAATTTCATCCTCATTCATTTTATTTTTGCCTCTCAGAGCTCTAAACATCTTAATCAAGTCAACTCTAAGGTGCCTAGTTTCCAAGTTGTGCAACCCACATATTCGAAGTCTTTCTTCATATGGATGTCCTTTTGCCAATCTCACCAGGCAAGTTACCCATCTTTGAACCCTTTTCAAGAACCTTTCAAGGTCCTTGAAAGGGTTAAAAGACGGGTAACAATTTTTTTTTTTTATGGTGCAGTATTCCAAGTGTGGTCTAACAATATCCTTATATAATGGAATTATGATATCCTTTCAGGCTGCAACTGAAAATAAATAAACCTAAATCAACCAAAGATCTCAGACCCATCCCAACAAGTAATGCACTGACAAAAATTATGGAAAACACATTGAAGTCAACTGGAGAAATTATTCAATCACAGCGCATCTACACAGTTCTTGAAGGCAGGTCTCACAACTTTCAAAGGCGCCTCCGTAGCCAGGTGGGAAGGAGCAGCAGTACGTAGCACACACGCTTCTTGATTAGACCGGGGTTCGAGCCTGTCACCACCAAATACGGAGGATGAGGAAAGGTCAGGGAATGACCACCTCATTTCCCGGAGCAATATAGCCTTAGTTGCTAATGCTCCTAAAAACCAAAACAACAAACAACAACTTTCAAAAATATACAGATTACATTACAACAGTGGTGTCCAACCTTTTTCAGTATGGGGGCCATATTCAAAGTTAGATTTGTTTTGTGGGCCGCACAGAGTGATTCGAGAAAAAATTGTCACATTTTCTATATCTTGTTACTTGTAAAAGGAAGGTTCTATTTTCATGTTACCATGTTTTTCTTTTCAAGCTATATATAAAAAATTAAATTCCCAGCACTTTTATGTGCAACAAATCTATGTCAGTGATTTATTTTTTAGATTTTATTAAAATTATAAAAATATGACTTTCTTTTTTTTTTTTAAATACATTGCTTTTAAATGCTCATTTTAGGAAATTTACAACTTGAAAAGGATCACTGCTTTTCAATATTAAGGTGAATAAATAAATATAATGATAAACCAAAAATTGAAATATTCAAAAATTTTATTAAGTACAATACACAATAACATTTAATGAGATGATTGAGGCTGGATATTTTTAAATAATTGTTCAAATTTGTGGTGCCAATCTCAATACATAATGAAGATTATATAATGTTGGTATTTCTCCACTTGTCCTCAAAACCTGTGCTCTGGAACTTACTCCTGTTCCATGCCACCTTTATTGACTTTCTTATTCCAAAGGTGTTTTTCCTTCTGCTTGGAAATTTGCTCATATCCAGCCAGTTCCTAAAAAGGGTGGACAAATCCCTCCCATCCAATTACTTCTACTCTTTCTAAACTAATGGAGAAATCACTTAACAATCAACTCTTATAAACTATCTAGAAACCTTCCATCTGATTCCATCAGTGTCGATCCACAGGTGATATTCTGGCCTATATTACCAATTTATGGACAAATTCAATGGAAAAGTTTAGGAGCATTAGCAACTAAGGCCATATTACTCCGGGGTGAAACACAAGCAGTTGCTCTTGACATCTCAAAGGCTTTCAATCGTGTTTGGCATAAAGATCTTCTAAACAAGCTTCCATCTTATGGTTATCCAGTTTTCTCTCTGACTGCTCATGGAGGGTGATGGTAGATGGCTCTCTGTCTTCTAACTTCACTACTAATGCTAGTGTCCTCCCAAGGTTCAGTTCTTTCCCTCCATTCTTTTTCTCTTGTATATTAATGACTTTCTTTCATTGATTGGAAATCCTTTACGTAGTTTTTCTGATGATAGCACATTGCATTACAGTTTGAGAAATCTTGCCCTGCTCAATCAGCTTCAACTTCTCGAATATCCACAATCAGTTCCTTAAATGCTGATCTCCAGATAATTTTCCAGTGGGGGCAAAGACAACTTACTTGATTTCAATCCTTCTGAAACTCAGTCTTGTCTTATATCTCGCAAAAAAGATTCTTCTGCTTTTGCTTATCTTTGGTGACACTCCAATTTCTAGACAAGATGATATATCTCTTTTAGGGATTACCCTGACTTCTAATCCCTCTTGGCACAAGCATATTACAAATATTGCTTCCTTGCATCTAAAAACCTTGGTTTTCTCTTTTGCTCTCGGTGTTACTTTTCTTCCAAACAGCTGCTCACTCTGTACAAATCGCAAATCTGCCCTACCATGGAATTTTGTTCCCACATCTGAGGCAGTGCCCCCAAAACGTCTCACTGGCTTCTAGATTCCATTCAGAAGAGGGCAGTTAGGTTAATTAATGACTCATCTCTACAGAGTCTCTCCACTCGCTGTCTCATAGACGTTTTTACTGCATGCTTTTTCTACAGACACTTCCATTGGCACTGTTCTTCTGAATTGGCTTCTATTATTCCCACTCTCTCTTTCAAAAGTCTGAACACGTGCCGCCACCAGCGAACATCCATTTACTGTTCAACTTCAAACTCACAGAACCAACTTTTCATCTTCCTTGTTTATTCATTCAACTGCCGTTTTCTGGAACAACCTTCCTTCGTATGTATTTCCTGAAAATTACAGTGTACAGAAGTTCAAGTCTAATGTCAACAAATATCTTCTTTCATCTTCTCACCCTCCACCCTAAGCACTGTACTAAGTACTATAGGTTCTAATACCTCTCGTGTTTGGGGTTTTCATAAGAAAAAAAAAAAAATGTTCATCTCTTATTCTGTTTCTTTTTAAATATTTATTTGATTTTTCGAGTGAAAAAAAAATCTGCCTGCAAACAAAGTAGCCATTTTCTTTTATTAGTGGAACATCTTCAGATGGGAAAGCCTTGTAGAATTCAAATAGTTTATTTTTGAATCATATTTTGGCACCAAGATCAATAATTTCAAGTTGCAATCTGGGATTATAGTTTTCAGCCAAAAAAGTAAATGGGTCTCAAACAAAAGCTTATATTTTTTCATGGGATTTTATAGAAAATTGACTTTCAAACTTGTCAAAAAGTAATTGTAATAATGAAAGGCAATGATTCTTTGGAAATATGTTTCTCCTTTAACTCAGTACAACATTCAAAGTGAACTAAATTGTCTTGCTCAACTGGGATTTAAATAATAACTTATTCTGAAATGATTTGATGTCATCAAACAAATCAGACCAATTTTCCTTTCCCTTGTAGTTTTAAATTAAGAGCATTTGAATGACTAGAAATGTATGTATGAATTGCAAGATCAAACAGCCACTTCATATTTGATAGTTGTTTTATTGGTTTCCCTTTCCTGTGTTGAAACATTCGGTGATGTTTCAACAGCCACATTAAGGCCATGTGATCTTGTAAAATTTACAGCTGAAATAACCACATTCATAACGTGTTGGAGATCCAATACTTTTCCATAAAGAGCTTCTTGATGCACAATGCAGTGAATTCCAACTGGAGTTTCAGCTCTGATATCTATCATTTTCTTGGTTATTCTACCCATAAGCCAATTTTTACCAATCATATTTTTTCCACTGCCAGTTTTGACTCCTACCAGGTTTTTAATATTTAATCCTAACTTTTCGATAGATTGGCAAAAATTTTCCAAAAGATTTTCACCCGTAGTTGTTCTGCACATACTCTGTAGATCAGTACTGTCATCCAGTGGCACACTAAAATATCTCATTTGTTTTATGTTTTCCAAAAGTAGTTCAAACAAATTCTTTCGAATATCTTCTACTCTTCGCATAATTGTTTGTCGAGACAAACTAATGTCATGTATCATTGTTCATTTCTTCCACAACTTTTAACAAACAACACTTAACAAATTCACCGCCGACTGGGCTAGCCAGGTGGATAAAGTGCCTGCCTGGCAACCCAAAGGTTGTGGGTTCGATTCCTGCCTCGGGCTTGGATCAGAGTTATGCAAAAAACCTTGGGAGGTGCATTATGACCACAGAAGCCAATGCGTAATGCCAAAGTAATGCCAAACAACACGAGGTTGGGAATAGCCATGCGATAAAGGCTCCATTGGAGAAGAGGCAATCACCAAGTTGTGATCTGAAATGCCTGATGAAGCGTGTTGGCTGTATGATTAGGATTGTACGGTATTCTTGTAGGTAAATGAACAATCTGCGCAAGGTCATTAGTCCTCAGCATCTCGACCAGCTGAGTCGGTGTGACTAGAAAATGGAATCCAGCTGGAGTTGTGAACATTAAAATCACCAAGGAAAATTACCTCACTGTTAGGAAAGTTGGACTGGAGAAAGTCAAGTTGCAAAGAGAGGAAGTCAAACAGCTCCAAGTGATTAGTGGAGTTGGGAGAACGGTAGAGACAACAGATGAATTTGACACAATGAGGTAGAGAGATTTTAAGCCAGAGAAGATCAAAGAGAGGAGATTCCAAATTGCCAAGTCTCACAGGGAATATCAGAACGGACATATGCACAAGTACCACCTTTGAGGCGAAAGGAATCATACAGCGAATAATTTGGCCATCTGAGATGAGCAGTAGTTGAATCAACCGATGACTGAGACTCTGTCAGAAAAAGTACATGGGGTTTGGCAGACTGCAAGTGGAAATGGACATCATTGAGATTAGAATTGAGACCACATATATTTGTGAAATGAATTAGGAAGTCCTTGGGAGGTTTAGATCTTTTCACAGATAAGCGTGCTCTATTAGTTTGACAATTCATGGTGTATTCAATAGTAAGAAAAAGTGAGTGGGACATGCTGTATGAAGTAATGAAATTTTTGGATATGGCGTAAACATGGTAAGAATATACCCAGATCCTTGACATAACGTGGCCTCGACAATGCTCCCCCGCATACACACTACTTGGACTCCCTACAGTCACTATCTGGCAGAGTAGAGGTAGTAAGATTATACACTAGCTGATCCGGAAGCCTCCGTGAGAGTTACCAATAGGTTCGGTCCGGTGTACTAACTAGCGGCCGGCCTGCGAACACAGTTTTAGAGCTGTACCCTCGAAATGTAAGGAATATTGGATTTTGCCACGATGTTCATCATAATCTCAAAAGTCATCAATCATACTGCATGATGGAAGAGATAGGGAAGGGTTGACTGGAACTTAGCTCTAGAAACTAAACATGGGTTCCACCACTTCAAGCCTCCAATAAGCAAAGTGGTGGTATTGCACCAGATGATGAGAGTCATCTACCACCAAGTACTGCCTGGTAACATAGAGGGGCGGCTTTCCTTCATGTGGTGTGGGTGCCACACCGCGACCCCTGCTTACGTTGGTTCACACCTGGGTGGTCACCCACCATGTACTTGTGAATGGAGGTTATACCCAGGATTACTAATAGTCCCACCATTGTGAAGGTGCAAGCAGAGGATTTGGCTGTCACAGACCGTCCGGACTTCGCCGAAATTGGGTCCACTTGACTTGAGTGTCACCCGAATATCAGTTCCATCAGCGTTTTAGACTCCCATGTAGCAGACAACAGATGAAGTACAGCTTGTCTGGAATATCTGAGGGAATGTCTGTGACAACCTCAAGGCAACCATTGAAATGATATTATGATCGGTCTCTGTGTTTTCTGAAACTGATTCAAAATTTAGCTGGTTTACTGATAGTTGGAACTTTTGGCCCTACATTTTCTTCATCAATAGTATCAATATCTACAAAGTTTGTAATATGATGACATTTTCATCAATCATGCTGATCCGTTTGATTTGTTTTGTAAATCCATTCTGATAAAGGCAAGTCTTCCTCATCAATTTCAAAAGAATCAGGACTAGGAGCTTCTGTATTAAATCTTGCATGATGAAAATCATTACAGATGGTCTTCTCAGATATTCTGTTCCACACCTTTTCTACATTTTCGACTGCACCTAGTAATGTTATTGTACAGGCTTGGTCTCTTTCAAGACAAGCAATTTTAAGCTAAATCAATTTTCAAAAATGAGATTTTGTACTACCCCATGATGCATGGATTGCAAGATGTTGTTTTCTAGAAGTAAAAACTTTCATGTTTTTTATCTTACTTCCATCCATTTTGTGTGCTGGAAAATTTTTTGATTGTGTCCTATCACAAACATTTCTTTCTGTTCTGTGACATGATTTCTTGATAGTTTATCACCCTTGCCAGACAGAAACCCAACTGGACCAGATAAATCCAAGAATAACGTGAACCAAGTGGGTACTATCAAGACAACTGACAAGAATGAAGTGAAACAGTGAAGTCAATAAGGAATTTATGGAAAGGATGAAAATGGACCTAAAAGGAGTAAAAATCAAATCTGTATGTAAGATAAGATAGAGGAATAATTGTTAAGACTGCCACATTGTAGATAAAATTAGAGACTGTAACAAAATTAAGGAATTCAACTTTAGTATTGATCTTCCTAAAAAGTTAAGACCCACCATGGTCATTTATGATGGACACCAAGGCTGATGTTGGATGATATATACTGTAAAAACTTGAAAGACTATGGAAATGATGAGGAAGTATGAAGACAGCAGTAAAAATTAGTTTTGCCACTTCATGTAAGGCAGGCAACACTGAGAACTGAATAATCGAAGTTTTGAGCTTTGTAAGAAAAGTTCTCATAAATCAAGGGAATAAAATTTACTTAAACTATACTGTTCACAACATCATGGACTTTGTTATAACTTCATGTTGCGTCAAGTGCCTGGGCTATGGCCATTCCACTAAAGTTTACACCTGCGGTCACTGTGCCAGGGCTGGTCACATCTACTCTGAGTGCCAAACAGGGTTGAGTTCATGTCCTGACCGAATTGTAAGCTGACGAAATGCAATCACTCTCACATTCAGGGATGCTAAATGTCCAGAAAATAATTAAAACTAAAACCTGCTATGAGTAATAACAACCCAAACACTAAATCAAGGTTGCACTTTGTCAAGTGCAACCTTAAAAGTCATGCCAGTGCTCCTTAACAGTTATGAACCAGATTTATAAAAAATATTGCCAACCATAATATTTAAATTTTGTCTCCTACAAGAACCTTACTCTTATAAAGGAGTTGTCAAAGGGCTCCCTGATGGGTGCAGAGTTATTGAATCTTTCAATATCATTGAGGACCAGAGTGGGTATGTGGTAGCCAGGTGCTGGGCTGCCACTGTTGTCACTAATCCTCAACTTATTGTGATGCAGATCGGGGTTCTCTGCACAACACATTCTGCCTATGCAATGAGAGCTGTTTTGGCTAGATCCACATCATATCATCCTATATATTTTGTGCAGCAGGCATGACCAAGCTGTCCCGATGTTGAGCAGTTGCCCTATCCTGATCGCTGCTAATGCCAACTCTACTTTATGGAACAGTCCAACAATTGACTGAAAAGGTGAACTTTTGGAAGAACTCATCACTGCCCACAACCTTAAGATTATTAACTCACCAGGTTATCTTCCGACCTGTGTCACTGCCCATGGGCAATCTTTCATTGATGTGACTCTTAGAAACACCACAATGCAAAACAGGATAAAATATAAAATATTGGCAGATCCACACTTCATGGTGTGGATATGATTGTGATCGTATCACTTTCAGTATATCACCAAAACCAACAACCAGTAGAACCTACTCGTTATAATACTAAGAAAGCCAACTGGGAAGCATTTGCTTAGTATGTGTTTGGGGCCCACACTACAAAAGATAATATCAGCAGACTTGAAATCCATCCTGCTGAGGAATAGGCCCTGGTCATTCAACAACTGGTGCCTGTGATGAAACCATACCAAGACACAGAAGGAAAGGCAAAACTGTACTCCGGAGAACTGCTACTCTAACATCCCAGAGGAAGGAAATTAAAACATCAAGGCAAAACTATCAGAAGGCCAAAAGGAATAACAGGACAATTCAAGACATCACCAGGCTGGAGGAAATCTACAAAGAAAAAAGGAGAATATACTACCTGATGATCTTCAGAGAGAAGAGAAAATTCTGGGAGAGAAGTCCAAAATAATGGTAATGCAGACTCCTGGGGGCTAATTTATAAATTTATCACAGACAAAGTTAATCTGGGTGAAGTTTTTTCATTTATCAAAGATCAAGATTCACTTGGGAATGCACTGTAATAAAAATGTTGGATACTGTTACCTATCAGGACATCTCTCATTCCAAAACTAATGTCCAGACTGACATGTGGATTGCAGACCGCATGTTAGTCTGGGAGGGTGATCCATATGAAAGACCTTTTGACAGGGACATGATCTATCAGGTGATCACCACCATCAGACCAGGCAAATGCCCTGGCCCCGGTCTTAAAGAAGACTTGGGAGCTTTCCCCCAGACCTTTTCATTAATCTTTACACTACCTGCCTAGCTGAAGGAGTCTTTCCCTCTACCTTAAACTGCTACACAAACATGCAAAGCCTTAAAATAAACTGTGTGCATACAAGCCAATAGCACTGTTGTCACCAAATGAAAAGATTTTGGAAAAACATAGAGCTGGCAAATTTCAATCAAACTATGGAGACAAAGAACTTCCATATCCCTGCCAGTATGGATTTAAAATAAGGGTGCTGTACAGAAGATGCCATAAATAAATACATAAATAATCTTTGTGGACTTCAAAGGGGTCTTTGACACCCTTTGGTTGTCCCCTAATTTGCTAGCTCTGCTCTTCAAAGTGGGATCCATGCAAACCCCAGTAAATCCCTTTTTACTGATTACTTTCTGTTTTCAAGGGGATGCCTCTGATTTTCATCCCAGACTATCCTATCCTTTTTCTCCCACAATCACCCACTACTTCTTCCTTGGAACCAGTTCCAGAAAAGTCCAGTATGCGCAACTTAGTACAAAAAGGCATGCCACCTTGTAGCTTGGGAAGGGGACAGCCGACTAGGTATTTGTTGCTCCCTGGTTGCTAAATGCCTATGCCGGCCTCAGCACTAAAATGAAACATTACACTTAATACACCTTACACTACATATACCAATCCATAAGATTCAGCAGTGAATGGGGGAAATCCTGGATCCCGCAAAAAATACACTTAGACACATTTGACATTTTGTCCTTCCTTTATACACTATACTCCCCATATTCAAATTCAACATCACTTATGTTCTGAGTGACACCATGTCTCCGATATTCCTACAATAACTGCATCTGATGGCATCTCCTAGCATGTGTACATGCAAGCTTACCTGCACTTGTTCTTACTCTTAGATAGCCCATGTATTTGCTTGTTACGTAATGACTCACAGTAGGGCTTAAACCCCCAGGCTGCTGCATGTTCCAATAGAAGCAGTGCAAGAATCACCTGCAGCTCTAGTTAATCTTTTAGTCTGTGTACCCCTCCCCAGCTAGCAGTTTTCTGACCCAGCTATCACTGCCTTGATTGCATCAGCAAATATTCTTGCACCCCTTCTATTAAGTGTATCCCATCCTCTAAAAACAGTCTCTCTCCTGTTAACAAGTACAGACACACTGAGAAAAATTCTACCCCACAATCCTTGCACATTCTCTCCAGGGCAGAATTGCAGACCCTTTCAAATTCAATTCTAACTCGTGATTTTTTCCCAACAATGTCCTGTAATTGTTAAGTAAGTCATAATGGGCATTATTCATTTTTCCAAGTCTTCCAGTATGCAAAATGGGAGATTGGCTTACTAAGTCAGCTAAATCTTTGAAAGTTATTTCTTGGTTTGGTAGTAAATTACATGGTTACAAATGTTTAGCAATTCCACTACTGTGCATAGTTACTTTCAGAGCCACATTTAATAAAAACTGGCTGGAAAAAGTCAGTTTGATCAGTATATTTTCCATAATAACATAAAAGGAATACATTTACTTTTTCAGTCTCAGCTAAATATATTTTTATAATTAAACCACTAATATTTAATTACAAAAATATATTTGGCTGAGGATGAAAAAGTAAAGGGAGCTCGTAATTTTTTTTATATACCTTCCAAGGGAGAGTATATGACACCTGCTTTACAACAAATGGGATTATCTTCTTTGAAATATACTTTTGAAGAAGAAATGAATAATGAAATTCGTTAATCTCACAATAATAAGAATGAACTCTGCAATTAGATTTTCATCTGCACTTTCAGAGCTATTATCCCTTGGTTCACAAAAAAATCCATGTTGTATAGTTAAATATTCTGTTTACCACTGTTCTGCATACAGAGTATAGTGTTGCAAGAATTGTGTATGGTTACCAAAATAAGAGAAATTAGCTTTTCCACTTTGGGTTCACAAAACTTCAAATCACCCTCTAAAATGTACAGACTGTGATTTACCGTATCAAGGCTATTGTATATTATTAAAAATTTGTGAACAAGAAACATGCAGCTACACCTGACCTGACCTGGCCTACCACTCTATAATATCTGGTCATCTTTTTTTTGTTTCAACTAGAAAGCAGTTTTGATTATTAATCTCTGAAACCTCACACAAGAATTAAAATTAAATGAAAATTCCATTAATTCGTTGTCAATATATAAAAGATTACTATGTTACTTCCTAGAGGGAATTGAAAGTGGTTATTAAATAAATTTATCATCATTTTTTATGTCGCTCATTAACTAGAAAAAGAAGTCATCAGAAGCAAACTTTTAACATACTTTTGGTTTTGACAGTATTAACAATGAAGCTTGTACTTTGGTAGCTTATGGCATTTGATTTCATCTTGTTATCTCAGGTATTGCTTTTTATTCCTGAAAAAAAAAATGCTGAGCATAATCCAGATGGTAACTCAATATTGGCAGGCTTAGGATATGCCTATAACAGTGAATGGTTTGTGTCTCAGAGTTGTAATGATATAGCTGAGTATGAATAGCGTAGAACCTCAGAATTTATCATTGGCATGGAATATTGATTTTAATTAAGCTGATAAAACTGAGGTCTATAAACATAATTGTTTTTTTGTAATTCATTTATGCACATGTATGTATCAATTATAAAAACTGGTAATATACATTGATTTACCATTGGAGCAGGTAGTCTATATCCCTGTTCAATATTTTTGATGACATCCTGATTTGACCAGTTCCAGTATGGTCTCTCACCATATGACATTACTTCCCAACAGACAATTCCAAAACTCCAAATATCACTGGCAGATGTAAACTTTCTGAATGCAATAGCTTCAGGAGCAGTCCATCGAACTGGAATCTTGCCACCCTAAAGTGAAACAGTAAATGATAAAATGTCCTATATACAAGAATAAGAACATACTTGAAAAGTTAACGTACTGATCAGTCTATATGTGGGAAATTTTAATTAAATTTACCAATAATTACACAAAAAGGAAATGTAATTAATAGAAGTCTTTTAATAGTTATGAATAAAATGAAAATTCCAATAAATAAAATCAGTTTTAATTATCAGATTTTTAGGCACCAACCTTTTCAATAATTTTCTTTGCTATCAATACTCAATTAAGGTGATCTTTATGCTGGTGATCTACTGTTTGGCCTCCTGGCCAGCTTACAGTATGCACATGTATGTATCAATTATAAAAACTGGTAATATACATTGATTTACCATTGGAGCAGGTAGTCTATATCCCTGTTCAATATTTTTGATGACATCCTGATTTGACCAGTTCCAGTATGGTCTCTCACCATATGATATTACTTCCCAACAGACAATTCCAAATCCTTACCTAATTTAGGGCAAAGCTGCCCAAACTATGCACCATATGTGTGAGTCCTTTGAAACAGATATATTTATTCACATTTAGTTGTTTTTACTAGATGCTAAATTCAACTTAACATTCTGCTTTTAAAGATATAAATTCTGTACCAAATGGATGTGGTTTCACTTTAGCAGATTTTTCAAATACATTATAAAATCAATTTTCAATGAATCATCACAAAATACCTTTACTAGCAAGGTTACATGTGGGACAAGTAACAATTCCATTCTTAAATAGACTAAATATCGGTGTAGATACACCATAGTTTACCCATAAATTTAACTACATACGTAGTGTAAAGGCATCGTTTAATTTTATCTCATATTGAAAGCTGCCTTCACGAGATACCAGGTATTACACTACTTTGAATAAATAACGCTCCTGTAGTAGAGGAGACTACTGTTATTTATTCTCAGTGGGCACCACCACACAGATGATGCTGTTTCGAGGCTTCATCATCGGTGGGCAGGCAGGTACCCTGATAATGCAAACATTCTTAAAAAGAGGAATTAACATAAACATGGTAGAATAAATGCATATACCCAGAGCTGTGAAAACTGAGGTTATGTGGCTGATGATTTTAAATATTTCAGTTATAATTATAACAGAATTAGTTATACAGTAAAGCTTACAGTCAGTAATGCCATTGCATTCTTCAATCCTGATGGAATCCTTCTTGCTCAGAGTATGCACACGAAGAGGCATAAATTCAACTTGAGGAAGGATAGTTACAGAATAGATGTGTGGAAACTGTTTTCAGCCAACTGGTAGTTTCTTTTTGGAGCAAGCTTTCATCTGGTTTTCAGAAATAGGCAGTCTAAATAAATTCAATGAAGATCTACACAAACAGTTCAAAGGGATGGACAGGCAATATGGGAAGCTGATTTTTTTTTTTTTTTTTTTTGGCTGATGCTGTATAAGCATCAGCCATTGCACTCTTGCCACCATTAATACTAATAATCAGGTCTTTTTTTTAGATTTTGTTAGTGGTTAGCTAAATGCAAATTCCAATTCCAAAGAAATGGATGGGAGGAATTTTAATGTACTTTTCATGCTGTGGCAGAGTTTGTCAATCTTGAGAAAGTTCTGCACAGTTTCTCCCTCCTGAAAAACTCTGGTTTTTCATTTCATCAAACAGGTTGGTTGGTTGGTTTAATGGAAGTTTATTGGCACAAGGGCAACTAAGGCCAAATTGTGCCTGTCACAGTAATTCTGCAAATGATATATATATATTATTATTATTATTATTTTATTTTTTTTCAGTCATATGTCAGATAAGTTCATATAAATGAATTTGTTTTAAAAAATTAAATAAATCGGATAAATTTGCGTCATCACTGAGAATATGTTTCATCTGTAATGAATTGTTTTGAGTTAAAACCGATTTAAAATTTGTTTGTCGAGCGGCATGATTGTAGGGACACTCGAGGAGAATGTGTTTCACTGTAAGTAGGGCAGAACAATGACGACAGTCAGGAGGTTGATCCCCTGTTAACAAATGGAGGTGGGTCAGATGGGAATGGCCAATGCGTGTCCTTGCAAGAACAACCTCTTCTCGTCTGTTTAATCGCGAACTAGATTTCCAGTATTGTGGCTTTTGCTTTATTTGGAAAAGTTTGTTATGGGTCTGTTGCTGCCATACTGATGTCCATTGGTGAATACACAACTGTTTTATGATGAGTTTACAGTCCATATAAGGAATCGAGGCAAGTGAAGACACTGGGTTGATTGGATTTTTTGCTGCTTGATCTGCTTTTTCATTTCCCTGGATTCCAGCATGCCCGGGAATCCAGCAGAATCTTACGTCTGTGTTATGCTCTGTTAGATTAATTAACTCTGCTCTGATTTCTTTCAGGATAGGGTGACAGTTCTGACGTTTATGTTGTAAAGAGGTTACTGCACTCAAGGAATCGGTATAGATTATTATCTCTTCATTAGACCTGTTTTTGATGTGTTTGATAGCCATTTTTATTGCATGAAGTTCAGCGGTGTAAATACTGCAACTTGAGAAAAGTTTTTGAGAGATTGCACAAGTGGGAAGAACTACTGCAGCGCCCACATCTGTATCAGATTTGGATCCATCAGTATATATTTGCAGACAGTGTTTGTTTGCTGATGCATGAGCTAAATGTAGCTGCTGTATATTTTCATTGTTCAGCGCCTGTTTTCCCCATTTTCGAAAAGAGTCATCACACAAAGTTTTAAAAGTGGACCATGGAGGCTCTATTTCTCCGGTATCTTGGTGGATATTGTCGAGTGGGACACTCCAATACTGGGCAACATACTTCAATCTGATTCCAGCAGGTTTATTTTCATTTGGTTTATTCCTGTAGAAATTTATGAAAGATGGGTTAAAGAGGTAAGGACAGATAGGATGTGAGGGCATACTCCGAAGTTTTGCAGCGTACGTAAGCAGCAGCATCTGTCTCCTTAAGGATAATGGAGGTTCATGTGCGTCTATATATAGACTATGCACTGGAGATGTTCGGAAGGCACCTAGAGCTATTCTAAGTGCATTATGTTGAATGGTATTTAGGGACTGTAATGCTGACTTTCTAGCTGAGTCATATACAGGTGCACCATAGTCTAGTCTGGATCGGATTATGGTTTTATATAAGTGAAGAAGGGAGTATCGGTCAGCTCCCCAGGATATTGCAGAAAGAACTCTAAGGATATTCATTTTTTTCAAACAAATAATTCGTACATGCTGTATGTGTTTCAGGAAGTTTAATTTCTTGTCCAATATTAAACCTAGGAATTTAATATTGTCATTGACTGGAATAGCATGATTTCCCAGGTGCAATTCAGGATCAGGGTGCAGTTTTCGTTTCTTGCAGAAGTGTATAGCAAACGTTTTCTGAGGTGATAGTCGATAGTTATTTTGTAACATCCATGATTGCGTTTTGTTTATTGACAGTTGGAGTTTCCTTTCAATGGAGAACATATTTTGCGAGTGACTGGATATAGTGAGATCATCAGCATAAAGATAAGTTTCTACTGAATTCGGGATGGCTGTTGTTAGAGTGTGTATTCTAACTGCGAAGAGTGTGGCACTGAGGACAGACCCTTGTGGGACTCCTTCCTCCTGTATGCAGATTTTCGAGAGTGAATTTTGAAAACGAACCTGGAAGGTTCGATATTCAAGAAAGCTCTGAATTAATGATGGTAAATGCCCCCTTAGTCCTAGGGCATGTAAGTCACAGAGGATGCCATGACGCCACGTGGTTTCAAAAGCTTTCTCTATATCTAAGCTCACCATGACCAAATGTTCGTTCTTTATGAATGCATTTTGCACATTTGCCTCAGCCTTAATCATAAGATCTAGAGTAGACCTGTTTTTACGAAATCCAAACTGATCGTTGTTCATAGTAGTTTGAGTTTCAAGATACCAGGTGAGGCGACTGTGTACCATTTTTTCCAGAGTCTTACCCAGACAGCTAGTAAGTGAGATTGGTCTATAATTATGCGGATCTGATTGGTCTTTTCCTGGTTTTGGAATGGGTAGAACAACAGAATGTCTCCAGGAAATAGGAAAATAATTTGCAACAAATATTCGATTGAAAAGTTTTAGGATGGAGTAACGTGTGCCCTCATTTAGATTCTTTAACATTAGGTAATATATGCCGTCTGGACCAGGCGCGCTATTGGCTGAATTTTTTAAGGATTCTTCCAATTCATACATTGTTAGTAGTTTATTGTAAGAGAGGGCTGACTTCGTTCCGAAATTTATTTTATATTTTTCAGTTATTGTTTTGGTTTTTAGGAAAGTTGGATCATATGCGGTTGAGGCAGAATGGTGAGCAAAAGATTCCGCGAGGATATTTGCAATATCCTCTGGAAGGGTTATCTCCTGTCCTTTATAGACGATGATTGGGAAAGGAATTGATGGAAATTTACCAGTAAGGCATCTTATTTTCCGCCAGATTAGTCCTGCACTTGTGTCTTTAGTGACAGATGAAGCAAAACGAATCCATGATTCCTTTTTAGCTTTTCGCTGGGTATGGGCTTTTAGTTTCTTGTATATAATGAGATTAGCAGTGGTTGGATTCTTTCGAAACTGATTCCACGCCTTGTTCTTCTCTCTCTTAGCAGTGTTACATGCTGAATTCCACCAATAGTTTTTGTGTTTGGATCCTTTATTTGAAGTTCGAGGAATGGTAGTAGCAGCAGCTGTCAACATTTGTTCTGTGATATGTTTAACGGCGTTATCAATGGAGTGATGTTGGATAATATCATCCTCTAGTGTAATACTAGATGCATATTTATTCCAGTCAGCTTTTGAGAATTTCCATTTAGATCGACTGCATACTGGTAAGTTTGTCCTTGTGCAGAGCTTACAGATTATAGGAAAATGATCACTATTTAATGGGTTCTCTGAGACTCTCCAATCGAAGTCTGGGAATAATGTGGGTGAGCATATCGACAGGTCTATAGCAGAGGTTGAGCCTGTTGGAAAATGGACATAGGTGTGGGAGCCTGTATTGAGCAGAGTGAGATTATTCTTTACAAGAAAAGCCTCTATCTTGCGTCCCCGATTGTCTGTCTGTAAAGATCCCCATAACTGGTGATGCGCATTAAAATCGCCCAACAGGCAGAACGGAGAGGGTAGTTGTAGGATAAGGTCATTTAGTTCAGTTATCGAGCAGTTCTGATTTGGTGAGATATATATTGATACAAGTGTAAGCGTTTTACCAAGAGCAAGGCGTACTGCAACAACTTCTAAAGTGGTTTGTAGGGGTATACGTCTTGAAGGGATTTTACTATCAATCAGTATAGCTACACCACCATGTGGAGAGATCCTGTCATGCCTGAATATTGTATAGTTTTTAACTGAAAGTGTCACTTGCGGAGAAAGATTCGTTTCTTGTAGACAGATGCCTACTGGATGATGCTGATTTATCAAATCGTGAATATCGTCTATGTTGCTACGGAGGCCTCTACAATTCCATTGAATCAACTGATCCATTATTTAGTTTTTGAAGTAGGTGTTTCTGACCGTTTTTTAGATCCAAACTGTTTATGGCGTTCCAATTTTATTTTATCTTTTCTCGGAAAAGTGGGTCGTGCAGTATCCATGTCTTCTTCAGCATGTATTTCTAAAACTGTTTCATCGTTATAAATTTTGTCATCGATTTCCATATCTGCGGTTAGAATCTTTTGAGGTTTAGTATTTCTCCTACTCTCAGTATCTGAGTGTGAGGGAGTAATAGTTGGTGGTACGGTGACTGGAGTATTATTTGCTTGGTCTTTTACATGTTCTTTAGGGGACTCCAGCGGGCTCGCTAGGACATCTCGTGCCCAGTCGGAAATGGATGTACCTGGTGGTATGGACACTTCAGTTTGAGTTCCTTCCGATTTGTGTTTTTGTGTTGCGGCTGCATATGTGAGTTTCGGTACTGAGAGTAAGACTTGTTTCCTTGCTTCTTGGTAAGTCACTTTGTTTTCTATTTTGTGCTTTTGAATCTTCTTTCCAGTTTTCCAGGTTTCACAGATTTTGGAGTAAGCTGGATGGTTACCGTTACAGTTTGGACATACTGATGTTTGTGCTGGGCAGTCTGTTTGTGCGTGTTCCTTAGATCCACAGTTGGGGCACACTGAAACCCCTCTACACACTGTTTGAGCATGGCCAAATTTTTGGCACTTGAAGCACCTGAGGGGATTGGGGATATAAGGTCGAATATGGCAGTTCAGATATCCAGCCTTAACTGTAGCTGGAAGGATTGGTGTAGAAAAGGTCAGTATAACACTGCGAGTGGGAACTAATTCACCGTCTTTCTTGATTTTAATTCGCTTTGCCTGTACAACTTTTTGGTCTTGTAGCTCTTGGACTAATTCCTCTTCGGTAACATTTATTAAGTCCCATTCAGACAGCACTCCTTTGGATGAATTTAAGGTGGAATGTGGAGTTACTGTGACAGGAATATTCGCGAATTTTGAAATTTTTTGCAAGGCTTCAGAGTGCCTGCTATTTATTGTCTCTATAAGTAGATCTCCAGAGCGGAGTCTTTTCACCATTTTAGGTGGCCCAGCAGCATTCTCGAGACATTTCTGGATAAGAAATGGAGAAAGTGCACCTACTTGTTGACTTGTTTGAGAATGTATAATAAGAAACAGTGGTGTTTCCTTTTTGGATCCTTCTGTTCTTTGTCTCTTGGGATGGGAACTGTCAAAGTCAGTTTGATCTGTCCTTGAATAAGTTGAGGCATGAGGCTCAACAGATGGATTACGGACTTCGTGATCCATGTTAGCTCCTTTTAGCCCTTGGCAGAGAGCCTTTTCTGCCAAGATTACCGGCCCCGCCACGGGGAGGCAGGAGCAGTGCCGCTAGAGTGACCAAGCGGTATAAGTTAGTTTGTTAGTTTTAAGGAAAGAAAAAAGAAAGGTGGTTTTCCTTTCTGTAACTTACTTACAGTTCGTAAGAGTAAGTTAACAATAAATAACTTTGAACGTAAGAAAAACTTTCCAAATTAACAAGAACTGTCGCAGTGAGAAAACGCTTTGTAAATAGCTCAGAGAATCGCTTGATCACAATAACGCTTGGCACCCAGGGCCGTCAAACAGGCAAACCAACCGTGGAATATATGCAATTCAAATACAGTATACATTGAGACGGCATTGTACTGGAGCACATTTAAGTGTGAATTCGTTTACCAACCATGGGCTATTTTTTTTTTTTTTTTTTATTAATCACAAAAAACAGCAAAAAGCCTTGCATTTGTGAAAAACAGCTTGAAATATAATAATAACATATAAAAGTAATACAAATAACTTCAGTAAAGTTAAAATATAAAGAATTAATACAAAACATGAATTGGGCTAAAACAACAGTTTGTGATATTCATTTTTAATGCTAGTTTTATTAATAAAAATATAAATTTTATTTTCATTTAACAATGCAGCTATTCTGTTGAAAAATTCAAATTTAAGATGATTTGTCCTAAATTTGGAGATGTGAAATAATTTATGTTCCCTCAAAGGCCTAGGAGGACAATTGAAGTTAATATACAAGTGTAGCAATGGAGCATCTACTTTGCCTTGAACAATGGAATGTAGAAGGAAGCAGTCAAACATATTCCTTCTAACACTTAACATGGGAAGGTTAAAAATTTTACACCAATCTTTATATTTAAACATAAAATAGTCTAAATCTGATTTATAAACTAAGAATCTGATGAGAGATTTTTGAACCCTTTCGAGCGTATTAATATTATTTATACCAAAAGGGATCCACACTTGTGTTGCATACTCCAGAATTGGATGAATATATGATGTATAAGCAAGTTTTGGGATATTGGGGCCAACAAAGTCAAAACAAGCCCTCTTGATTAAGCCAAGTAATTTAGAGGCTTTAGCAGTTACTTTATTAACATGAGTTGTGTAAGATCCATTACTAGTTCTTAAAATTCCTAAATCTTTTATTTCATGAGTTCTATTAATATGCAAAGATTCTAAAGTGTAATTGTAATAGATGACAAATTGTTTATAAGGATCTGAAATGGTAATGACATGACATTTATCAATATTAACATCTAGTCCATGACTTTTAATCCATTGGTATATTAATTGAATACCTTTTTGTAGCTCCTCACAATCCAAAGACTGATTAATTTCTTTGTACAATTTCATGTCATCAGCGTAGGTAAGAATACTGATACACAATTATATATACAATTACAATATATATTGAGATAGAATTATGTTGGAGTACCCCAACCATGAATTCATGTACAGATAGACTTGCAGCCCATCATTCACCAGTTCTGGTGAATGATGGGTTGTAGATGTGATCAAGTTCCAATGGTGAGGGATGACTGTTGAAGCTAGATTTAGCAGAGGTAAGTATCTCAGACATGGCTGCTTTCAACCAGCATTCCTATGCAGGCATGGTTCATATGTATCAAAAGTAGACTAACAGTGGAAGAACCATCAGCCAGTGGTCCCATGCAGGCCAATCACATTTATCAAAGGGGCATGTGGAGAATCCAATATGCTGTCCAGCTGAATATATATATCAAGCAACTGATCAGAATACATCAGGGCAGCACAACTTATTTCAACATGGACTGCATGTTAGACACTAAACTTGCTGACATTTACAAGCAACTGTGCCTAGAATGGGTACAGGAGTAGAGTGGATGACTGGAAATGGGTTTTTTGATCTACTGAATCAATAATGAGAAGCTGCACCATATGGATTGATAGGTGTGGGTGCAGCATATTAAACATGAGACTCTCACACCCTGCTGCACAGGCTATTGGGAAAGCATAATTGTTTGGGGCACATTTGCACAGGATACTATGGGAGCTTCCATACAGGTCCATAATTTCTGACCATATGCACCCATTTGTGGTAACCATCTGTCAAGAAGACAGTATGCCACGTCTCCATATCACATGGCTGCAATATAGGGGAAGCATAATGGTCTAGGGCAGTGGTTTTCAACCGGGGCGCTATGTAATTTGGGTTTAAGTTACTTAAACTTATTATATATATATATTTGTAAAAGAATAAGAGAAGTTTACCTCAATATGATATGTAGAACACTTCCGTATGATACTCTCCAGAAATTAAAATGAAAATAATTAAAAATCAATTGAACACAATTAAAAATCAATTTAAATGCAATTAAAAATCAAGTGAAAAATTAATTTAACAAAAAAATTGCAAAACAATTTTCCTTCCTGAAGCTGACGATGCTTTTCGACTGTATGTCGTGATTACCAAATAGGGGTGAGCATGAAACTTAAATAGGGATTATTTGTCTTCGCACATGCAATCAAAAAACCATGAATCGGAGAGTAGATATGGCCGACGAACATTAACAGAATTTATTAACAGAACATTAACATGTAATTTAATTTCAACAGTTTCTGCAATTAATAGTCTCGTATAATTACATTGGACACTAACTAGTTTGGCCTCATTAAATAAAAAAGTATGTTTTTTTGTTAACGGCACGAAAGGCTAATTCTTATGCTGCTGAACGAGAAGCACAAACTTAGACTGCATGTTGATTAAAACGAAAATTGAGAGGAAACCACATAGAACCTTGATAAGATGAGTCGCAATCGCCACAATAAATGTTTTATACTAGGTCATTTTATTTGTGTTGTGAATGAGGAAAAGACTGAGCAATTTTTCAGAATAGTGTGTAATTTCCTAAGGAAATTCAGTTTCCTCTCAATTTTCGTGTTAATCAACATGCGGCTTCAGTTCTTTCAGCAGCATCAGAATTAGCCTTTCATGCCATTAATGAAAAACATACTTTTTTATTTAATGAGGCCAAAATACTTAGTGTCCAACGTAATTATACGAGACTATTAATTTCAGAAACCGTCAAAATTAAATTACACGAGAATTCTGTTAATGTTCACCAGCCATATATAATTTCCGATTCATAGTCTTTTATGCACATGCATGAAGACAAATAATTCCTATTTAAGTTTCATGCTCACCCCTGTGATCACGATATATGGTTGAAAAGGTTTGTAAACTTCAGGAAGGAAAATCGTTTTGCAATTTTTTCATTAAATTAATTTTTCACTTTATTTTTGATTGTAATGCAAGTTTTTTGATTTTTTAAATTGTTTTCGTTTTAATTTATGGAGAGTGTCATATGGAAGTTTTCTACATATCACATTGAGGTAAAGTTCTCTTATTTTTACAAATATTGATATCAACATAGCACGTATTGAGCAATTAGAGCTCTGGTTCATACTATCTAATATATATATATATATATAATTTGTATTATGAATTGTAATTTTATTTATAGATATATTATTGTAATAACTATCATATAACATATTTTTTTAATATTACACACACAGAATTGGATCTAACAGGCAGAAAACTGAGTAAGGGTGCCACAAAATAAAATAAATTACTTAGGGGTGCCATTATTAAAAAAAGGTCAAAAATCACTGGTCTAGGGCATGTCTGCATGGGAGACCATACCTCCCCCCCAGTACTATTGATCATGGCAGGCATCTTTCAAGAAGACAATGCTCCATGTCATATGGCTGCAACATTAGACTGTTCAACAAGCATTCCAGCAAGTTCTCCATCCACATGAACATATGTTGAACACTGCAGAATGGGCTGTTTTGTGCCTAGATCCAATACCACCAAATATCCAGTAAATATAAGATAGAGCATGGTCGCAAACAGATAGGTGTTCCTAATTCATAGCCATCTCAGTGTAATTATGCCTCAGCAAAAATACCAGACAACAACAGCAATAATGTGACATCATTATCCTCGAAATAACTTAGCATCTTATTACAGAACTTGACCATTCTTGTAGGAAATGTCCAATTCAGGTAAAAAAACGTAAGTCTTAATAAACAAAATATTTTTTAGCTTTCTAGTTAACAGGAAATTGCAGTGCAACTGTGTGATTTCTTTTTGAAAGGTAGCAAATGGTATTTGTATCTGGAGAGCCACTCCTTTGGGTGACAAAGCCAGGGATATTTTAGTTCTACAATGAGTTGTTGCTATGGTGTGGTATTTAGTATATGACACTGATTTTGAGATGGTGATTCCTAAATTTCTTAGGTAAAAATCAAAGAAACAAATTAGAAAGGTGTAATGCGATACATCTGTGTAAGTAATTCATGATGAGTTTAGTTTCGTGTCATCCCCTTACCAGCTCTTGTCTGATTCCAAAGTGTAACATACTTTCATTCTTTGTTCCAAGTTAGGCCAGGATTTGTAATGAAAGTAACCTTTAACAATAAATAATCAATTAGGAGTAAACTGGATATCAATGCTTTTGCATCTTTGTTGTGAATGCCATTTGCTCTGACTTTTCAATTGATTTTAAGTCCAATGGAATGGAGGTATCACATATACACCAGTATTCAGAAGTTAATTTACAATTGAAATCAAAGACAAGACAAATTATGTACTTAATGGAAGAATATCATTATAAGAGTCAATCATATTGAGTTTGAGAAGAAATATGCTTATATTTTCATTAATACAAAAACATAACCATATTTCTAAGTGAGAATCCTGCTTCATTCAGGTGTTTAATAGGGATTATGATCATCCTAGTATGGTCTTGTATAATAAATTCCACCCCACACAGCTATACAAAAGATTCTGGGAGGAGGTCAACAAGTAATTATTCATTTTAGTATTAGTATCAGAATGGCTAAATCAGTGTTTCCCAAAATGTAGAATACAAACTTTTTTTTTTTATTTTAATAGTTGTATATTAGAAAAAAATATAACTAGAACATCAAACGTTGCTGCCATATATGGATGACATAGATCACTAGTATGGATTCTCATATTCTGAATTGCTGTGTTCTTTTCAGCAGTACTTTGAAATGTCAGTTTCAAAAGTTGACAAGCATTTACTGTACAACGTGTGTATATGTAATTGCAGTTTTTTTTTTTTTAATTTTTTCTACTCATCCCATCATGGATTAGTGGTTAAAAATGGGATTTTTAAAACATAATAGTGAAAACTGTGATGGATTCATTGGAAAGTACTTATCGACCTTCTGCCAAAGAAATGAAATGTCATGGTGAAAGTGATGAGTAAGGACAATGCAAGCAAAATGATCGATAAGGTACCTTTTTGTCAAATAACATAGCTCATTATAGAATTATATTATATATATTGAAAACATATGGTAATTATTATATTGAGTAAAACAAAGTTGATACTATTAGATGCAAACTGAAGAAGCCACTGATATTGTGAACTCAACAAATCATTTGGTGTTTGTCAGATATGAGATGAATAATGAAGTCCATGAAGGCATGTGTGTCTGAAAACCATTGCCAACTTGTATAACTGGAGCAGCATTTTTTTTAAAAGTATCGACAACTTCATGACTAACAACAATAACATAGACTGGAAGCAATGTATTGGGACAAGCATAGATGGTGCTAAAGCCATGTTTGGTCCAGTAAGAGGACTTGTTCCATGTATTCAAGCCATTGCCCTAGAAGCAAAATCTACTAGCTATATACAGGGAAACCCTTGCCACTTGAAATATACATGAAGATTTAAGAGTACTTAATGAAGCTGTTAAAATTGTCAATCATTTTAAGGGCAGAACACTGAATTGACTTTTTTCTCATCTTTGTGGAGAGACAGGCAGTAACTACCAACTACCATTTCATACTGAAGAGTACTGGATTTCACATGGAAAAGTTCTCACTTCTGTATTCAAGTTGAAAGAAGAAATTGGGGCTTTTCTGGATGAAATCTCAATCTGTGAGATTGTATGCATGATAAGGACTGGCTTTGCAATTTGGTATATCTTGCATATATATTTGCTCGTGTTGGACAGGCAACTTGTGTATTCGAGACCCTCTAATATTCATAAAATTGGACAAATGCTAACTAATTGTTTTCTTTAACCTAGTTCTACATGTAATCAGATGAAAGAAAATAAAGATTTGTCATTAAGCATATTCAAAGTGATAACAAATAATAATAACCATTAAAACAGCATCATTTATATATATATATATAAAACTTTCATTTAAAAAATGTGATGTTTTTTCGTGATTATATTAAAATTACCTGGGTTGTGTATGCTCCCTCAGCAGCACTTTCAATCTCTCTAGACATACCAAAATCTGCAATTTTGCATACAAGGCTGGCATTCACTAAAACATTCCTGGCAGCCAAATCCTATATTCATTGAAAATTCAGATTGTAATAGTGTAATTGCTTTCATAGATAAGTTAGGCTTGTAAAATATAGCAAACTTACTAATAAATAGTTTTGTAAAGATGAATAAAAGTTCTGTGTGCTTTTCTTAAATACTGGCAAGAAACTGATCTAATCTAATAGTATAAATAATCAAGTATACATGGCCATATACATACAATTATATAAGGCTAAAAGTGAAAACAGTAAATCTGATATGGCCCTTACTTGATGAAAATGGAAGAATCACAGAAAGTAGATAAGTTGAATAGCTATTTTCAGTGATATTTATAGTTGAAATAATGCTAGAACAGTAATGACTTAACTAATGTAAAATGTGCCAGGATTGCTAAAAAGTTGAATAGGGGCTAGTTATGTGTCCGTAGCCGAGTGATCAGGAGTGGGAGTGCAATAGCACACTCTCTTTGAGTAGACCGGGGTTCAAGCCCCTGTCTGCTAAGTACGGTCGATCTGCCAACCCACACTGGACCAGCGTGGTGGATTATGGTCCATTTCCCTCAACATGAATTGTTGAGGAGGCTTCCATCCTGCAGTGGATTGATAATGGCTGCAGTTTAACTTTTTTTTTTTTTTTTAATGTGGTTATGATTAATGGGCATGCTACTGAGTAGAAACATAGCAAGTAAGATCCTTCAGGGTTCGATACTGGGCCCCCCCTCTTGTTTCTGATTTTCTTCAGTGATATTGACAAGGGTATAAGAAAAAGTTCTCAAATTCTGCTGATCATTTAAAGGCAGGTAGGACAGTAAACAATTTTAGACCAGGCTATACTGCTTCAAAATGGCTTAGATCAGTTGACATATATATAGTCTGAAAGATGGCAAGTGAAGTTTAATCCCACTATATATACAGTGGATTCCGGTTAATCGGGGCAGCCGTTTATTTGGGGCAAATATGAAAAAACAGAACCCATCGAGAAAATAGCCAGAGTTTACTTCGCTTAATTGGGACAACATGCCGTTTAATCGGGGCAGGAGATGGCAGCACTGGAGATTACCATACGATTGTCTCCAACTGTACCATGTGGTTCGGTCGGATTTCTGGAGGTCACAACCACAAAACAATAAAAACAATTAGCAGTCACCTGTTTATTGGGCTTTTCTGTTAGTGCAATCTATTATAAACGGATAGTAAACTCGATCTTATTGAATTTGCGATAATACTGACAGCTGATGGTGAAATGTTTACACTTCCATGGAATCTTCAATCATATAAAAAAATTAATTTTCACAATCTTCTCTTCATTCCTATTTTTAAAGCTTTGTTGTTGTTGTTTGGTTTTTTAGGAGCATTAGCAACTAAGGCCATATTACTCCGGGGATATGTGGTGGTCATTCCCTGACCTTTCCACATCCTCTGCATTTGGTGGTCACGGGCTCGAACTCCGGTCTAATCAAGAAGCGTGTGCTATGCACTGCTGCTCCCGCCCACCTGGCTACACTGGCACCTTAAAGCTTCGTAACTTGTTACTCCATTCTCACTTGCGCGTATCGTGTTACATTTGCAATTTGTGTGTGCTGTGTTCTTTGTTACTGATTGCTTATCTTTTTACTGTTTTAAATTTTAACCCCCATCCACAAATGTCAGTGAACAGAAATGTCAACTAGTTAGTATGTACATATTACAGTATGTATTAATTCTTCCGATTTTCACGTATCATTTAATTTTTAATTGGTAAGGTAATAAAGGGTAAATCTGTGCTTAATACAGCTTTACTTTTATAGCCTGTGGATAATATTCCTGCTATTTTCACTAATTAGAATCACTGTTTAATAGAATTAAAATTCAATTCACAAATGTGATCACAATGCCGGCACTTACTACACATCGCATAGTGAACAGTACTTTACTATGGTGATTTGATTGTACAGTGAACAAATTGTAAAGTGGGAGTCCATTGCATTTTTAGCTATTTACGTGAAACTTCGGATAATTGGGGCAGCCGCTTAATTGGGCCAAAATGCACTAGTCCCGATGTGTCCCAAATAACTGGAATCGACCGACTGTATAAGGTTTTGCATTTGGGGGAAAAATTGGGAGGGGGGATGAGCAGACTAGTGGATATGGAATTAAAAAAGATACAGGAAGGGAAAGATTTAGTGGATATGATATACAGTTAGGAAGCTGTCCTTGCACTGTAAGCAGGTGAACAGAAAGGCCCAGCATGTACTATCAATGAGAAGAATGTTGTTATTCCTCCTTGTTTGGAATATTGTATTCTGATCTGGAAGTCTCACCTAAAAAAAAAAAAAAAACTTTTGGAGGAGATCCAAAAAAGGGTAATTGGATTGGTTGAGTTGTTCCTAGAAGCTACAGACTGCAGAATCTGGAGACTAGACCCCTCAGGGGTGATCAGAAGTGTTTAAAGAAAAAGCACATGAATGAGGAAAGTATTTTCATTTTGGGTGAAACAAGAACAGGAAAACACAAATATACATTTTTGGGAAAAAATAGAAGATTACATCTCATGAAGTGTGAGATTTGTAATGATCCCAGAATAATTGAGTCTGACAAGTTTCAAGGTAATTTAGAAATGGGGAAAACAGTGATTGACTCAAGGATTTTTTTTTTAAGTTTTGGCTGATGCAGAATAAGTTTGCTTTCTTTCATAATTTGGCCTGATTAATACTGAAATAAGTGATTTAATGAACTTGAAGAGTCTGTCAGAAAAACCTCTGAGGCTAAGGGAAGGTAAAGCATACATCTGTTTATACTAAAAAGGCAAATGGGAATGTTAATTATATCATTATTAGACTCAAGATGAGCCTCTTGAATGGGGTTAGTGCACTAGTGTAGCTACCCTTTTTTGGGCCTGGAGGCAAAGAACATGTTTGGGCCCCTACTTAATTAATGAAAATTGCAAAAACAGGATACAGCCAAAGATGCCAGGCCCGGAGGCAATTGCTTTGCCTGCCTACCTACGCCACTGGATTAGTGCTAATGTTTCCTCAAAAGAGGTGATGAACAACTATAAACCATTGATTTTAAAGCTTGTCTGTGGTTAAGGATGTGATACAGTACCATCTCAGCAAGATTATTTTTTACTTCTACAAGATTTTTACAAGATTTTTTACTTCTACAACTTCTATCAGTTGTAGAAGTAAAACAACTTCTACAACTGATACACCTGTTCATAAGATTTGAGATTGCACCTGCAGGGAAAAAAAATTTACATTGCTGCCATACGTCACAAGCAGGATTGATGTCAGAATCGTTATCAAATGGCTGAACCAACCCTCCGTAATATCCTATCTTCACTAATGAGCGATGTTGCATTGCAACAAGCCAAGTTCAGTTTCTGTACATGGCATCCTGGTCATACCCAGAGATTCTTTGCACCCTCTGCTTCCACTCTGATCCTCTCATTCCTGTAAGAGGGAGAGTGAAAGCAGCTGGGGACTGGGCCATTTGTTTTGTCATGTTGTCATATTTGATAAATTGCTGGACGGTTTGGTCTTTTTCTCTTCACACTGACCAGACGTCTTGAAGAGAACTACTCTACACGTTCGTTGCCACCAAAGTGACATAATAGGGCTTACCAATGAAGTGTGCATGATTGGATTTTAGGGAGGCAGGCCAGCCGGACTTCTGCTAATTTTAAAATATAAAGATATTGGATCCATCAGTGTTTTAGACTAAGTGGCTGATAACACACAGAATGCCTGTTTTCCCCTCTAAGTCCCTAAGTATTTATGTACAAATTAAAAATTCAAATAGTCTATCATTATCAGGAGGAGACCTACCCATCTACATGCAGCTCACTCAGGAAAAGGCTAAGAAAAAGGTGGGACTCTTCTTGCTATCCTGGCCTTATTCTGAGGAATATCCATTTATGATTGCTCTTGTGTATTAACCAGCACTTCCAACTTTCTTCAGTTTTTATAACAGCTTTACTGCTGTCAAAGTAAATAATATTGAAGTTGTTTCTTGCACCCATCTGTTATAACTTTGTTATAGTAATTAGCTTGATTGATCAAACAAGACTATCCCTTCACAAACCTGTGAAGGGGTAGTCTTGTTTGATCAGTTGTTTTACTTCTACAACTAAAATTCGAAAAATTTTAGTGTATCAAAGTTCGGTATCCATGACAAAGGAAAATTCTGCGAAGCCGCTGCAAGTGGGCTGAAAACACCGAAGAAACTGCAACCTGCTCCAAGTCAAACAAGGGAGTTAGTACGAAAAGTGCAGTCGCTCGTTGTCGGTGAAAATCCAAAAACCCAAAGAGCTATAGTGTCACGTGTGAGAACATCCCAGTCAACCATTTGTCACATAATCAACGAAAGTTTGCAACTGAAGAAGCACAATTCTCAGCCATTTCCAATTTGTACAATAGACTTCCATGTGCAACAGTATTAAAAGCTTTCCTGTGGGTAGCAGTAATCTCAAAGTAAGTTATCAAATGTTTGATACTAACTCAGGGTATTCCATTTAAGCAACAGAACCTTCAGTGCGCCACCCAGGCAATAGCCTATCTGCGCAAAAGTCTTAATCTTTTTAGTTTTATTACAATTATTATTTGTGTGAATTATCATCACTACTATGGTTATTAGGCCAAAATTATTCTAACATTTCTGTTGATTAAACAGTTTATTTTTTCGGTCTTTAGCCTGTGGTCACACAGAGATAAGCAAATATCCCGTGTGACCACAGTTACCGCCCCTTCCTCGTGGAGGAAGACCTCTACTCGTAAGGCGGCTAAAAAATTTTTTCATAATAAAATGAAAAATCATAATCTGTTCTTCTTCGATTTAAGGCTATAGCCTTTTCATATTCAGGACAGGTATGGTCTACGGCACTATGTTCTGCTGTCTGTTTTTTACGCTTGCAATTTATACAGCACGGTGACTTTTCCTTGTTCTCACAATCTTTATATGAATGACCTTCGGTGGAACAATGTCCGCAGAACGCTTTCATTTTACAGGTCTTCGCAATATGGCCATAATTCATACATCTGTAACACTGGGTTACCGTGACAATGTCACGGACCCGACAAGCGGACCAATTGATGAACACTTTTCCTTTTCTGATCAATTGTTTGTGGACAGGACCTGCTATCTGCACTATCCAGTTATTTAACTTCTTGCTCTTTGCCTTGTTCACAGATACCACATTGAAACTTCCTTGATACACTTCTTGGTTTACTCCATAGTCTTTTAAATTTTTGATCCATAATTGTTCTTTTAACTCATCTTCATTCACATCTAGATCTACATCGTAAATCAAAACTTTAGGATTTCTCTTCGGTACCTTTTCTACACACAATTTTAGTTCTTTGAACTTTGGACATTCTGCGAGCATATCTATATCTTTTTCTGTTTCTACTTCGAGGACGATCTTATTATCCAGAACAGTTCTTAGATTTTGGACTTTAACATGTTGTAGCTCAGGTCTCACATTTCTAATTAGGTCTTTTTTAATATCCTCACTACATTTATGTTTTTTGTTCTTGGTGGTGATAATTGCTACCCGGGGCTTTGCAACACACTTTTCTTTTAATACGGTAGCATATTCCTTTTTATTTTGTTCTTGAGTACCTCTCTTTTCAACTTTGCTCACTTGTAGATCTATCTCCAACTTTACTATAACCATTTCTAGGTCATCCCATATTTCCATTATCTTCGTAGCTACATTGCCTGTTACTCGGTGTTCTCTTTGTAATAGGAGAGCCCTTAATCTCTCTCGAGCCTTCACTATTTTTTCTATACTAGTTTCCACTGGTCTTTGTCCTGAACTTTTAATCATAGAGTTCAACAACTTCTTCATGTTGGATATCATTTCAACTTTCTTTTCTGGTGTCCATGCCTCCTGCCTTCCCTTTTTAGAAGCTGTATCCTGTGGTGTCCCTTCAGAAACTATTTCTTCCACTTCTTCCTGAACCTCAGAGCCTTCACTCTCTGAATCTCCTGAATCACTATCCACATCCATCTCAATATGTGCTTTCTTCTTGGAAAGAGAGCTAGCGCTCGACTTTTTACCAAACATTAAAGGGCTGTAATTGCCAACTATTTACAACTTTTAACTTTACAATACAAATACAATTTAACCAAATTCACTCTACCCCACCTAATCAATGCCCGTTTAGCCGGTTAGGGGGGTGAACCCCTAACCGCTCACCCCAGACGACGAGAACGTAGGGCAGCTAATCTATGCACTTCGTGCAACAGAAAACTTGAAACGTAACAAATCAATAAGAAATTTAAATCAAACTTCACTAATTACACTTTAGATAAGTCACTTAGTCAAGTCCCCAAGATTAACCCCTGGGGCACTAACTCAGGGTAGTGGAAAAGACCTGGGGGTAATTGTGCAGACAGGCTGCCAGGAGAGCTCATGGAGTTTTGTCAATGATATACAGAAAGTTTGCAAGCTGAAAGTTTGATTGTCCCTTTGTGTAAGACCACCATTAGGCTGTATCTTGATTACTGTATACAGGCTTGGAGGCCTCACTTTAGGAAGGATGTAGAACTACTAGAATGGGTGCAGGGAAGGGCAACCAAACTGGTGAAGAGAACAAAAGGGTGCTCTTACCTAGAAAGGCTTCAGTTTTGCAAATTGCAGGGTCTCGAGACTAGACACCTATGGGGAGCTCTGAGGTGTTTATGGCCTTGAATGGATTGAGTAAGTTAAACGTTAATGGCATTTTCCCCCCTTCTGAGACTACACACATAAGGGGACATAAATTCAAGTTGAGGATAGATGTGCAGAAGTTTGCCTTTAGCCAGCAGGTGGTTGATTGTTTGAACAGACTTCCATCTGTTGTGGAAGTGGGTGGTCTGATAAATTCAAAGTAATAGACAAATTCTTGGCAGGTATGGATGGGTGAAGTGTGTAGTATTTTTGTTTTTCTTGGCTGATGTTATATAAGCTTGCTTTCTTGCATCATCTGCCACTACTACTTTTTGTAAAACTGATAGGCTTTTTGAGGATTGTGTGAAGAGATGACCATGAACTGGTGGCAAACTTCATTTTCACGCTGTCAGCGTCAGTGATAAAAAAAAAGCCTGAGATGTGCTAAGAGGTTAATATGTAGCATTGCCTCACTCGATCATTTTTGACCAGTTCTAAAAATGGGATTTTTGAAGTGCTAGTCACGAATAATTTCACATTAGAATGAGTGTTCATATGTGACCATCTGTTATTCTTAGTATAAGAAGAATTTTCCTGCTATACAAATTCAGAACTAAACTAAGAATTGAAAGGCATATCATTGGAGAATAAACCAAAGCAAGACTAGAGAAAATTAATAAAGGTAAGTTTGCATTAATTATATGAATAAATAAAATAATCAATGCCATTATAATAAACAAAGTGAATGAAAATATTATAAGCACTATTTTTGCTTCAATTAAGCAGTAGAATCAAAGTTTGATAATTGTTTTTGTGATTGGACTAAAGTTAATTAAATATTGTTGAATATATGATTTTGTGCAGCCAATCATTCAAAGCATACAAGATGTTTAAATAAAAGTGTAAATACATATATACACTTGATTTTCAGCCAGTGAGAAACAAAATTGGCATGTAAACTTTATCTGATAATTTACAGAGGATTTCTCCCCTGAGAGAAAACAGATTCTTCAGAACTGTTCACTGTCATAAGACTGGGAATAGTCCTCTAATGATATTGAAGTTTCTAACCTGGCAATTCTGCTGCTTATAGAACTATGCTATTGAGAGCTTGTCTTCCTTCTGAAACATGTTGAATGCATCTCCTCATATTAGTTTATTAGAGAAATGGTCAGAGTTCATATAGCTTGTAAATTTAGTGTTGCAGTTCTAATTGTTCTTTGGTACAAGAACTGAAAGGAACACAAATTTAAATATAATTGTTATTCTGTATATATTGCTTATTTCAGAAAGTAATAAATCATGGCTGTTTTTTTATTCAAATAGCTGTTTCGGTTTCTGTTGTCTATATGTGAATAAAGGGGGGCATAAAACCAATGGATTTGTGTATAATATATGTGTGCCTTAGCATTAGCTTAGACATATGATGCAGAAAGCAAGCTTATACAGCATAAGCCAAAAAAAAAAAAAAACCTACCCATTTCACCCATCCACTTGCTCCAAAAGTTTATCCAGTTCTTCCTTGAATTTATTTAAGCTATCAACTTAAAAAAATGATAGATGGAAGTTTCTTCCGGCAATCAATCACCTGCTGACTAAAAGCAAATTTCTGCACATCTATTCTACAACAGTCTTTATGCCCCCTAAGATGCATAATCTGAGCAAGGGGAAGAATCCCATCAGCACTGAGCTTGCTCAAACCGTTATACACCTCAATCAGATCACCTTGGACGTGCCTAGTCTCCAGATGCTGTGTCTGAACTATAACTGCAGTCTTGTCTAGACGATCCAGCAGTGCTTCTTTAACCATTGACTCCATTATTTTCCCCAAACAGAAGTTAAACTAACAGGTCTGTAATTACTTTTGTCACACTTTCATTCCCCTGTGTGAATTGGGGACTCTCTTGGACACTGGGCACACTTGGACTCTCCCCTGAGTCCAAGTGTGCTCTCATATTTATAGCTGAGGGTTTGCGAACATCATTTGCTGCCTTCTTTAATATAACTGGATAGATCTAATCCATTTCTGGTGCATTAGATCTATTCTTAAGCTACTTATAAAATATGGTTAATACTTACAGAATGTGATTTAATATGACAATTAGGTCAATAAAATGGCAAAAATTTCTCAAAAACGTATCAGCTTCTTTGAGTTGAAAATTCAACCGAGACTGCTTGTTTTATATAGGTAAATCTGTGATAAACATGTCTGTGAGTGTGTTATATGTCTTATTTCACATATAACACATTAAGATTAGCTACTAAAAATTTTTGCATGCTGAGAGCTTTTATTTTGTGTTAGAAAAAAAAAAATATATATATGACAATACCGAATCATTTATTCTGAAAAGTTAAGTCAGCAATTTTATAAAAATGACTTAAGTATATTGCTGTTATAAAAATGGATGAGCTTTGTTTTGTATTAAAATGGTACAAGTTACAGATTTAGTTTGCATCATATCCATGACAAAAATTTATTGCTTGGTTTTAAAAGGATGCAAGCCACTGAATGATACTGTTTTCTAAATAAATGTAAATATAATGCATTCATTGTTTAATGAAAAGTTTCCAGAATCACATGTTTCAAACTAATTGCTACAAGTACTTAATGGAAACTTAGATTTAGCCCAAGTAGATGTATTCAGCAATTGTCAAGAAATAAAAATTGGTTCCTTAAATCAGTGTTTTCTGAATGGGGTGCCATGAATGCAGATTCTGCCAGAAAATAAGAGGCAAAAAAACATTAGAATAACATTTCAAGACAAAAAACAATTCTAATAATTTTTCTCAAAAAGAATTAGATATTATTTATAAGAAATCACGGCAAGTTCATATATTAATCAAATGAATTATAAGTATGTAATTTGAAATATTTGTAAAAGAATAAAAAAAGTTTACCTCAAATATGATACTCTCCAGAAATTAAAATGCAAACAATTAAAAAAAATTTTAAATCTTACATTACAGTAAGAAATAATTAACAATAATTAAAAATCAATTTAACACAAAAATTAATTTAAAGAAAAAATTGCAAAACGATTTTCCTTCCTGAAGCTGACAATGCTTTTTGACCATACGTCGTGATCACAGGAATGAAAATTGCTGAATAGGGGTTAGCATGGAACTTAAATAGGGATTATTTGTCTTCGGGCATGAATGTAAAGGACCACGAGTAGGAGATTAGATATGGCTGGCGAACATTAACAGAATTCTCATGTAATTTAATTTCAATGGTTTCTGCAATTAATAATCTCGTATAATTACGTTGGACATAAGTATTTTGGCCTCGTTAAATAAAAAAGTATGTTTTTCGTTAATGGCATGAAAGGCTAATTCTGACGCTGCTGAACGAGAAGCACAAACTTTTTTTTTTTAGGAGCATTAGCAACTAAGGCCATATTGCTCCGGGATATGCAGCGGTAATTCCCTGACCTTTCCACATCCTCCCTATTTGGTGGTGATGGGCTCGAACCCCGGTCTACATCAAGAAGCATGTGCTACACACTGCTGCTCTTTACCACCTGGCTCCGGAGGCCGCATGTTGATTAACATGAAAATTCAGAGGAAAATGCGTAGAACCCCCGAAAAGACGAGTCGCAATCATCACAAGAAATGCTGTATACTAGGTCATTTATTTTGTGTTGCGAATGAGGAAAGGACTGAGAAATTGTCCAGTATAGTGTGTAATTTCCATATTGGCCTGGCTACAATTTTAAATTCGGTATCTTTAAAGAATCTGTTAAGTTGTTTGTGCCACTGTTCAACATATGTATAGAAATAAAGTATTTTTTGATATTACTATTGTTGGTTGATGTATTTTTTTGTATTCCATCCTTAGCTTGTACCCTAATTCTGTCTACTGTAGCAGGTGGGTAACCCCTGTTTAAGAATCTGCTGGTTAATATTTGTATTTCTGAGCCCAAAGCATATTCTGTCATTGAATATTTATAAGCATTGAGAAATTGATTAAAGATAATTGATCTTTTGTAGGTGAACGGGTGATAGCTGTTATAATGCAGAAGCATACTGGTGTTTGTAGGTTTTCGATAGATGTTAAATTGGATTTTATTCGAGTCCCGAGTAAGCGTGAAATTTAGAAAATTTAATGACTTTGTATCTGTATTCTCCCTCTCCAATGTAAATTTGAGTCTAGAATGAATATTATTAAACAAACGTAAAATGTCTTTTATAGTGCTGCGATCTGTAATGACTAGAACATCACCTAAATACCTTCCATAGTATGTGATACGGGGTAGAAAAGGTGTCAAATGTATACGTTCAATCATTGAGAGATACATCTCTGATATTAGGCCGCTCAGGCTTAATCCCATTGGCAAACCTAAAATTTGTTTGCATACTTTGTCTCGAAAGGTGATATAGTTGGCTTCAACTAAGAGTTTAATTAAGTGAAAAATTTCCTTAATAGGAAGCTTCGTAAAATTAATTGGTGTCGAGTTATTATTTAACATATCCCAAAGAATATCTAATGTGTATTCAACACTTACATTCGTATATAACGATGTAACATCTAGTGAAAATAAATTATCATTACCGCCAAGCCTACAGTCCTTAAGGTTATTAAATAGTGTGTCATTAGCATTAGCATTAGCATTAGTAGAGGCATTTGATGCAAGAAAGCAAGCTTATGCAGCATCAGCCAAAAAAAAAAGTAACATAAATAAATAAAAATAACCACTTCCACTTCACCCCTCTGTTCGTTCGAAATACCTGTCCAGCTGAGCCTTAAACTTATTTAGGCTATCAACTTCCATGACAAGGGATGGAAGTCTGTTCCACCTACCAACCACCCGCTGGCTAAAGGCAAATTTCCGCACATCTATCCTACATCTGTCTTTCCTCAATTTGAATTTATGCCCTCTCAGGTGATTATTCTGAGCAAGAGGAAGAATCCCATCAGCATTGAGCATGCTCAAACCATTCAAGGCTTTGTACACCTCTATCAGATCACCTCGCTGGTGCCTAGTTTCCAGACACTGTAATTCGCAAAACTTAAGCCTTTCTTCGTAAGAGCACCCCTTTGTCCCATTCACCAATCTAGTTGCCCTTCTCTGTACTCGTTCCAGCAGCCCTACATCCTTCTTGAAATGAGGCCTCCAGGCCTGTATACAGTACTCTAGGTGTGGCCTGACCATTGCCTTATACAAGGGAATAATCACCTCCTTATCCCTGCTAGAAAAATTCCTATATATCATTGACAATATAACATGAGCTACTCTTGCAGCCCGTCTGCACTGCTCAGAGAACTTCATATCTGCCTGCACAACCACCCCCAGGTCCCTTTCATTCTCTACCACTGTCAGTGTAGTACCACAGAGTTGATACGTTGCTCTGGGGTTGCTGTTTCCCATATGTAGTACTTTACATTTGTCAATGTTAAACTTCATTTGCCACCTCGAAGCCCATCTGCTCAACCTTTCCAAATCCTGTTGCAGCAGCATAGTGTCAGTAGTGTCCTTGACAACCCTGCCAACCTTCGTATCGTCTGCAAACTTGGACATTAAGCCTGATATACCATCATCAATATCATTTATAAATACAGAAAACAATAAAGGACCCAATACTGAACCCTGAGGGACTCCACTAATAACATTAGTCCACGATGAGCAGTGTCCATTGATTACCACTCTCTGTCTTCTCCCCCTCACCACCCCTTTATCCATAGCAGCAATTTGCTTCCAATGCCACACTGCTCCAATTTGTGCAGCAGTCTTCCATGTGCAACAGTATCAAAAGCCTTTCTAAGATCCAAGTATATAATATCAAAGTTATTCCCTGCATCCAGTTCTTTTGTGACTGCATCATAGTATCCAATCAAATTGGTCAGGCAAGACTTCCTCTTAACAAAACCATGCTGTGTCCTAGCTATAACTGAAGTCTTGTCTAGATGATCCTGCAGTGCTTCTTTAACCAGTGCCTCCATTAATTTTCCAGGAACAGAAGTTAAACTCACAGGTCTATAATTACTTGTGTCAGCCTTTGATCCCCCTTTGTGAATTGGGGTCACATTTGCACATCTCCAGTCCATGGGTACTTCCCCTGAGTCCAAGGAAGCTCTCATAATTATGGCTAAGGGTTTGCTTACTTCCTTTGCTGCCTCCTTTAATATAACAGGATAGATCCCATCCACCCCAGGTGCCTTTCTTGTGTTTATCTTCAACAATTTCTCCTCCACTTTGCTCTCAGTTATTACAAGATTCTCTAGTTTACTGCTAGAGTTGAATACACCTCTGGCATTCCCCTCGCTGAATAACTCCTCATGTGTGAATGTTGATGCAAAATATTCATTTAGTTTGTTAGCTACCTGAGCAGGGTCATCAACAGTTGACCCATCGATCTCAAGTGGACCAATCTGATTCATCCCCTTCCTTCTAGAGTTTACATAAGTAAAGAACTCTTTGCTGTTTTTCTTCGCATCCCTTGCCAAGCATCTCTCGTAATCTGCCTTCGCCTGCCTAACCTCCTTTGTAACTTGGTTACAGATCAACTTGTATCTATCATAGGCGTCTGTGTCACGTGTTAATTTGTATGTATCCCATGCATTTTTCTTTTCTGCCATATGCCTCATCAGTTCATCTGACATCCATTTAGGCCGAAACCTTGAACAATATTTCTTAGTTGGTATGTAAAGCCTAGCAGCTTCCAAGATAAGTTCTTTGAATGCTTCCCATTTTGAATTTGCTGTTGGCAATATCATCAGTTGATCCCACTGTTTAGAATTTAAATACTGTCTCAGTCCATTTGTAGCCGCCTTTACGAAAGCAATACCCCTTCCCTTTACCCCTAATGGTAGTTACCTCTTTAAATAACTCCCACTTCAGCACACTGTGGTCACTGCCACCAAGTGGTTCATTTATCTGCAGATTCTTAATGCATGAAGAATCACTACTGATAATCAAATCAAGAGTATTACTCCCTCTAGTTGCCTCCCGAACATGCTGATGTAGAAAACAATCATCCAATAAATCCACAAAAGCCTTGCTACTGTGTGAGTGACCAGCCCCCAAATTCCAGTCAATATCTGGGAAATTAAAATCCCCCATTATAAGACTCTCTGATTTACTGCCCCACTCTATTTCTCCGAACAGTTTCTTATTATACTCATCAGAGTCATTAGGCCTATAGCACACTCCTGCTCTCAATTTTGATCTCCCAATGCTTATGTCACACCAAACTGACTCGACACTGCACTGTCCAGCGATTTCGACTGGCTTCACTTCCTTGGATTTTATGTGTTTTTTAACTAATAGCATAACCCCTCCTCCCTTCCTATCCTGTCTATCGTTTCTGTAGACATTGTACTCCCCAAATTCCAGTTCTGCATTCCTTATATCTGTGTGACACCACGTCTCTGAAATCCCCACAATATCTGCCTTTGATGTTTTGAGCAATACCTCAAATTCATCAAATTTATTTACTAAAATCCTAGCATTGGTGTACACACAAGTATACATGCACCTGTTCTTTTTCTTAGCTACCCTAGCACAACCCATGTGTTTACTTGTACCCCAATGATTCCCAGCAGTCTCTGAAATATCCTGCATCTTATTTTCCAGGCTGCGGCTCATTCCAATAGAAGCAGTGCAAGAATCACTTTCACCTCTGCCAGTGGCTACTGTTAATCTATTAGTCCTTGTATCCCCCCACTCTAGCAGTTTTCCGACCCACCTAACACTGCCTCGATAGCATCAGCAAACATTCTTGCACCCTTTCTATTTAAGTGTATCCCATCCCTGTAGAAGCAGTCTCTCCTGTTAACAAGTACAGACCAGGCTGAAAAAAATTCTACCCCTTGAGCCCTGCACAATCTTTCCAGGGCCGAATTGATTGACAGGGCTCTCATCATATACTCCCTCCTATCGTGTCTGGGCAGAATTGCAGACACTTTCAATTTCAACCCTAATTCACGGCTTTTTTTTCATCAGTGACCTGTACTTGTCAAGTAATTCCGCCGGTCTCCTACTCTTAATATCATTGGTGCCAACGTGTACAACTATATCACCTTTTGTGCCCTTAAAAGATGATATCCGCTCTACAACGTCATCAACCTTTGCCCCTGGCAGACATACCCTGGTCCATAGTTCTTAATCCCAAATTGTATCACCTGTCTAAAGGGTTTTATAATGCTATACATGTGTGGCCAAGGATGAAATTGTTGAGTTTCTGTAGGAAACAATAGGCTGAATAGGAAATCCAGTCTTATGTAATTTTATCTGACTGAAAAGTGCAAGAATATTGTATGTTCTGGCCTTCAATTCCTTTAACTGAGCCATAGGAATGTAGTCATTTTTTTGATACATGGTTAATGTTTTATTGTATTGATTGACCAAATTAGTAAATAGTACAGGGTCTACTTCAAGATAAGTGGAGGTATCTGATACAACTGACTCTAACTTATTAATATAATCAAGGTTATCGAGTATTACCACTGTATCTCCTTTATCAGCTCCCCGAATAATAATGTCTTTATTTTCACGAAGTTCACGTAAAGCTGAACTGTCATGTGTATTCAATTTAAGAAGTTTCGTTTCTTTTATGTTATTCACCACCTTGTTAACTTAATAAATAAATCTTTTTGTGGAACGTTACGAAGTCCAAATTCAATATCAATTATGTACTGTTTTTTAGGTAGTTTTCGAGGTGGTAAGTTGTAATTTAATCCTTTGGATAAAAGTGAAATCTGGTCCTGCAATAGCGTATATCAGGGAAGATTTGTAACCTGTTGATATATCAGTTCACTGAATGTTGGGCGAGGGGATATTCGCGAACTAGCTGACGTATTCTGCAGTAGACCGTTGTGCGTATGTGGAGGGGGAGCGTCACACAACTCATATGCATTTGGTTGCAAGCTTGTGACACAGTGTGTTAGAACTCATATGACCGTGTCTTGACCCTCCCGATAATGTATTCAATTTGTTAACATGTCTGTTTTTTTATTTCTGAGGCCTGTGCTTCACGTCGAAAATCTATGGAGGTCTTCAATAATACAGACCAATCATTAGGATGCAGATAATTTTTTAATTTGTCGCAAAGTTTCCGAACTTGGGAAAGGTATTTTTGTTTATTAGAATACCGAGATCTTAAGGTAAGCTTAACTATTTACGCAATGTGGCAAGTGCTAGTTGCTTAACAGCCAAAATTTTATGATTTAAATTGACCCTGGCAAACTTCGGAATGATGTTGTTTTGAAGGCAATACTTTAGAAAGAAATATGGTAACTTTGGGCCGAGTATCTTAGTGTTAATCTAATATAATTTTGCACCAAGGTATTAAAAAAATCCTCCATAATTTACCTCAATATGGTACTCTCCATATCTGGAGAGTATCATATTAAGGTAAACTTCTCTTATTCTTTTACAAATATTGATATTAACATAGAATGTATTGAGCATTATAGCTCTGGTTCGTGCTATCAAATTCATTTTTTATTTGAAATAATAAATATAATATTGTTTAAATAGCTACAAACTTTTTGCAGTGCTGCTGATTGCACGTGCATTGTCAGTATGCCATAAACAAGCAGTTTATAGTGGGAGGGATGTTAATTGTGGGGTTCCGTAATTTTTTAAAGATTATGAAAGAGTTCCATGGCCAAATTAAATTGTGAAACAGTGCCTTAAACAATACTGTTAAGAGAGTAGCAGCTGTGGCACTTATGATACATACTCATAGGTATCAAAGTTTTTAAAAGAAGTGTCATTTAAACAAAATTATTATTTAAGTCAATTTCAGGCAGAATCTTTTGTCCCACATTCCAGTTTGGTAATGTCTACTTTCAAGCAGTGTCAGTTCTTGCAACATAAAAAGTGTAAAATCAGACTTTCACTTATGTCATGAGAGTACTGGAAGGAAAGATCCCAATGAATTCTGGTATGCTCTCTGTTGAAGACATAATTGAAGGAAAATATTCCAAACAACATCAAGGAACTGAATATTTCTTCTGATGGTTGCATCAGCTGGAATATAACCATACAGTGGAGTAATATTTATATACATTAGTAGCAAAAAAAAGATTTGAGAAAATTTCCCATTACTACCATACAGGGACACTCATTAATCTTAACTCTACTGACTATCCATTACACTGATACCAACCTTCATACAAATAAACAATATGGATTCAAGCAAGACATTCTACAACAGATGCCATGAATTAACCACAGAGGAAAACAAAACACAACAGAGGAAAAATACCTCTTAAGAAAAACATAAAATCAAAAGAAGTGCATCCAGTTGATATAGATGAACAGTGCACTGTTGAGTCAGTTTGGTGTGACATAAGCACTGCGAAAGCAAAAAATAAGAGTAGGAGTGTGTTAGAGGCCTAATGACTCGAATGAGTACAATGAACAATTGTACAGAGAAATAGAGTGGGCTAGTAAATCGGAATGTCTTATAATGGGGGATTTTAACTTCCCAGATATTGACTGGAACTTGTGGGTTGGTCACTCACACACTAGTCAGACTTTTGTGGATTTATTGGATGATTGTTTTCTGCAGCAGCATGTTCGAGAGGCAATCAGAGAAAGTAATACTCTTGATCTGGTTATCAGCAGTGATCATTTGTGTATTAAGAATTTGCAGATAAAGGAACCACTAGGTGACAGTGATCACAGTGTACTGATGTGGGATTTACTTAAAGATTTAATTACCTAAAGTATTTAATTACTTAAAGATTTTTTGCTTCCGTAAAGGTGAGTACAGTGCTCTCCGACAGTTTTTAAATTCTGTACAATGGGATCAACTAATGATGTTACCAACAGTAAATTCTAAGTGGGAAGCGTTCAAGGAATTAATCGTGGAAGCTACTAAAAGTTTCATACCTATTAAGAAATATTGTTCAAGGTTTAGGCATAAATGGTTATCTTAATGAACAAATGAGACTCGTAATAGAGAAGAAAAATGCATGGGATGCATATAAATTATCAAGCGACTCAGAAGCCTATGGCAGATATAAGCTAGTCTGTAATCAGGTGACAAAGGAGGTTAGGCAGGCGAAGGCAGATTACGAGAAATCCTTGGCAAAAGATGCTAAGAAAAACAGCAAGGATTTCTTTACTTATATAAACTCTAAAAGGAAGGGGATGAATCTGATTGGTCCACTTGACATCAATGGTTCGAGTGTTGATGATCCTGCTCAGATAGCAAACAAACTGAATGAGTACTTTGCATCTACATTCACACATGAGGAATTATTAAGATTTGAAAATGGCAGAAGGTTATCAAATTGTAGCAGGATACGTAATGATTTTGTAATAAGTGAAAGCAAAGTGGAGGAGAAATTGTTGAAGTTAAACATAAGAAAAGCACCTGGGGTGGATGGGATCTATCCAGTTATATTAAAGGAGGCGGCAAAGCAACTAAGCAAACCGTTAGCCATAATTATGAGAGCGTCCTTGGACTCAGGGGAGGTTCCCACGGACTGGAGATGTGCAAATGTATCCCCAATTCACAAAAGGGGGGGGGGGAGATCGAAGGGTGACACGAGTAATTACAGACCAGTTAGTTTAACTTCTGTTCCGGGTAAAATAATGGAGTCACTGGTTAAAGATGCATTGCAGGATCATCTAGACAAGACTGCAGCAATAATTCAGACACAGCATGGGTTTGTTAAGGGAAAATCTTGTCTGACAAATTTGATAGGATATTATGATGTGGTTACAAAGGAACTGGATGCAAAAAATAATTTTGATATCATATATTTGGATTTCAGGCCAAATATATAACAGACCAGTTAGTTTAACTTCTGTTCCGGGTAAAATAATGGAGTCACTGGTTAAAGATGCATTGCAGGATCATCTAGACAAGACTGCAGCAATAATTCAGACACAGCATGGGTTTGTTAAGGGAAAATCTTGTCTGACAAATTTGATAGGATATTATGATGTGGTTACAAAGGAACTGGATGCAAAAAATAATTTTGATATCATATATTTGGATTTCAGGAAAGCTTTTGACACTGTTGTGCATGGAAGACTATTGTACAAATTGGAGCAGAATGGTATTAAGGGTAAGTTGCTACAATGGATAAAAGGATGGTTAAGTGCGAGAAGACAGAGGGTGGTAATCAATGGGTGCTGCTCTTTTTGGACTAATGTTATTAGCGGAGTCCCACAGGGTTTGGTGTTAGGTCCACTGTTGTTTTGTATATTTATCAATGATATTGATGAAGGTATATCAGGCTTAATGTCGAAGTTTGCAGATGATACAAATATTGGCAGGGTTGTTAATGACAGTAATGGCAGTGTGCTACTGCAACAGGATCTAGATAATTTGGGCAGATGGGCTAAGAAGTGGCAACTGAAGTTTAACCTTGACAAATGGAAAGTACTGCATATGGGTAGAAGTAACCCCAGAGAAACGTACCAACTGTGTGGTACTACACTTAAGGTGGTAGAAAATGAAAAAGACCTGGGAGTAATTGTGCAGTCAGATATGAAGTTTTCTGAGCAATGCAGACAGGCTGCCAGGGCAGGTCATGGGGTTTTGTCAATGATATATAGGAATTTTGCTAGCAGGGAAAAGGAGGTGATTATCCCTCTGTATAAGGCAATGGTTAGGCCACGCCTTGAGTACTGCATACAGGTCTGGAGGCCTCATTTTAGGAAGGATGTAGATTTACTTGAGCGTGTACAGAGAAGGGCAACAAGATTAGTGAGGGGAATGAAAGGATCCTCTTACCAAGAGAGGCTTAAGTTCTGCAAATTGCAGTGGCTGGAGACTAGGCACCTGTGCGGTGATTTGATTGAGGTATATAAGGCCTTGAATGGGTTGAGCACGCTGAATTCTGATGGGATCCTTCCACTTGTTCAGATTTCGAATGTAAGGGGGCATAAATTCAAATTAAGAAAAGACAGATGTAGAATAGATGTGCGGAAATTTGCCTTTAGCCAGCGGGTAGTTAATTGCTGGAACAAACTTCCATCTGTCATTGTGGAAGTTGATAGGCTGAATAAATTTAAGGAGGAACTGGACAGGCATTTGGAGGCAATGGTGTGATTTTTTTTGGCTGATGCTGCATAAGCTCATACACTTGCTTTCTTGCATCACATGCCCCTACTACTACTACTACCTACTGGCTATCTTGATTTTGAAGGTTTGAAGGCATATTTGATGCACTTTGGCGGCCCAGCATTCTCATCAGGCTGTGCCATCATACTTTATAAAGTTGTACAGGATAATCTGTAGAACAGAATTGTCACAATGTGCACTACATTCCAAGCAATGCACAGTGGCAAAAGAATGTCCTCAAGGGTTGGTGCTGGGTCCATTTTTCTGGAACTCAGTACTTCATGTATTTCTTACCACAAACCTAAATCCCACTGCCAAGGTCACCTTCACTGATGACCTAGTACTCCTTATAAGAGTCAACACCAGAATGGTTGGAGGATAAGGCCTAACCATGCACTGCAAAAACTCCAACAATGGGACATTGCTCACAAACTTACTATATCAGCAGTAAAAACAAAGTGTATTCTGATCATGGAAACTCTCAGATCTCCCCTGATCAGACTAATAGGCACTAATAGGTTAGAGAAATAAATATCTGGGGATAATTTTTGGTGATAAACTATCATTATATATCGATCTGACGTACCTTGCAAAAAAAAAAAAAAAAAAATCTGAAACTATGCAGGGATAATAGCTCATATCATTCATTCATATTTTGGCCTAAAAAGAAAATCTCTTGCCCTGATTTATAAAGCATCTGCCTACTAATCATTTACCTGTGATGCTGGTATCTGGTTTCTTGAAACATAATATCCAAAGAATCCTGCTTCTAATTATAACTATAGCCTGCCACACTGTAAGCACCCGTGCCCTGCAAGTGCTGGCTGGCACCCTGCTGTTGTATCTAGAGATTATAAAAACTGAACTATATTATAATTTCTTGGAAATGTGCTGTAAGAAGTGCATACAATTCTAACAGGGAGCTAAATGATTTCATGATAATTGAGAGGAAAGTGGAAGAGAAATTGTTGAAGCTAAGCATAAAAAAGACATCTGTGGTGGATGGCTTCCACCAATTACATTAACAGAGGCAACAGAAGATGTAAGAAAACTTTTAGCCATAACTGAGAAAATCCTTACATTCCAGGGAGGAGGAGGAGTTCCTTATGGACTAGAGGTGTGTGAATATATCTTCTCTAGGAGGCATCCAGATCAGCTAGTGTATAATCTCACTGGCTGTACTCTGCGAGAGAGTGACTAGGGGAATCTGAGCAATTGTGTGTGTGTGTGGAAGGGAAGGGAATTATCGAGGCCACATTGTTGTGAAGGAGTTAGGTATGTCCTCACTGTGTGCTAGCCATATCCAAAAATTTAACTATTTCAAACATGTCTTTGCTACCGAATACATCATGAATAGCCAAACTAATAAAATAAGCTTATCTGTGAAAAGATCTAAACCTCACAAACATATGTAGTCTTAGTTCCAATCTCAATAATCTCCATTTTCATTTAAGTCTGCCAAGCCCAACTTACTTTTTCTGACAGAATCCCAATTATTTGTTGATTCAACCACTGCTCATTTTATTTGCTGTATGATCCCTTTTGTTGGAAGGTAGTACTTGTGCATACATCTGCTCTGATACTTTCTGTTAAAGACAGTAATTTGGAGCCTTCTCTTTTCAGTCTTCTCTGGCTTAAAATCTCTCTTCCCATTCCGTTAAATTCATATGTTACTTCTGTTGATCTACTAATCACTTGGAACTCAATGACTCCCTTTCTTTGAAACCTGAATCTATTCAGCCCAACCTTCCTAACAGTAAGGTAATTTTCCTTGGTGATTTTAATGTTCACAACTCTAGATGGGCTTTGGTTTTATAATCACCAGGACCCAGCTGGTCTATATGCTGAGCCTATTTGCAATTATTAATGACCTCGCACAGATTGTTTACTTACCTACCAGATAATCCTAACAATATGGCCAATACTCTTTTTCTGATTATGAACAACCCTTCCAAGTATGTGGCTGAGGTGAGTGGTCCTCTAGGCACCTCAGAACACAACTTGGTGATTGTATCTTCTCCGATGCAGGTTTTCTCTCATGGCCATTTTTGCTTCATGTTGTTTGACATTACAAGAATTTGTAATGTCAAACAACAACAAGAATTTGTCATGTCAAACAACAACAAGAATTTGTCATGTCAAACAACAACAAGAATTTGTCATTATATTGATAATTACACTGTTATCTCCCATTCAATGCAAACTTAAAGCAAATGTAGGGATTCATACTATTTCCCCCAGTCTGAATTTGAAGAAATGACTGGATGGCATAAGTCTGTTAGAATGATTTTGGATTTCCTGTTTCCCGATGTTGATGATGAGGAGGATCATCCCTTTATCCATAGCAGCAACTTTCTCTTAATGCCACACTGCTCTAGTTTTTACAGCAGTCTTTTTATGCACCACAGTATCAAAAGCTTTTCTGGAATCCAAGTATACGTCAAAATTATTTTTTGCATTCATTTCTTTTGTTATTGCCTAACGGTTTGCAATTAGACTGGTTGAAGATGACCTTTAACAAATCCATGCTATGACTAGAGTATAACTGCATTCCTGTGTTGATGGTCTGCATTAATTCTTTAACCAGCAACTTCATAATTTTTCCTGGAACAGAAATCAAGCTAATAGGTCTGCCCCCTTGGCATGCTTCTCCACGAGAAATTGAGTAAATTTATTCCCAATGAAAAATATTAGCATTAGTAGAGGCATATGATGCAAGAAAGCAAGCTTATACAGCATCAGCCAAAATAAAATAAAATACACACATTTCTCATTTCACCCATCCATTTACTCCAAACTTTTGTCCAGTTCTTATATGAGGGAAAGGTAAAAATTTGCTTATGCCAAAATCAGGAAAATAACGTAAATGGGGAATGAAGGCTAAAGCACTGGCTCTGTTCTATTTATCTCCATTGTCTCATGCATGTGGAGGGTTTGGGAACAGAGTCCAAAATAGTACTATACAGTCAGTCCTCGTACAGCACGATAGTTGTGTTCCTAGAAACCCTCGTGCAATATAAACAACAGGCCCTATGGGAAAAATATGGTTAGGTGCCGACCACCGAAGATTGAACCCACATAACCAAAACATTACCAAACACAATAAATAATCATAATAAAATTATTACGAATATCGATCAACAGAGGCGGACCAGATCAAAAATTCTTACCTGGGAAAATTTGTAGTGGCCTCAGACTAGAGTTTATGGCCAAAATCACACTGGACTCCAGCCCACTGGGGTTTCCTCAGTAAGGCTTATGGCCAGTCTGCCTCTGTTGATAGAGAAAAAATATGAAATTGTGAAACGCTTTGAGCAAAACGAAAGATCATGTGATATTGCATGTGCTACAGGCTTAAATGAGGCAATGCTGAGAATTAGAAAGAATGCAGAGAAAATAAAAACAATTTTCATAGCAGGAACAACTGAAAGTGTATTGGATCAAGACACAAAGAATTGGATCAGATGGAATGGCTGTCATCTGTTTGGAGAGAAAATCAAACAAAGAACAAATTTGCTTACAAGAAGCAAAAGCATTAGCAATACTTTATTACATATTAGTCGTAATAAAATACTTAACGTATTTTATTACGACTATTATGCAAATTTGCGATAATACCGATAGCTAGAATTGTGTGGGTTTTTATATTATTATGGTGAAATGTGTTTCCCCCTTCACTGATATAAAAAACAAATACATTTTCAGAATCTTCTCTTCATTTCTATATTGCATTCAGTTGGGGTGATTCCACGTTCGACTGCCATTTCTTGTAAACACAAAGGTTCGTGTTATATACAATATCGTTCCCCTATTTATAAATCATGTATGATCGAATTCGTGTAGTATAAACACGTGTTATACGAGGACTGACTGTACAAGGAAGTTCAATTTCAGCCCAGCAACTCACATTAGGGAACATAGGCCTGCAGTTCTGTTTCCAACAGTGCACTTTAGTTTAGGTTACAGTAGTAGAGTGCCAGGCACTTTATTTATTATAAAGTGTCTAGAATATAATACTAATATATCTAGGGAAACAAATAAAGTGCAATCTTGTCCCAGTCCGATTAATAAGACTCGTTAGATTTCAAAGTGCTGTCACTCATTAAAGTTATAAATAATAAACGAGCGAGCGAAGTTCTGTGAATTGCCTTTGTTACTCTGAGGTTTTCATCAGTAATGATTACTAAAGGAATAAGGACAGAAAATGCTGGTAGATTCAGATAAGTGTGCATATGGTCTGACCAAAGACTCTGAACATATAATTTATCACTGTTGGGTATATGAAGGTTGGAAGTGGCATATAGAAAATAATGAAGCTTTTCATATTATTCTATTGGGGTGTAGATAAGGAAGGAAGGAATTAAGTAGATTAAGAAAAGTTGGCATTAAACTGAATATAATTGAATAGTAGGTTTTATTTATACAGGTATTTATTTTTATTATAAATAAACGAGATTTTAGATTATTTGAAGCATCATATAGAGGTGTTTCTATGGTCTTATTAGGTCTATAAGGATTAAATTGATACGTAGCAGAGACTTGCCTACCTGAGGAAAGGGCAGTAACTCAAACCACAAAGACCGATTTGTCAGATGGTGCATTATTTGAGTTTAAGGAGATGTTTTTTTTTTTTTTTTTTTATGTGAACCCCAAACACGAGAGGTATTAGAACCTATAGTACTTAGTACCGTGCTTGGGTTGGAGGTTGAGAAGACAAAAGAAGATATTTGTTAAATGGACTTGAACTTCTGTAGATTGTAATTTTCAGGAAATACATATGAAGGAAGGTTATTGCCGACCGGGCTAGCCGAGTGGGTAAAGTACCTGCCCGGCAACCCAAAGGTCGCGGGTTCGATTCCCGCCTCGGGCTTGGATCAAAGTACTGCAAAAACCTTGGGAGGTGCAATATGGCCACAGAAGCCGATGCGCCAACAACTACCAAATCAAAAAAAAAAAAAAAAAAAAAAAAAGGAAGGTTATTCCAGAAAATGGCAGTTGAATGAATAAATGAGGAAGATGAAAAGTTGGTTCTGTGGGTTTGAAGTTGGACAGTAAATGGATGTTGGCTGGTGGCGGCACGTGTTCGGACTGTTTTGAAAGAGAGAGCAGGAATTATAGAAGCCAATTCAGGTATATGTCTTCTTGAGGTAATAGGTATGGATGAGTCTTGAGCTAAAGAAATGCTTGTGAAAAATAAACTGTATGGTCTGCATTTTAAAATGTATAAGATAGATGTATTCAGTCTGAGAGAATTATCATTAGAGTTTCTAAATTTTTTACCAGCAAGAAATTGGGAAGTTGTGAGCACTGCAGATATAATGGAGGAAGCTAACCCAAGCAACAATTATTCCCATAATTTTAGAGATCCTTGAGGTTGGTTATGCACAAATTGCAGGACATATTTTGCTAATTAATAAGTAGAAATGCTTTTACTAAGTATTAAAGTAAACAAATTAGTTAGTTTCTTAACTATTTCTTTTTTTTTTTTTTGTAATGTCACAATTATTTAACTTACTCTGTGGATAAAATTCATTTCAGATAAATACTCCATCCCTGCAGCTATTCCTCTTAACATTCCTACGAGTTGTGTAACCTGGAATTTTCCATCATTTGCCTGTAAAATATATACATATGTTTTATAATTACCATTGGCAATAATCATTAACAAATAAAATTACTTTTATATATAAAATAAATTATCATTCAAGTTGGTCATGGGCATTTTGCAATGATGATGATGGTAGCCAAGGAGGATATTAAAATACTTCCATTTTTGCAGAACTTTGGGATAGTCCAACCGTTTTTTTGTAGCTGACAAACCTCTACTGTCATCTGTACTATGACTATTTCATCCCTTCAGAGACAAAAACCATGTTTCAACTCCATCTCCTCTACAGTGTAGTATGAATTATCATTGGATATTGTGAGACAAAATATTTCTTATATTTTGACAAGGGTAGTTTTAAAACTATCATAGACTCATTATAAATAATATACAGGACTGAACCACTAGTAACACTTTGGAAGGAATCTAATCAGTGTATTGGGGGGGAGGGACTGCCGAGGCCATGCTACATTAAGGAGTTTGGTACACTAACGGTCATACCAATGCAACAAGCTGACCTGAAAACTTCCCAATCTGTAAATTTAACAACTATATGTGGTCCCATTCCTAAATTCGGTGAAGTCTTCTTTCCATTTACAAATTTCTAAACCTCACTTTATATACTGTAATTAGTGTTATAATAGTGAAAATCATGAAAAGAAGCTATGCAAATGAAGCTAAGCTTTGCTATGTTTCATCATCCTTGACCTTTTCTTGAGTATGTTTGTAGATGTATTTTTTATCAAGGTCAGTTCAAGTATATGCCAAATAATGTGTCCCTTTTATTAATTTATTTTTTTTTTAATGAAAACTTGAAACATGGCAGTAGAACCTGTAGTACACAGTACCATGCATGGATAGCAGAGAGAAGATACTTGACATTAGACTTGAATTTCTGTAATTGTTGGAAACAGAAGTAGAAGGGAAACACGAGGAAGGGGAAAAGTTGGTTCTGTCAGTTTGAAGTTTTACAGTGGATGGATGCTGACTGGTTTAAATGTTTTCATACTGGCTTGGATGAGAGTGGAGGAATTATAGATGCCAATTCAGAAGAACAATGCCCATGAAAAGTATTGATAGAAAAGGTATGCAGCAAAAACTAAATGTTTATGAGACAGACTTTGTAAGAGACAGGTCATTAATTAACTTGACTGCTCTCTTTTGAATAGTCCAGAAACTTGAGAGGTGTTGTGGAAGACTATCTGAGATGAGGGATCAATATTCTATGGTAGGGCACATTTTAAATTTGTACAGAATGAGTAGGGTGTTCGGAAGTAACCAACAGTGAAAAAGAAAACCTGGATTTTTTAATGCAGAGGAAGCAATATTTGTGACATGTTTATGCAAGAGAGAGAGAGAGAGAGATTAGAAATCAGAGTAATCCCTAATGGAGATATGTGACCATGTTTAGAAATATAAGTGATTGAAGATGAGCAAAGGAGCAGAAGACTCTTTTTTGCAAGAAATAAGACAGAAATGAGTTTTAGAAAGATTGATGTTTGTTGTTGTTTGTTATTTGAAAGCTATTGGCGCAAGAGCAGCTTAGGCTATAATGCGCCTAGCCTAGGTAGGAGAGTTTTGTATATCAGCATTTTTTCACTTTACTTGTGGTTTATGGCAGAACCAAGACTTTGCTATATATATTGTGTAGTTTCTCTATAAAAGGTGTACTTTTAATTTTATATGTTTTGAAAGTATCCAGTTAACTTGAGGAAGGAGAAAACTTCGGTTATATTTGGCCGGTCATCTAAAATTGTTTTAAGCATGAGATTGTTTTGTTTATTCATTATTGATTGAAAGGCTCTTTGACGTTCTCTATGAAATTTTGGGCAGTTCACCATGAAGTGATGTATAGTCAGCGGAACTTGACAGTTTTGGCATTGAGGGGGATCTTCACCTCTGAGTAGGTAACAGTGTGTCATATGTGTATGCCCGATTCGCAATCGAGCGAGGATCACTTCTTCCTGTCTATTCGATCGGAAGCTAGTAGACCATGGTCGAAGTGTTTCTTTTATTAGGCGAAGTTTGTTGTTAGTCTGATCTAGCCAGTGTTTTTGCCATTGTTTTATACTGCTTTGGTGGATCAAGGATTTGTAATCTGTATATGGCATTGTATGAAAGGCATAATCAGATGTGGAAGCTTCTTTTGCTGCTTTGTCTGCTCTTTCGTTTCCAGTTATTCCTGTGTGGCCTGGGATCCAGCAGAATCTGATATTGTGCTTTCTTTGTAATACCTTTGATACTGAAAATTGGATATGTTGTAGGATTGGATGTCCTTTGGTATTTGCGTTCTGCAAGGCAGTAACAGAGCTAAGCGAGTCCGTGAAAATAATGCTGTTTGCTATCTGTTTATGTTTGATGTGGTTTATAGCCATTGAAATGGCTTGTAATTCAGCAGTAAAAATACTGCATTCTTTTGGGAGTTGTTGGATGAAGGTACGATCCTCAAAATGAATTGCAGCTCCTGCACAAGTCTCTGATTTAGACCCATCTGTATATATGAAAGTGTGATTTGGATATTGTTCTTTGTATGCTGCATATAACTGCTGGTAGTTTTTTCTGGATAGAGTGCTTTTCCCCCAGGTTTGAAAATACATATCATATATGGGTTGAACTATGCACCATGGTGGAATGGTCTGTGCAATTGCAGTAGCCACGTTGTCATAATCAAGCTCTCGGCTTAGCAGTAAATCTTTCAGACGGATGTTGGCAGGTCGATTCATCCGTGGATGGGCTTGGTATATGTTTTCCCAGTTATATGAAAACAGAAAGTCTCTATTTGGATGATCACTGATAGATTTTATCTTGACGGCATAGTGCAATAACAAGTTCTGTCGTCTAAGCTGTAATGAAGGTTCATGGGCTTCTGCATAAAGGCTTTGTACAGGTGAAGTTCGAAAAGCGCCGAGTGCTATACGGAGTGCACTGTGGTGTATGGGGTCTAACCATCTCAAAGCACTTGGTTTAGCCGAGTCGTAAACAGCTGCTCCATAATCTAGTTTAGCACGAACTATAGATCGATAAAGTTTGAGAAGTGTATATCGATCTGCTCCCCAAGTTGTTGCGGAAAGAACTTTGAGAATGTTTAATTTCTTTAAGCAAGAAAGCCTGAGTTGTTTAATGTGATCAAGGAATGTTAGTTTCTTATCCAAAAGAAGTCCTAAGAATCTTATGCTTGGTATTACTGGGATAATATGTCCGTCAAGTTTCAATTCGGGATCAGGGTGTAGGTTTCGTTTTCTACAGAAGTGTATACACGCAGTTTTTTGTGTGGAAATCCGGAAGCCATTTGTTTGAGCCCATTTGCTTATTTTGTTTATTGTTCCTTGTAGCTGACGTTCTATACTTCGCATATTCTGAGAGTGATAGGAAATGCTGAAATCGTCAACGTATAAAGCAGCGTCAACGATTCTTGGAATGTGCTCGGTTATTGTATTTATTTTAATAGCGAACAGGGTAGTGCTAAGCACAGACCCCTGAGGCACTCCTTCTTCTTGGATGAAAACCTTTGAAAGGATTGTCTGCAGCCTAACTTGGAATGTCCTGTGTTGCAAGAAATTTTGGATATATTTAGGAAGATGTCCACGTAAACCAAGGAGGTGTAGGTTTTGTAGGATTCCATAACGCCATGCCGTATCGTAAGCTTTTTCTATATCAAAGCAGATCATGACGTGATGTTCCTTGCGGATGAAGGCATTCCGTATACTGTTTTCTAGTTTTATAAGTAGGTCTAGTGTTGAGCGATTTTTCCTGAAACCATGCTGTGCCGGGTCGAGAAGATTATTACTGTTCAGATACCACATTAAACGAGCGTTGATGATTTTTTCCATAACTTTGCCTAGGCAACTTGTTAAAGCAATTGGACGGTAGTTGCGTGGATTGGAAAGATCCTTTCCCGGTTTTGGGAAGGCCAGAATTATTGCATGATGCCAACTATGTGGAAACTGGTTTTCTAGAAAGATTTTGTTGAACAGTTCAAGTAATGCCATTTGGGATTGGTGGTCAAGTTCCTTTATCATCATGTAGTGAATTTGGTCTGGTCCTACAGCGCTTTGCTTTGTCTGCGACAGAGCTGTTTTTAATTCATGGAAAGTTAACGGAAGGTTGTACTGTTCGTCATTTCTTGTGGAAAAATTCAGTTTGTGTTTTTCTATTCTTGCCTTGTATGTTTGAAAATTAGGAGTATATGATGTGGTTGCTGATGTTTTGGCAAAGGTTTCACCCAGTGCATTGGCTATTTCTGAAGGCTGTGCGGTGATTTGTCCATTCCAGTTTAGGATTGGGGGTGGATTAATCTGGTATCTGCCATTCATTTTTCTGATTTTATTCCAGACAGTTTGAGATGGTGTGGGACTTGTTAAAGTGGATGCAAATTTTATCCAGGATGCTTTGCTACTGGCTCTTCTAACGTACCTGGCTCGCGCTCGTGCCTTTTTGAATAATACTAGGTTCTCTGTAGTGGGACATCTTCGGAAATTATTCCAGGTTTTAATTCTCTCTCTTTTAGCGTGTGAACATTCTTCATTCCACCATGGTTTTGGATGTCTTGGAAGGTGTGGTGATGTTTTTGGAATAGTCTGCTCAGCAGCTTGGATTAGTTTATTTGTTACATATTGTACTGCTGCATCTAAAGGCTTTTGCTTGATAATATCTGCATCTAATTTTACAATGGATTTATACTGTTCCCAATCTGCTTCATTTACTTTCCATTTGGGATTTCTACGTGACTGACATGTGGTTCCTGATATCATGGAAATGATTATTGGATAGTGATCGCTGCTGAGAGGATCTCTGTGTACAGACCAATCAAGTATTGGAAATAATGTTGGAGAGCATAATGATAGGTCAATAGCTGTGCTGTTTCCCGATGGAAGATGCATGTATGTATGTGTGCCATCATTCAACAGGGTTAAGTCATTCTGTTCTATCCATTTTTCGATCTGTTTTCCTCTCCGGTCTATGGCTGTGTTTCCCCACATAGGACTGTGTCCATTGAGGTCTCCCAGTATACAGTAGGGTGGAGGTAACTGAGTTAATATATCTTCCAAGTCTTGTTGTTGTAATTCTTGGTTTGGGGGAACGTAAATTGTTATAATGGTTATGAGAGATTTAATGGCTATGCGTACTGCAACCGCCTCAAGGGTTGTGTTTAGTGGAAGAACTTGGGAAGGAATGTGTGATTTTACCAAAATTGCCACACCACCATGGGTCGTGCCACCTGTTACTCTGTCTTTACGGTATGTGATATAGTTCTTTACTGTGGGAGAGTCTTGAGGTCTGAGATACGTTTCTTGCAGGCAAAGACACAGCGGGGTATGCTGTGCAATCAGATCATATATATCATGTATATTAGTGCGGAAACCTCTGCAGTTCCATTGGATTATAATCCCCATTATTTGGTTTTCGAGAAAGTGTCAGACTGTTTCTTAGCTGTTGCTTTAAGCTTTTCAAGTTTATGTTTTTCCTTTGGAAAATATGGTTTGCCGGTATCCATCTCTTCTTCCGCAAAAATCTCTAGTACTGATTCCTCTGCTTGATTGGTCAATTCTGTATCCATTTGTTCTGTTGGCTTCTGGCTTATGACATTACGTTTTTCTGTGGCTTTTGTTTCTGTGTGTTTTGCATTCGGAGGTACAGATAGTGGTGTGTTTGTGACTTTCTCTTTTTGTTTTGGCTGGGATGTGAGAAGTAGACCTCGTGCCCAGTCTGAAATAGACTTCTTTGGGGGAATCGTGAAATCTGTTTGCGTCTCTATTGTACGCCATTTCTTTATGACCTGTGCATAGGAAGGTCTGTTTAAAATAGTCGGGAGTACAGTTCTCTTAGCTTCTTGGTATGTTACGGAGTGTTCTACTTTATATCGTTGAATCTGCTTTTCTCTTTTCCAGAATTCGCAGTTCTTAGAATAGGCGGAATGATCCCCCTTACAATTTGGACACTTTGGTTGCTCGGCTGGACAGTTCTGATTGGTATGATCTTGAGATCCACAGTTGGAACAGATAGGGACTCCACGGCATGCCATTTGTGAATGACCATACTTTTGGCATTTAAAGCAGCGGAGAGGATTCGGAATGTATGGTCTGATGTTACAATTTAGGTACCCGGCCTTTACCGATGTAGGTGGTTTGGGAGTGTTAAAGGTCAGTATCAAATTTCTAGTTGGAGTAAGTATACCATCTCTAGTAACATTAATCCTTCTCACCGCAATGACGCCTTGATCTTCTAGCTCATTTTTAATTTCTTCTTCTGAGACACTAATAAGGTCCCATTCAGAAATTACTCCTTTTGATGTGTTTAGGCTGTTATGGGGAGAGACTGCTACTGGGATCCCTCCAAAAGTTCTCATCTGAAGCAGTCTTTCTGCATGTTTGGCACTGGCTGTCTCGACTAAAATGTCGCCTGATTTCAGTCTCTTGACATTTTTTGGTGTTCCAGCTACACTTTCTAGGCATTTTTGTATTACAAATGGCGACAGTTTTCCCAATGGCTGTTCTGATGTTGAGTGGAGGACTAGAAAGGTAGGTGCATGAAGCGATGTTATCTCCTTTTTTTGTCTTTTGGTAACATTTGTCTCATTATCCTCATTTTTCCGACTCAAAGGAGTCGGATCTTTGGGATCTGTGGTTGTGATGTTTGGATCATTCATGTTTGCTCCTTTTAGCCCTGGGAGTGAGAGCTTTTCCTCCCAGGTTTCCGGCCCCGCCACGGGGAGGCAGGAGCGGTGCCACCTAGTGACCAAGCGGAAGTTGATTAGTAGTTAGTAAACTAGAAAATAAATAAAAGAAAGGTGTCTTTCCTTTCTTAGGATTCTTTGTGCTGGTACTTTTCAGCAACTATATATATATATGTACAATAGAGAATTTTCTTTAAACTCTATAAACGTGTATCACTATCACTTTAGAAATCGCTTTATAATCGCAGAGATATCGCCTGATCACTAGAAACGCTTGGCACTCGGGGCCTAGAAAGATTGAAATTAATTAAGATTTCCTTCCACTGGATAACTCCCTGGAGATCAGGCATTTAAGGAATTGGTGGTGGATATTAGAGATGTTGAAGATGTTTGTGTAGGACAAGGCTTTTGAAACTGGAAGGTGGAATATAGTGTGCTTTCAATAAGCAAAACTATGGGCAGGGTTTCCACTAGAGAATTACATGATTAAAGTGGAACAACATTATTAACATAAAAATTTTGAAAAAAAGTGGGGAAAAAGAACTGAACTTAGGAAACATCAGCATTAGTGGAGAAATTAGGCAACAGAGAGCCATTTACCATCATATGCACTGAGTGGTCAGAGAAAAAACTGGATGCATGCCCAATGGTAAAAAGATTGGCAATTCATAAGATAGGTACTTGTTTGGGAAACCTTTAGGCTAAATGTAATCAAAAGTCTGAGAAATTTCGAGAGCAGCTGTTTGAATTTAAACATATTTTTCCAAAGATAAGTATCTTAAGCCAAGAATAGAAATAGTATGATGGAGTGAAAACTGGGAAGGTGGACTTATCACTCATTTTAGGAACTGGCTAAATATCAGCACATTTCCAAGCAGAAAGAAAGACACCAGTGAAATAAGGTAAAAAGGCAATAAAGAATGGGAGCGCAGGGTTTCTGAATCAGATATATCCAAACTGTATAACTGCAGTTTTCAGGTTATAAAATAATATTAATAATATAATATGTATATTTTATATTCTATTTTAATTATTAATTTGTAATTTCAATTTCCGATCATTGCTCCAACTTTGTGTGAAGTGCACTTACTAACTGTGCAAAAAAAAAAAATTGTGTGTTTGATAAATGATTAAATGGTCAAGGTTTTCATTAAAATTATATAGTTATTAAAATTGCAATCTTTATTCAGCATTACGTTACATGAATGGATGACTAAGGTAAAGAAAGCCTGCATGCACAAGAAGCACACAAAAGTTCGATGAAATTTACCAGTAAAAGTACTTTGCCGTATCGGCATTTGTATTGTTGCTTGCTCGGTAAACAGACGGTGGGTGTTATTGGTCTGGAGTAGAAGTTGAATTCTATGGGAGCTTGAAACCCTCCCGAAGTGGGGGGGGGGGGTAACCTGACCTTTTTCTTTAGAATCACTAATTGAATTAACTAATTGAATCACGAACAGAGTCATATTGGAAGTTCTGGAGTTGTAAAAAATGTTCGTAGCGTAGTTTCACAGGTAAACTTTTTCGAAGTTTGCCGTGCTTCTCGTGTGGGCTTCCTTTGCCTTTTTTTTTCTTAATAAACAATTTATCCACTAGTCTACCAGTGATTCTAAAGAAAAAAAGATTCAGGTTACCCCCTCCACTTCTGGAGGGTTTCAATCTCCATGGGATTCAATTTCTACTCCTGACCGATAACACCCACTGTATGTTTACTGAGCAAGCAACAATACAAATGCCATTATGGCAAAGTACTTTTACCAGTAAGTTTCATCGAACTTTTGCGTGCTTCTCGTGCAGGCTTTCTTTACCTTTGCCGAACGGACAAGTTTGAGACATTGTTGGTATCTGAATATCAACTTTCATAGAGCAAATGATTTATAGTTTAAACTTGGTTTAGTTTGTATTGTAGGAACCTAATCTGCAAAAATCTGATATAATGCTTGAAGATGAAAAACGTACCGACGGGCTAGCCAGGTGGGTAAAGTGCCTGCCTAGCAACCCAAAGGTTGCGGATTCGAATCCCGTCTCGGGCTTGGATCAGAGTAAAATGCAAAAACTTTGGGAGGTGCATTATGGCCACAGAAGCTGATGCGCCAACAACAACAACAACAAAAAAATAAAACATTTAGATAGTTTTGGATTGAGTTTTAAAATTATATTGTTGGAATAATGCACGATGGGCCCCAAATTATGAAAAAATATAGATGAGAATGTCCAGCTGAACCTCAAATATGTATAAATGACACTATTCATTTAGCTGTTTGTGATACTTTTTTATAAAAAGCAAAAACTATTAGAAATTAACATTGAAGAGATAGATAATGAAGGTGTTGCTGATAATCTTGATTACATTGAAGCTGATGGCAGTTTAAAAATTCATAAAAACTGATATATGGTAAAAAATTGCTAAAACCAGTTTCCTTCAAAGTAAAATAAAAGACATGTTAAGAAAGAAGTTGAGTAGCATTAAATGTCAAAACAAGATGGAGCTAATGTTCGGTTAAATTTTTGATGTAAAAAATTCATGTAATCAACACTTTAAAAGATTTAAATGCATTGAAATTGATCAAAAATGTTGATTTTGAAATATTGTCAAAACCACTTCATTACCTGTAAGTGCTGCTGTTGAAATTCTTAAGTTGCAATGATGGAAATATTTTTACTGCTCAAGGTATTAAATTTTTTAGAAAAAAAAGAGACTCAAATTGGATCTGATATGAACTCAATTGAAAGATTGTGAAAATAAAAATTTATAGAATTGTCAAAGTGTTTACTTGATCCTATAAATATTCTCTCCAAAGCAGGTTTAACTTTGGCTACTAATCTTTTAAGTTCACTTTATCAACACTTGGAATCGAAAAATTAGCCAAATTTGGATGAAGAACCAGTTATAGAGAAACAAGCTATATTAAAAAGATGAGATCAATGAAGCAAGAATTTGCAGTGTTTAAAAAAACTGGTGACTTATTATTAGCTATATGGTGCAAGGAAGTCTAAAGCTTATGCTGCACCAGCCAAAAAAAAATCTGAAGAATGATGATATCCAGCTCAGGATCCTGTACAAAGGACTTTATTTACAAAGCTCTCTTGCTACACCATAAGATCAAATCTAAACATGCTGAAAGAACAGTTTTCATTAAGTACCTATTTCTCTACAAAAATTTGCTGTCATTTATCTGATAAATCACTCTTGGAACCTACCAAACATCCACTCAAGGTTGTTTGGTAGGATTGTCTAGTATCCTAGCAGATAAATGAACAAGATAAATGTGTAAGGTCATTTGCATTAAAATTACCTCACTGTTAGGAAAGTTACATTGGAGAAAGGAAGTCAAAGAGTTCCGAGTTTTTGATGGAGTTGGAAGAACGATAGAAGCAACAAATGAACTTTACCAAATGGGGGCGACAGATTTTAAGCCAAAAGGAATCGTAGAGTGACTGTCAAAGTAAATGATAACTGAGACTGCTAGAAAAATGGTGGGGCTTTGTAAATTGATATGTGGAAATGGATTCACTGAGATTGGAACCATATATATTTGTGAAATTAATGGGGAAGATTATATATAAATTGTCTTAAAATTTATCAAGTACATTCTGCCATTTCTTGTCTGTGTTTCCATGTAATAGTAAACCATTTTAAGATGGCAGCATGAAAGTAGTTTTCACGGGAGGGCATTGCAGTTGTCTAATTTTGGCTTACAAAAGGTGAAATTGAAGCAATTCTCTGGAACTCGGATCCAGAAGTTGATGAGGTCAAATTAAGCGAATATGTACATAGATGTAGAAAATATTATTACTTCAAAAAAAAAAAAAAATTTATTTTTTAAAAATTCTGGTTTGATTTTTGCCAATTAACTTTAATGCCGGGAAAGCAAGTCAAAATGAGAATAAATTAATATTTAAAAGCTTTATGTACAGTTTCATTTTTTAAAAATTTCACAAAGGAGCTCACTCACATCAAAAACTTACTATAGGGAATGCAGGCATTTCAAACCTTGTCACCTATTTTCATTTAGGTATTTAGCAATAGCTGTCGTAGAGGCATATGATGCAAGGAAGCAAGCTTATACGGCATCAACCAAAAAAACTTCCTGTGTCACCCATCCATTCGCTCCAAAGGTTTGTCCAATTCTTCTTTGAATTTATTTAAGCTATCAACTTCCACAACGACAGATGGAAGTTTGTTTCAGCAATCAACCACCCACTGGCTAAAGGCAAATTTCTGCACATCTATTCTACAATTGTCTTTCCTCAATTTGAATTTATGCAACCTCAGGTGTGTAATCTGAGCAAGAGAGCCAACCGGGCTAGCCAGGAGGGTAAAGTGCCTGCCTGGCAACCCAAAGGTTGTGGGTTCGAATCCAGCCTCGGGCTTGGGTCACAGTAAAATGCAAAAACCTTGGGAGGTGCATTATGGCCACAGAAGCTGATGCGCCAAAAACTAACAAAAAGAAAGAAAAGAACTGAGCAAGAGGAAGAATCCAATCAGCACTGAGCTTGCTCAAACCATTCAAAGTCTTATACACCTCACAAGTGCCTAGTCTCCAGATAGCACAATTTGCAGAACTTAAGCCTTTCATGGTAAGAGCAACCCGTTATTCCCCTCACCAATCTTGTTGCCCTTCTCTGTACTCGTTCCAGCAGCTCCTTACTAAAATAAGGCCTCCAGACCTGTATGCAGTACTTAATGTGTGGCCTGACCATTGCCTTATACAAAGGGATAATCACTTCCTTATCCCTGCTAGCAAAGTTCCCATATATTACTGACAAGACTCTATTAGCTTCTCTGGCAGCCTGTCTGCACTGCTCTGAAAACTGCACAATTACCCCCAGGTCTTTTTCATTTTCCACTTTTGTTATTTGTTTGCTTGCTTATTTAGAGATTTATTAAGTGCATCGACAACTATGGCTATAGTTCGGCATAAGTATGGTAAGTATACAGGGTGTCTCAAAAATATTGGTACAAACGTTTAGGGGAGGTAGGTAACATCTAAAGGAATGTGAGTCGCATATGAACCCATAACTGGAAATGTCACCGTAAGTCGGTAGACAGCGCTGTTCATCAGTTCGCGAGAGGGAAAATTTCTGGTTTACTCATTCAAGCAGTAGTCGCCGCATGAAGAGCATGCATCGATATACGAACTGTGAGCTGGCACACATGCACCTAGTGTATGGATTAGCAGAGGGCAATGGACGGCCCGCTGAACGAATTTATGGATGCTTCCCAGACAGACATGTAACGGACCACTGTTTGCATGTGTGCACCAAAATACGTGCGATTATGGGTCATTTAGAGGTAACAGGAGTAGTGCGGGCAGACCACATTCGGCGTGAACTCCCGCCATGGAAGAAAGTGTCTTGAATGCTGTCCAGAATAATCCTACTACCAGCACACGTGCCGTTGCCGCTGCCTTAGGAGTGTCTTGTTGCAGTGTACAGTGTGTCTGGCACAACGATTCCTTACCTTCTCCAAAGGGTTCAGTTACTGCTCCCCCAAGATCATCCTGCATGTGTGGCTTTTGCACAGTGGTTTCTCCAAGAAAGTGTTCAAGACTTGAATTTTCCAGCCTATGTTTTGTTCACGGATGAGGCTTATTTCACTCGGGAAGGCTTATTCAATCAGCACAATGCTCATGTGTGGGATCACGACAACCCACACGGTGTGCACCCCCATGCGGCACAACACCACTTCGCAATAAATGTGTGGGCAGGTATGGTCGGTGACTGCTTAGTCGGCCCATATCTGTTACCATCCCGCACGAACTCCGCTAAATATCGGATCTTTCTTGAACAAGTTCTACCAGGGTTACTTGACGATGTTCCAGCAAATGTGAGATGCAACATTTGGTTTCACCATGACGGGGTGCCTGCCCATTATGGAAGGTGTGTTCGTGACCATTTGAACAGGCGTTTTGGGCATCGATGGATTGGCCGTGGTGAACCCGTTGCCTGGCCCCCATGCTCACCTGATTTATCAAGCCTTGATTTTTTTCTGTGGGGCCCTCAAATCTATCATGTATGAATCGCCTGTGGAGACGGAAATGGATCTCGTGGCAAGACTCGTCTGCACTGCTGCTACTGTCAAAGAAACTCCAGGTGTATTTGACTGTGTCTGCCAATCCATGCTGCGTTGGTGTCACGCATGCATCACGTCTCATGGTGGAACCTTCGAGCTTCTGTTGTAACATCATGAAATGCATCCATCTCATACTCCATTGTTAATATTATGTCAAATAAATGTTTGCCATTAATTACTGTCTTGTGTCATTTCTGCTTCTTGTGCCTCTGCTACTACTTTCTCGTGACGTTTCTGGTTATGGGTTCCTATGTTATTCACATTCCTTTAGGTGTTACCTACCTCCCCTAAGCGTTTGTACCAATATTTTTGAGACACCCTGTATATGCTATTTCTTATTAGATAGAGAATTGCAAAACTAATATCACAAAGTTAGTTAAAGGAGGTGGTATATATTAATCATTTTGAGAAAGGTAAAAATGCTTGAGACATATGTTTTATTGCCCAAAAGTGAAGTAAGTGTAAGAGGGTCTTCTGTTGTGGCTAGAGTGAAGAGATTCTGGCATTCTCTTACATATTTTATACATTCAACAAGGATATGTTTCACTGAAAGCACTGTGTTACAGTTATGACACTCTTAAAAGATAACCATGAGTGATACTTGTGTGACCTATTCGTAAACGAGCCAATATTACATCCTGTTCTCAAATTGAACTGAAGCTTGAAGGCCAATGCTCAAGATGTGGCTTTATACGTTGAAGCTTATTGTTAGGTTGATTTTGCCATGGTAATTGCCACTGATACATGCATTATTTCTGGATTATTGATTTATAGTCTTCATATGGGACTTTCCAATTGTTATCGTGTGGTAAGATGGCCGATTTTGCAGCATTGTCGGCTAATTCATTTCCTGGAATTCCCATATGTCCTGGGACGCAGCAGGGATGTATGCTTTTTCCAAGTTCAGATAAAGTATGCAAAGAGGTGGATATTTCCTTTAAGACTGGGTGGGTGATGTTTTTCAGGGCTTGAAGTGCACTTAAAGAATGTGAAAATTATACTGTTTTCAATATCAGAGGACTTGATATACTTCAGTGCAACCTGAATTGCCATTAGTATGGCAGAAAATATACTGAACTCATTTGACAATTTATAGGCCAATGTGACATTTGGAAAAACTGCGGCAATTCCAACATGGGCCTCATTCTTTGATCTGTCTGTATGCACAACGACGAAGTTGGGGATACTGCATGATATAGTCGCAAGAAATTTTCTTTATGTAATGCAGATTTATTCCATTGATGAAGGTATAAATCGTATGAAGCTGCAGTAATGTCCCAAGGAGCATGGCAAAGGGGAATGGTATTTGCAACATTATTAAAAGTCAGATTAAGTTCTTTGGAAAGGTGTTTTATTCACATACCTAATGGTTGGTTAGTGGAAGAGCAGTTTTGGTATAACATGCTGTGCTGGGTGGGGGGGGAAGTATCTGCCAGTTTGGGTGTTCATAGATCTAATTTTATATGCATAGAATAATATAAGTTGTCTTCTGATAAAGAGAGAGAGAGAGAGAGAGAGAGAGAGAGAGAGAGAGAGAGAGAGAGAGAGGGGTGGATTCATGCGCTTCAGCATAAAGACTATGTATTGGAGACATGCTCCTATGGCAATGTGTATTGCACTATGATGGATAGGGTCAAGCTAGCAGAGGACACTAGGTCTTGCTGAGCTATACACTGGTGCTACATAATCAAGCTTCGATCTTATTAAGGCTCTGTATAATCGTAACAAGTAAAGCAATCAGCTCCCCACTTAGTTGCTGAGAGTATTCGGATTATATTTAGTTTCTGCTGACAGAATGTTCTTAATTTTTTGATATGTTCTAAAAAAGGTAAGTTTATGATTTAATGTAATTCCTAAGAACCGTATGCTGGGATGAATTGTTATTGGTTGGCCATTCAATTGTAGTTCCGGATGTTGGTGAAGTTTACGTTAGCGGCAAAAATGGATGCACAATGTTTTTTGCGGACAAAGTTGAAATCCATTAGTTTGCGTCCATCTTAGTTACTGCCCCTTGTCTTTCAAGAGTATTCATGTTTTTTGCAAGACATGAAATGCTAAGGTCATTTACAAATAGTGCTTATTGCAATTATAAAAAGTGTAGCACTGACTTGGGGGGATTCCTTCTTGTAAGATTACTTGGGATAATGAAGTTTTAAATCAAACTTGAAATGTTGTTGTTGTTATTTGGTTTTTTAGGAGCATTAGTAACTAAGGCCATATTGCTCCGTGGATATGCGGTGGTCATTCCCTGACCTTTCTGCATCCTCTGTATTTGGTGGTCACGGGCTTGAACCCCGGTCTAATCAAGAAGTGTGTGCTATGCACTGCTGCTCCTGCCCACGTGGCTATGGAGGCGCCTCCTGAAATGTGTGTTTGTTGTTGTTGGTATTGGGTTTAATGACACAAAGGCTACTGAGGCCAAATTGTGTCTGTTCTTTGTTTATTTACAAGCAACATATAGTTAAAGATGTTAAATCATATACTCCTGTACAAGCCAATAGGTTTTAGATACAATAAAAGTTCTGAAATATTTGCTTCATTTTCTAAGAAACGAGATAAATCAGGTGATATATTCAACATGGAGAGTGATTGAAAAGTGTTTGACTGGATGGTTGAATGTAAGGGAGAATCAACCAAAACCAGATTGTGTGTTTGTACAGGAAGTTCTGGATGAAAATCGGGAGATGACCTTGAAGTCCATCCATGGTGATGTAATTTGCAGAGTATTCCATACATCTGTGTGGAATAGTAAGCCATACTGATATCAAAACACACCATAACATGATGTTCCGATCTAAGGAATGCATTTTGGATGGAGTTCTCAAGTATTACTAGTATATCTAGTGTTGAGCTGTTTTTTCAGATTATGTAGGAGATTAAAGTTTTCTAGGTACCATATCAGTTAACGACTTATCATCTCAATAATTTTGCAGAGGCAATGGGTCTATAGCAATTGGGGTTTGTTGGGTCTCTTCCTGGTTTAAGGAAGAGACCCAAACAGGAATGTATCTTCTAGGTAAATTCTATTGAACAGATCAAGGAGTGACAGCAGTGATTCAGTACTTAGTTCCTGTATCATTAAGTAGTGAATATTATCTGGTCCTACAGCACTGCATGAATAGTAAATGGTAGGTTGTATTGTTCATTCCGTTTTGGCAAAAAGTTTAATTTTTGTTTTTCTGTACTGATTTTAAATCTTCTGAAGGTTTTGTGTAACTTTTCTGTTGCTGATGCTTTGGCAAAGGTTTCCCCTAGGATGTTGGCAATTCGAGCAGCATCAGAAAAGTTCTGTCCCTTCCCTTCCATTCCATGATAGGCACAGGAGTCGTCTGATGTTTACCACTCATTTTTCTGATTATTTTCCAAATTTTATGCGTAAGAATTTCTTGATTGATCGTTGAATAAAGCGGATCCAAGTTGCCTTTTTATTACAGTGTCTAACATACCTTGCTCTGGCACATTTATAATGGATAAGATTAGCTGTAGTTGGACTGTGGCGAAAGGTATTCCAGGCTTTACTTTGCTCTTTCTTATTTGCACAGCATTTGCCACTCCACCAAATTTTTGGGTGTATCAGCAATTTTGAAGAGGATTTTTTTATGGTTTTTTCTGCTGCATGTAATATTGTTTTTGTGACATATTAAACCACTTCATCAGTTGGGAATTCTTGGATTATTCAGTTGGGAATTCTTGGATTATTTCTGGATCAAATTTAACTAGTATTTTATATGTCTGCCAATCTGCTTTATCAGTGAGCCACTATGGAATTTTAATAGGATGATAAGAGTGCTTGTTTAGTAATTCAATTAGTATGGGAAAATGATTGCTATGCAGTGGATCATTTTTGCCCACTTTAGAGAAGGATATAAGGCTGCTGAACAGATGGACAAGTCGATTGCAGTATTAGTTCCAGAAGGAAAGTGAACACATGTAGGTGACCCATCATTTAGAAGGAGAAGGTTGTTATCATCTAAATATTTTTCAATTAGTTTTCCTCTTTGATCAATGTTGTTGTTGTTGCTGCTCCATAGTGTATGATGACTATCTAAATCTCCAAGAATGAGGAAAGGTGTAGGCAGTTGAGCTATGAGATTATCTAGACATTTTGTTGAAAGCTATAGCTAAGTGGAATGTACAAATTGTAATATAGATATCAGCAGCTACACAGACTGCTGCTGCCTCAAGGAGAGAGTTCAGTAAAACATGTTTGGCAAGAATGTTGTGGGTTTACTGAAACAGCTGCACCACCATGTGTGATATTTTCATGGGTTCTGTCTTTTCTAAAGATATTGTACTGAGACAGTTTTGGTGTATTTTGAAGGTAGACACATATTGGTGTGTGTTTTGAGATAAGATTGCGTAAATCATCAATACTGGCACAAAGACCACGACAATTCCACTGAATTATTGTGTTAGTTTTCATGTTGTTGCAGTTCTCTGTTTTTACCTTTTTTTTGGGAAGAAAGGTTTCCCTGTGGTCATGTCTTCTTCAACAAAAATTTCTAGGACAGAATCATCTGCAGATGTTTCATTAGTATCCATTTTCTCTTGGTGACTTGGAGTTATGGTTTGTTTTTCTTTGCATCTTTGGTCCTGGGAGTGAAGGTTTTCAAGTGGAATGGAAGTTGGTGTATTGACTGCTTGAGTTTGTTTTGATGTAATTTGAGAAAGACTCTTTTTGGGGTACTGCTGGTTCCATCTACGATGCAGTTGATTGGTGATTTGGGCATATGTAGGTCTGTTTGTATGAGTTGGTGGTGAGATGATTTGCTTTGCTTCTTGACAGGAAACATTATGGTTTGTTTTATATTTCTGAATAAGTTTCTCACTTTTCCAGTGATCACATATTCTAGCATAGGTGGGGAGTTGGTGTATTGACTGCTTGAGTTTGTTTTGATGTAATTTGAGAAAGACTCTTTTTGGGGTACTGCTGGTTCCATCTACGATGCAGTTGATTGGTGATTTGGGCATATGTAGGTCTGTTTGTATGAGTTGGTGGTGAGATGATTTGCTTTGCTTCTTGACAGGAAACATTATGGTTTGTTTTATATTTCTGAATAAGTTTCTCACTTTTCCAGTGATCACATATTCTAGCATAGGTGGGGTGATCTTTTTTGTAATTTGGACATACTGATTGAGGAGCATTACAGGCTTCGCAGTCATGTTCTACTGACACATACTTTACACAAGTAGGGGTTTCCCGGCAAGCTGTCTGGGAATGTCTGTACTTCTGACATCGGAAACACCGTAGTGGATTTGGAATATATGGAGTGACCTTTTTTTGTAATTTGGACATACTGATTGAGGAGCATTAAGGCTTCACAGTCATGTTCTACTGACCCACACTTTACACAAGTTGGGGTTTCCCGGGAAGCTGTCTGGGAATGTCCGTACTTCTTACATCGGAAACACCATAGTGGATATTGGTCTGACAATATATGGTCTAACATTGTGTACAGATATCTAGCCTTAACAGATGATGGACAATGCAGCATGTTAATGGTCAAGATAAAATTACAGGGGTCAGGATGCTATCTTTTCTGGTGCAGATTCTTGACTTGAATTACTCCTTGGTCTTTAAGTTATTCTAGCATCTCCTCTTCAGATACATCTAATTTAACCCAGTCTGAGATCACTCATTGGGGTGTCACAGTTACTGGTAGTCCTGCAAAGACATTAATGCTCAAAAGTCGTTCAGAATGTTTGACATTAGAGGTCTTGATGAGAATATCTCCTGACCTCAATATTTTTATGGACTTGGGAGATCCAGCTCTACTTTTTAATTCCTTTTGGACTCTAAATGGTGAGTGATCAAGAAAGTTGGAACTGGATGTCTCTGTCTCAGTTTTCTGGCATTTCGAAATTCCTGCAATGGAACTATCTTTCTTTTTAGATGTCTGGCAACCCAGATAAGTCAGAGTTTTATTTACTCCTGATGTTCTCTTTTTCTCCCAGGTTACCAACCCCGCCACATGGAGTCAAGAGCGGTGCCACCTAGTGAGCCAATCCTTTCTAGGTGATATTATTAGAATAGATGTATCTAATTTTATTAATCAAGAGTTAATGGACTTGCAAAACTCAGGAGAAACATTCACAGTAAAGCATACCAGATAATCACTATGAATAGGTGCTGTGGTCACTAATATCGCTTGGCACTTGGGGCCTCATTTTTAAATACTCAGTGTGTAGTACTGCAGAGTTGGTATGTTACTCTGGGGGGTTGCTGCTACCCATATGCAATACTTTACATTTGTCAATATTAAACTTCAGCTGATACCTCTCAGCCCATCTCCCGAGCTTTTCTAGATCTTCTTGCAGCAGTGTACCATCATTACTATCATTAACAATCCTGTCAACCTTTATATCATCCACAAACTCACACATCCTTTTATCCATAGCAGCTACTTGTCCTTAATGCTATACTTCTCCAATATGTACAGCAGCCTTTTATGGACAACAATATCAAAAGCTTTCCTGAAATCCAATTATATAATATCAAAATTATTTTTTGCATCCAGTTCCTTTATGACCACATCATAGTATCCAATCAAATTGGTCAGACAAGACTTCCCCTTAACTCCAACAATGCTCTCATAACCGTGGCTAAGGGTTTGCATACTTCCTTTGCTGCCTCTTTTAATATAACTGAATAGATCAAATTCACCCCAGATGCCTTTCTTAAATTTAACATCAACAATTTCTCCTCCACTTTGCTCTGAGTTACTACAAAGTCATTTAGCTCCCTGTTAGAGTTTGATAAGCTTCTGGCCTCCACTTCCCTGCAGAATTTCTCATGTGTGAATGTAGATGCAAAATACTCATTCAGTTTGTCAGCTACCTGGGCAGGATCATCAACTGTCGATATCAAGTGGACCAATCCGATTCATCCCCTTCCCTCTAGAATTCTTATACATAAGCAAAGAAGTCTTTGCTGTAATTCTTAGCATCCTTTGCCAAAAGTTTCTTGTAATCTGTCTTCGCTTACCTAACCTCCTTTTTGGCTTGATTACAGACTAGCTTATATGTACCATAGGCTTATTCTCACATGATAATTTATATGCATCCCATGCAATTTGCTTCTCGGCCACAAGTGTCATTAGTTCATCTGGCATCCATTTAGGCCTAAACCTTGAACACTATTTCTTAGTTGGTATGAAAAGTCTAGTACCCTCCAAGATTAATTCCTTGAATGCTACCCATTTAGAATTTTCTGTTGGTAACATCATCAGTTGGACCCAATGTATAGAATTTAAAAACTGTCTGAGACCACCATAGCCACCTTTACTAAAGGGAAAACCTTTTCCTATACTCTTGATTGTTGTTACATCTCATCAGTACACTGTGATCACTGCCACCTAGTGGCCCCTTTATCTGTAAATTCTTAATGCATGAATAATCACTGCTGATAATCAGATCAAGAGTATTATTCCCTCTGGCTGCCTCTTGAAAATGGTGCTGTAAAAAACAATCAATCAGGATTTTTTATTTATTTATTTTTTTTTTTTGATAATATGATTTCTCTTGGGAAAGATATTACTGTATTTCTTCTTATTATTATACAATATAGTGTCAAAATAAGATTAAGGTGCACCATATTTTGCCTTTTATCCCAAAAGTTAAATAAACTAAACTATTTTTCCAGCCTTCAATTTTTTGCTGTTCCTGCCAGACAGTTAAATTTACATAAACTCTCTAGAGGGTTAGAAGCCTACATTCCAATAATTAATTACTTATTGTTTAAAAAAAAAAATTCATATGAACTTTACATCTGATAAAGTGAGAGAACTGAAAATGGTGCATTTTAATCTTATTCTGACACTATATTGTATAATAATAAGAAATACAGTATCTTTACCAAGCAAAATCATATTATTCAAAAATTACATATTTCCTGATACTCTCATTTCTGATGCTTAGCAGTGTGAACAAATGACACATGTGCCAAAACTGTAGTCTCTCCTCCTAAGACTGCTTTGTGAAAAATATTAAATTTGTTCATTTTTGTTATACTTTTTAAAACAGGTCTACATTATTCTTCAAATGGGGTTTCCAGAGATGCTTATAATAATATCCATTATTATGGATATAATCTGGAAATAATTTCTGGAAATAATCATCTTCATCATACTTCTTTGTTACTGGCAAAGTAGTAGTAGTTGAGGCTTGTGATGCAAGAAAGCAAGCTTATATAGCATCGCCAAAAAAAAAAAAAAAAAAAAAAACATTTCACCCATCCAATCTCTCTAAATGTTTGTCCAGTTCCTCCTTGAATTTATTTAAGCTATCAACTTCCACAATGACAGATGGAAGTTTGTTCCAGCAATCAACTACCTGCTGGCTAAAGGCAAATTTCTGCACATCTATTCTATAATTCTCCTTCCTCAATTTGAATTTATGGCCCCTCGGGTTCGTAAACTGAACAAAAGGAAGAATCTCATCAGAATTGAGCCTGCTCAACTCATTCAAGGCCATATACAACAAAAAAAAAAAAAAAATCACCTAGCAGGTGCCTAGTCTTCAGGCACTGCAATTTACAGAACTTAAGCCTTTCTTGGTAAGACCACCCTTTTGTTTCCATTCTGTGTACTCACTCAAGCAACTCTACATCCTTCTTAAAATGAGGCCTCCAGACCTGTGTGCAATACTCATTGACTTATACAAAGGGATAATCATGTCCTTTTCCCTACTAGCAAAATTCCTGTATATGCTCTGGCAGTCTGTCTGCACTGCTCAGAAAGTGCTTGACAAAATTACTGTAATTCTGAACTAGGGCTAACATACAGAGATGCAAATGTGCTGTTGAATTTAGTTAGTAATTAAAATACAAAAGCTTTTTCTCATTGGTGATATCTTGAAATATATACAGGGTGTTTCAGTTAAACGTTTCAGAACTTCTAAGAGGGGTAGGGTACATCCTGACAACTCGAAATCATATAGCAATGTGGGGTCGGAAATGCTTTCCTGAAGCGGTGCTGTACACAGAAGCACCATAAAGAAAAGAGACCGTAAGTGAGAAATCGTTTTAATAATACATGAAAAGAAGCAAAAGGTACATGGATTAAAGTAAGTGTTCGAAGTTTCTTCCACGGGCTACAATGCACGCCTCACATCTCCGACGCATGGACATCCGAACATTCTGGAATACTCCAGGCGAATTTCGAATTTCTTCGGCAGCTACTGCGATTCTTGCAACCAGCTCCTCAGCATTGTCAACAGGGGTGTCATAAACTAGCGATTTCATATGACCCCAGAAATAAAAATCAAGACATGATAGGTCGGGTGACCGAGCAGGCCAACGCACGGGACCACCACGTCCGATCCACTGTTGACCAAATGTGACATCCAGGTAGTTACGAACATCTCCGCTATAATGGGCAGGGGCTCCATCGTGTTGGAGCCACATTGTCTGTTGCGTCGATGCAGAAATCTGTTCATCTCTCAAAAGTTGTGGCAATACTTGCTGCAGAAAGATCAAGTAGATAGGTCCGGTTAGACGACACGGTAACAGGTAAGGTCCGATGAGGTGATCTCCCATAATACCGGCCCATACATTGACCGAAAATCGAATCTGTGCTGCACGACGTCGTATTGCATGCGGGTTCTCAACCGCCCAGATATGGTCGTTATGCGTGTTGAAAATTCCTTCCCTTGTGAAGGATGCCTCATCGGAAAACAACACTTCAGCAGGAAAAAGGGGATTTGTAGCACATTTTCCAAGGTACCACTGTGCGAAAGCAATACGAGGTGCATAATCCTCCGGTTGCTGTGTCTGGACACGCTGCCTGGAGTATTCCAGAATGTTCGGATGTCCATGCGTCGGAGATGTGAGGCGTGCATTGTAGCCCGTGGAAGAAACTTCGAATACTTACTTTAATCCATGTACCTTTTGCTTCTTTTCATGTATTATTAAAACGATTTCTCACTTACGGTCTCTTTTCTTTATGGTGCTTCTGTGTACAACACCGCTTCAGGAAAGCATTTCCGACCCCACATTGCTATATGATTTCGAGTTGTCAGGATGTACCCTACCCCTCTTAGAAGTTCTGAAACGTTTAACTGAAACACCCTGTATATATCTAAGCATTGCTATTAGTTAACTTCAATTAATTTTTTGTGAATATCAATAATAAACCCCTATTAACCATAAATTTGAGAATAACACAGTGTGAGTTATTTTTCTATTATCATGGCTGAATTAACTGTACAGACAAACTTGATATATCAGAAGCATTTCTAAAATTTGACTTTTTTTTTTTTTTTATCAAAAAAAAAAAAAAAACGGTAAGGGAAGTGGTTTTGAAGTAATAAATAGGAATATAACCTACCCTAAGAAAAGTATCCAGGGAACCATTGTCCATAAACTCAGTAATAATCATGACAGGATTGCTTTTAGTAACCACTCCTTGGAGATAGATAACATTTGGGTGATCAAATTGACCCATTATGCTTGCTTCTGTTAGGAAGTCCATTCGACACTTATCAGAAGATCCTGGCTTTAATGTTTTAATAGCTACAGTCACTTCAGAGCAACCTGGAATTTTTAATTTTCCACGGCATACATCTCCAAATTCTCCTATAAATATGTTCAAACAGTTATAGTTCATGTTTGTAATGATTTTAGTAATCAATGAATAAGTGAGGAGTGAATAGAGTTTTTTTCATTAAAAATATTTATGAAATTCTCTTCCATATGACAGATAATGGAGATATAGAGTATTTAAACAGAGAAATACAATACAGTGTTCTCTCCAGAAAATTTTGCCAGCCAGGTGGCATTATAAAGTAGCCGGATGGGAAAGTGTAATATTATAAAATTTTCTGTTATTTATAAATGTGACTTAAGCAATCCAGAGCAAAAATTAATTGCATAATTTAACATTATATGCTCCTGTCGCATTGACCTTGATCGCATAGTATGTTCGAATTAATACTGATCAAGATCAGTGAGCAATACCATATGGTACCACGAGAATCACTTAAATTTTAGCCAGGCAGTGAACCCATTCGATAGGTCCTAGGGAGAACACTGTAATACCAATTTAAAGATTAATTACTTTTATTTAAAACATCATTAACAATTAGATGTAAACATTATTTGGGCAAAAAATTTCTGATAAATAAATTACAATTTATAGCCTGCTGCATGTCTGAACAAATATCTAATAAACTTATTTAGCTCCACTCCTTCAAACAAGAGGTGGGGCATGATGTGGCAATGCTGGATGCAGAAGCATGTTGATTAATTTATAGTTTAGTATAAATTCTGTTCTTTAACAAAAGAATGTAGTCCAATGTACCTTGAAATTAGATACTTTTAATAATAGAAAAGACTTGCTTCGTTTATTTATTTTTTCTTCCAAAGTACTGTATTGCTAAAATACAGTTAAACTATGTTATTATGAATTTTTAGCACTTAAGGGATTATACCATATCCCCCCTCCTCAGCTTAAACACTGAATTGCCCCCCCATCATAAATTTCCAGAAAAAAAAATTTAATACTAACCAACAAGAATGACAAATACAACTGTTTAAAACTTTACTTACAAAATTAATTTGTATTGATAAATCTACTTGTCAAAATTTTGATTTAATTTTCTATGGCTGTTTGGGTAGTATAGTATTTATAAGCATTTAAGAATTGGTTAAATAACATGCTTGTATTCGTGGGCCTGTGATACATTTTAAGGTACAGGTCAGTAGAGTAAGAATAAGAAAATTTAATGAGACATTCTTCCTCCAAAGTGAGTTTAATCTAGTATGTACCTTATTAGATGCATTTAGAATACTTATTGTTTAGTTTTATTAATATACAATATCATCTAGATATCTTTTATAACATGTGATTTGTGGGATGAAAGAATTCACGTAGATTTGTTCTATTTTTGATAGTTACAATTCTGATAAAAGTCCACTTAAATTTGACTCATAAAAAAAAAAAAAACTGCAGCCATTATCAACCCACTGCAGGATGGAAGCCTCCTCAATAATTCATGCTGAGGGAAATGGACCATAATCTGCCACACTGGTCCAGTGCGGGTTGGCAGATCAACCTTATTTAGCAGTCAGGGGCTTGAACCCCAGTCTACTCAAAGAGAGTGTGCTATTGCACTCCTGCTCATGACTACTCGGCTACGGAGGCCGTCTCCGAATTCGACTCATAGTAATCTATAAATTTGCCTGAAAGCACTATTTTCAAAGGCAATATAGTTAGCATTAACAAGAAGTTTAACCAATTCAAAAACAGTCCTGATTGAAAATTATCCTTGTAAGGATGGGATTGTTTTCCAGAAGTGATCAAAAAATATGTAGTGCATAAGATACCTGAATATTTGTGTATGGAGAGGTAGCATCCAGTGAAAATAATCTATTGTTTTAATACTGTTAAACAGGATTATATACTAAGAAGGTTTCCATTTTTCTAAAGATAGAAGAATTTGACCAAACAGAGTGGAAATATTGTAGGTTCTAGCTTTTAATTTCTTTAAGTAGAGCCAAACAAATATAATAATTTTTCTTGTAGATATATAATAAAAATTTAACTATCTACTGACAAGAGGTTTTGGTGAAAGTCAAAGTATCAGAAATTACATTGCAGAGTTTATTTAAATTATTATTATTATTATTATTAATATCAATTTATTTCCGAAGAAATGTCCTTTTACAGCTATGCAGCTAGAGGACATGAGTTATATACAGAGAAAAAAACATAAAATACAGACATATGCATTGCATACAGAGCCAGATACAATATACGGCCTTAAACAGCCACTGGTGAAGATACAAAAACATAAAGTTACAACAAGTACAAAAACATAAAGTTACAACAAGTACAAAAACATAAAGTTACAACAAGTACAAAAACATAAAGTTACAACAAATAAAAGTGCATCCGGATACATCGAAGCGTGGATATTGCGGTATCACAGAGAGTCCACCTAGAACTTGACTAAGGAATACATGTCTGCAAGAATGGAAGATCTGTATGTTCTGTCCTTGCAAAGTTTCTCAGCGTCTATGGCTAATCTGTTAAATATTTGGAAGGAGTTGTGTGGAAACATATTGTCCAAGGAGGACATGCTACGCAGCTTCGATCTGTATGGGGAGGTGTTGGACTGGCATCTTCTCCTGTCGGACGGTCTAGCGATGATATCCCAAATATCGGGTGACTTCAGTTTTCCGGATAGAAGCTGAGAGAGGGTAAGAAGGTTCCTAGAGATGATGTGATACCTCCAAGGAAGCGTATTAAGATTGGTGACCAGAACAGATTTTGAGATTGTAGGTGTTAGCCCAGCAACCCTATTTAGCCATTTCAAGATCCAGAATTCCAGGGAGAGGAACCTGGCTTGGTATGATGAGGGTGCTGAGGACCATGTAGTCGAGGCATATAATGGAATTGGGAAAATACAACGAAGAATGTATTTGATGATAAGGTCCGGGTTATGGAAGTTGGAGATCTCTTGTTTTACTGCCCATAAAGCTGAATATGTTTTCGTTCGAGTGGCATTAAAGTGAGGCAAGAAGGTGAGGTCTTTGTCCCAGATGATACCCAAATCTTTATGTTGGGTGACTTTTTTAACTGGAGAATTCGCAATAATGATGTCCACATCGTTGGTATTTTTCTTCTTGGTGATAGAGAGTTGTGCAGTTTTCTCTTTATTAATGGAGAGCCCAATCGCATGAAGGTAGTTTTCCAGTTCATGTAGCTGTCGGTTGGAGCTCACAGTAATAGACTGGAGAGACTGGGGGCATTTTGTGCTGACGAAGAACTTAATATCATCTGCGTAGGTGGTAAAATTAGTACGGTTTGATAGGAAGGGTTCTAAAGATGCGGCGAAGAGGGCGGCAGAGAGAACGCCCCCTTGGGGGAGCCCTCTGGAGCAGAGAATGTGGTGATTATGGTTTTGATTTCTGATCCATAGGATCCTGGACTGAAGGAGTTTCCTAAGGAGAACTAAGATGTTGCCAGAGATTTTGAAATAGTTGCACAGTATGGTACATAATGCATGGGTGGACAGATTGTCAAAGGCCGCCTTAATGTCGAGAAACACAATATCCAGTTGCTCTTTGTTGCTTAAGGTACTTTCAATTCTGAACAGTGTGTCCAAGAGGTTGGTGATCGTGGAACGTCCAGGTAGTACACTATGGAGGTATGGAGGTTTGTGGCCGAACATGTGATGGATGAGAGCAGGAAGTATGGCTTTTTCCAAGATTTTGAGAAAAGTGCATCCTACAGAAATTGGTCTGTAGTCATTAGGCAATTTTGGGTTAGACTTTTTTGGAACTGGAGAAACATAATATGTGTTCCAGATAGCAGGGTAAACTCCTGTTACGAGGACGGAATTGAATGCATCAAGCAAGAGATCAATGATATATACACTGCACAGTTTAACCATGAAAATAGGGAATCCATCCGGGCCAGTGGTAGACTTGTTGGGAAGACTGTTGATGACCTCAGTAAGGCGTTCTTTTGTGATGGCTATTTTATCCAGTGATGTCTGGTTAGCTGGTGGATTAACCCGAATAAAGGGGTTTGGGGCAGATAGGGGCTTAGTTGCGAGCGAATTAGCCCATGCAAGGAAGGTGTCAGTGGACATGGGGGACTGTTGATTCTTGTTGGTGAAGATTCTTTTCCCAAGTTTCATTCTGTGTGCAATCCAGTCATTCTGCGCCTTCCTCCGAGTGCGTAGGAAGCGTGCCCGATGTTTTTTATAGAGTTGGTAGTCGGCTAGATCCCTTGTTTTTTGCCATTTCCTGTATAGTTTCTGTTTCATGATGAAGGCGAGTTTTGCGTCGCTGGTAAACCAGTTCTTGGTCCTGGGAGACAGGCGTACAGATTTGGAGGCCCCTTCACAGGCGATGTCTTTTAACAAGTTTGCTAAATTGGTAAGCGTTTGATCAGGATGGCTAGCAGCAATTTTTTTCCAGTCTGTAGCTTTTAGTCTTTGTAGGATGATTTGAGGTTGCATATATTTTAATGAGAAGATCTTGAGTTGGGATTCTTTATGGTCATGTTGTTCAAGTTGTCGGGGAGAACATAGACATTCACTATCAAAGGAAATTGGGAGGTGATCTGATGCAAACTTAAAAATCGGCGTTGTGAGAGTAAGATGGTCAAGGTTATGAAATAAGAGGTCTAGGTTTTGATGTCGTCTTGTAGGTTGCGTATGGGTTAGTCTAAGGCCTAGAGATGAGAAGGAGCGTACGACGTCCTTCAAAGCAGCTTCGTGTCTTGGGGAGGGCATGTTGAAATCTCCTAAAACAAAGGTGAACATGTGAGGCTTGAGGTGGGTTATAATCCAGGTAGTTAGCTCATCCCTTGTGTCGGGATTATGGTCAGGAGGTAAATATACCGCTACAACTTGAGTTCTCACTTCTTTAACTGTAAAAATTGCAGAAATGGCTACAAATGCAGGGGAGTCGCTGAGTTGTGCACACACAAGGTGATGGATGTCTTTGTAAATGATGGAGACGCCACCTCCACGTTTGAGGTCCCTGCCATTGCAAACATTTTTGTAATGGTGAGGAGTGGCCAAGTGGGTGAGTTGTCTTCCATGGTTAAGCCAAGTTTCCTGGATACAGATGAAATCATATTCGTCGAGCAGGAGGAGAGATTGCAGAGGGGCCAATTTGTTAACAATGCTGCGCACATTTTGCGAGAAGACCCTGATTGTGTGGCATGGATGGAGGTTTTTTGGAATAGATGATTGCTATTGTAGAGGACGAGTAAGCAGGGATTGCTGAGGGGATGTCCTTTTTTCGTCAGAGAAAGGTCTGATAAGTATGCCTGGAGGCCAGAAGTCGGGATCCAGAACTTTTTCGTAGGCAGAGGGTGAACATCTTACTAGAAATGAGGCGTAGCCAGTTTGCCTAGTTTTAAGCGACTTCGATGCGGACATTGTGTTCCACAAGAAACATTCTCTTTATGGAATCGGGGCTTGTTGAGGGTCCAAACCGGGAGACAAATATCTTGGTTCTGGGCAAAGCGACAGAGATGTCATATTTCTCTGCGAGCGTCTGTTTACTAGGGTGAGTCTTTGATAATCGCTTGTTGACTAATGTTGTTGGAATTCTTTGGTTGCCTTCTAGTGGGGGAGAAAATGGGGTGGGGCTCTTGCTTCTCGAAACACATCTCTGGTCAGTGATTCTCGGTTCAGTAGCTTGGTCATGTCTGTCGTGTGGTACAATATGATCATTTCTTTCGTGAAACAGAGTCAACTTATTAGGTGGTTCACTACACGGGTGGCTTTGTTTACTTCCTGTGGACGTTTGTCGCTTTTCTTCTTCTGATCCCGATTCTCAAGTGATTTAAGGAACTTGCAGTAATCTGATTTGATTAGAAGAGTTTCTAGGGCGCTTTCATTTTCGTTAGCCACCCTAAAGGGATTCTTATTGTGCATCTTTTCTTTTTGTGTAAGCAGTTCGGCAGACTCAAGGGGTGTTGTTTGCGTGGCTGCATCCCGTTTTGTGACTATGCAGCGGTCATTAGTGCAGAGACACCGTTCAGCACTTATTTCCTGAAGGGTGCGAGCGATTGTCCCGAGGACTTCACACAATTTTGTAGATGCTTCCTCGATTGCTATTGTTTTTCTTTTCCAATCATCCTCCTGCACCTTCAAAATCTGTCCCGCGAATTCTTTTTCTTTCTTTGCTACATGAGTTTTTAGCAGTGTTATTTCTTTCCGTATTGTCATTAAGCTGGGTTGTTTGGGTGTGGCTGCCGTTCTGCTGTTCGCTGTCGGTGCTGCTTTAATATTTTTGGTTTGACTACTACAATCCAAGTTGTTTTCTTTCAGGAGTTGGGGGGTTATTGCAATCTTGCGTTTTGATTTGGTTTCGCTGCGGACAGATTTGAGTTTGCGACTCATTCTCGTGTGTTTCATACGATTGATTGTGCATTCCGAGACTTCGCTCTTGCGGGGAGATGCCCTTGAAAACTCATGGCTATCAGAAGATTTGTTTTCTTGGGCGGCCTTACCCTTACTTTCGGGTATGTCGCGGTGGTTGCATTGTGGGATCACTGTGGTGTTTATGCCCGATAGGCGCTTTGCCACTTTTTTCATGTTGCCGAATAGGGCTGTTAGTTAGTGAATGGTTGATAATTCTAGTAAGGAATTCACTCTGTTAGGTCGGGACTCCCAAGGACGAAGAGAGGGGGTTCTTTCAGCTTCAAAACAATCAGCCCACGCAGTGAGGGGAAGCTCGCACGGACGACCTTGAGAGAAGCTAATGATTAAGGGACGGGACACAAAAGGCACGTAGAGCGCTGTTGGCTTTTGATATAGCTAATATTAAAATCATAAATATCTTTTTACCTTGTATCTTCTGTCCGGAATCACTTAAAGATCTCGATTGGTGACTTAAATCCGCGTCGGAAGGTATTAAACTTAAGCCATAAGGTTACTGTGGCACTGAAATATTACAGATATTGGAGGAGCACGTTGTAGGACGTCAGCACTGCTCGAACGAGTTTACTGTTCAATATTCAGTCCTTTCCAAAACAACAACTATATTCTCTTTTTTCAGCAAAGCATGCTGATAAAGGAGATACAGTTGTTGCCCATGTGCTTTAAAAATAAATAATTCTTCATTTGTCCGACCAAATATAAATGTAGCAGTACATTGGTAAGTGACAAATTCCCTTCACAAATGCCAGTTGGTAACACAATATTTTTTTTGACCTTTCGATGGAGTGAAAAATCTGACTTCAATCCCTGCTTGTTTTCTAGGTAGAAAATTTGGTGGTAAACTGCAATTTAAATCCTTCTCCAGTAAGTTTTTCTGGCTGAACATTGAGCTTAAATGATAAAAGGCTGACAATATGAGGCTTCTAGAAAGTACTGTTATTGTGTGGATCCTCTGTAACCATGTGACATCCCACCGCTACATATTAAAACAATCTATTTTATTTACATGATGTGCTTACGTTATGCATTTTTTGCTTAAGTTCTCATTTTGATAGACTGCTTGACTGTAACCCAGACCATGAAGTAGTCTACAGACTTTAAGGTTTTTGCTTTTAAAATGGAATCTATTCTTCAATACCAACCTTGTAACCAGTCTAAAAGTATTAATTTCTAACTGTCTTCTCAACTAAGTACTATAGGTTCTAATACCTCATGTGTTTGGGGTTTTCATAAAAAAAAAACAAACTGTTTTTAGCCAGGTCTATCAAAAGTAATATTAATTCAAGCAAATGTAGGGATATTTCTAATTAAACATTTTTAAAAATCAAATATGTTGCTTTTGCATGACATATTTCAATATAATGTTAACATAGCTGTTTATTAAGTTTTCCTTAACTTGCCACAGTAATACTAAACATAAGGCTATAGTATAAAATAAGAATTTCAAAATGTGTTAGCAGATGTGCAATAATAGTAAGTTGGAATTAATCTGAAAACCCATTAAATTTTCTTATTCTGACCAGATCTGCAATTTCTCTTCAATTTAAAACATATCACCAGCTCCAATAAAGGCATGTCATTATAATAGTTTGACAAGTAGATTTGCTAATAAAAATTAATTCTATATACACAGCAATAGGTTAAATTAAGGTTCAATTCCACTATAAATCAATCCAATAAATTACAAACAAAAACCTTTATTTGTATTGCTCACATAAAATAATGAGATGGATCTCTGGTTCAAAAATATAAGATTTTAGTAAAACTGATTTATAAGTTGGAATCTATTTTCAAATTTCAATCTTTCCACAGGCTGGCTGATTCTTTTCAGAAAATAATCTAGCGTATAGTAGTTCTTCCTACTAAGGTTCCACTAGATGTATTCTCTTGAACATAAATCAACATGTGCCATCACTCAAAATCACAAATTTGGTTCTGAGGTTAAGATGATGGATATTCAACATAACTACATAAAATTGTTAATCTCTGAAACCATGGAAATGAAAATACATTGAAATGCTGTTAATAAATTCAATATTAAGAATGGTGCCCATTCTTAATATTGGACTTTTTCTTATATGTTTTTTTTTTTTTTTGATAGTTGTTGGCGCATTGGCTTCTGTGGCCATAATGCACCTCCCAAGGTTTTTGCAGTACTTTGATCCAAGCCCGAGGCGGAATTCGAACCCGCAACCTTTGGGTTGCCAGGCAGGCACTTTACCCACCCGGCTAGCCCGGTCGGCTTTTCTTATATGAGCACATGCATTGCAATCACTCACATGATGCCAAGCGAGCTAATTAGAGATTCTGTTATGTATAGATGAAATTTAGCAACTCCATGACCACAGGCATATTGCTGAAAAGTCATATCTACCTTTGGGCTTGGCAGTTAAGTTTTAAATTTGGTTTGTCTTTTAGCACCTCGTGCTTGTATTAGTATTACATTCTATATTCTGAGGTTTATGGTGATAGGATGCCCATTCATTGTTTAAATTGAGGAGGTAGTATAGCTACTTGGGTGCTAAAATTCATAATGCTATAAGAAATTTTATTTGTGTGTTTTGTATTTAGCAGTACTTTTAAAAAATAAATGAAAATGAAGTCCTTTCTGTTATTAAGAATTCTGTTCTATATAGTGTTCCTTCCCCCCTCCATTTTAGGCCATTCAATGATGAGCAGAAAATTAAAACAATATTGAATTTTTCTTCTTATAAAGTGGAAGCAAACATAATTCTGATACAGTAATCAAAGCTTTTTTTTAGCAGTTTCTGGGTGTTTCCCCTATCAAGTCAGGATATTCACAGCTTGGATAAGAAATTTAAGATAAAAGGAAGCATTCCTCATTCAAAAATAGGCAATAGACTAAAGTAACTGAAAAAAAAAAACAGTCCTTCAAAGTTCTCCAAAATCAAATAGACATGTATTACAAGCAGTGGTGTATTATACCATAAACAAAAAAGACATTTGCCTAAGACCCAAATCCATGGGCAACTGTGCCTGAAGGCTGCCCCACTCACCCCTGGGTTACTACTTACTTTCTAATATGTAGTGAACAGAAATGAAAATGAGTGTTTTTTTATAATATATACACATATATTGGCCCCCTTTAAAATTTTCTCTGGGTACCCTATTATACTGGCACGCACTCATAAGTATGATATACAAAGTGAAATGTCTGTAGTGTGATTGAACTCTTGGAAAATTGTTTACAAAGTAAGGTTAATACAAAGTGTTAGCTGTTAGTACCATACTACTAGTATTATGAAAGTTTTAAATTTTTTTTTGTGAAAAAACATCCTACATTTGTTTATCAATTTTTTAACTTTAACTGTATTTTATTTGTTTCTTTTTGTAAAGGGTAAAAGGTAGTTTTATTGTGTTACATCTAATACAGTCGGTCCTCGTATAACACGTGTTTGCATTACACGAATTCGATCATACACGATTTATAAATAGGGGAACGTTATCTTATATAACACAAACCGAATTCGCTTATACACGATTCGCCTTTGTGTTTACAAGAAATGGCAGTCGAACGCGGAATCACCCCAACTGAACGCAACACGATAGGAATGAAGGAGATTCTGAAAATGTATTTATGTGTTTTATATCAGTGAAGGGGAAACACATTTCACCATAGTAACGTAAAAACCAACACAATTCCAGCTATCGGTATAATCGCAAATGCAATTAGATGGAGTTTACTACCAGTTTATAACAGATTCCAACTAGCAGAAACGCAACTGGAAATTGTTTTTATTGTTTTATGGTAGTAACCCCTAGAAATGTGCTTTAGTAAAATGTGAGGTGTTAATAGTGTATCTCGGGCTTTACAGTGTTGTTTATTCAGTTGCTACATGCACTCAGCTTTGTTTATGTGTATCAAGCGTGCCTCCTCGTTTTGTAATTGCGCTTTATTCCCTAAAAATGAGTAAAATACTTAAAAGGTGTGAAAAGGAAGCATCCTGGCGAAGACACTGCAGATTCAGAGAGAGAAAAAAAAGCAATATGGATAAACAGAGGCGGACTGGCTCAAAAATTCTTATCCGGGAAAATTTATAGTGGCCTCATACTACGGTTTATGGCCAAAATCACACCGGCCTCCGGCCCACCGTGGTTTCCCCCGTAAGGCTTATGGCCAGTCCTCTTCTGTCGATAGAGAAAAAATATGAAATTGTGAAACGCTTTGAGGAAATGAAAGACCATGTGATATTGCACGTGCTACAGACCTAAATGAGGCAACGCCGAGAATTACAAAGAATGCAGAGAAAATAAAAACAACTTTCATAGCGGGAACAACTCAGTGTAATTAAAATCCATTAGATTAAGACACAAAGAATTGGAAGAGATGGAACGGCTGTCATCTCTTTGGATAGAAAATCAAACAAAAAGCAAGTTTGCTTACGATAGAAGCAAAAGTATTATTTTATTACGACTTACGTATTACGTATTATAAAATACGTAAGTATTTTATTACGACTATTTTATTTAATATAATAAATTTTTTTACGAATAAAATACGTATTTTATTCGTATAAAATACTTTTTTAGTATTAAAAAATACTAAAAATACTTTATTATAATATAATATTATTTTTATTACGTATTTTAATCGTTATAAAATACGTAAGTATTTTATAACGATTAAAATTACCCGATTATTTATTGTGTTTGGTAATGTTTTGGTTCCAAATGTGTGTTCAATCTTGGGTGGTCGGCACCTAACCCCACTTTTCCCATAGGGCCTGTTGTTTATATTGCACGAGGGTTTCTAGGAACGCAACTATCGTGCTATACGAGGACAGACTGTATCTGTGCAAATCCACATATAATGCAATTTGAAAACTTTTACTTGCATGCATGCTAATCAGCATTTCGAAAAGCTGATGCAATGAAAATTGGAAAATTTAAATTGCTGTAAACAATATTTTACTTTTGCCATGCAGTTTGCTTTCCTAGGTTTTCAGTTCTGAGTACTTAACCCTAACCTCAATTCTATTCTGATTAAATTAATATTTCTATATTTAGCTTGCTAGCGTAATAATTTTGCTGATGTAGATAAATAAACCCCTGATTTTTCCAAATGTATGTCATATATTAATTCAGAAAAAACGCAATTCTGTTTCACTCATTCTAGATAACATTACTGATATTCCTTTTTATGAATGACAGGGCCTCAAGCACAAATCGCATCAAATGACATTATAAGATATTTATCAAATTTATAGTTTAATTTTTATGAATATGGAAATCTTCCTCATTTATTCATTCAACTGCCGTTTTCTGGAACAACCTTCCTTCATATGTATTTCCTGAAAATTACAATCTACAGAAGTTCAAGTCCAATGTCAACAAATATCTTCTTTCGTCTTCTCAACCTCCAACCCAAGCACGGTACTAAGTACTATAGGTTCTAATACCTCTTGTGTTTGGGGTTCACATAAAAAAAAATCTGTCGTGGAAGTTGATAGATTAAATAAATTTAAGGAGGAACTGGAGAAACATTTAGTGGGATTTTTTTTTTTTTTGGGCTGATGCTGCATATGCTCATACACTTGCTTTCTTGCATCACATGCCACCACTACTACTACTAGTAAAGCCAGCTTACTATCAATAATTGTGCTTTACAGATGTCACTCTACACATGCATACAATTAGATTTAATCTTAATTGTGGAATAAATAATAGATTTCCAGAATCTTCTTTTTTTTTTGAGGCGTACAGTCCTGTGTCGTGGTGTTAGCAATGGGACTCTGGTGGGTCGGTGGCTCCCATAACCTACTGCCACTAATGAAGTTAGTTCTTCATAAGGCCAAGCAGATGGTTCTAATAAATTTAAATAATTTAAAATGTTTTCAACATTATTTCTGTCTGATACAGGACAAATTCATGTGTTGAATTATATTTTCTAGTAATGTATCCCTAGGAAAAAGCATTGAATTTATTATTTTTATTACATGGAATATCTTTAAATTTATCTGACTTAATCAAATCTTCAACTTGAGATTCATGTTTTCCAGCACCAACCTTTAAATTTACCAAAGCCCTTATTATGCGTTTGATTAATTTTTTGAGTTTCCTGAATGTTAGTTGATCTTGGCTAAAGTGCAGTTGAAAGTAATGAAATTTCTTCAAGAATGTCTATCATTAAAGTAAGGTCTTGCAAAAAATTAATGTTAGCTAAATTTCTTTTGCCAGTCCAGAATAAAAAGAAGAACGTGTGGATGTTTGTTGGAAATAACATTCCTGTAAAATTGCTGGTGAAGATAATCCCTACACAGACTGCCACGTAGGGAAGGAGGTGAGGAAAGAAAGCACAAAGATTGCCGTAATAAGCACACCCCAGCTGAATTTTCTGTGTCACCATATATAAGCTTATCGCCCAAATGCCGCTAACCATTGTTGATTAAAGTGCATGCTGCTCTACAGTTTATAGCCATTGTCGGTTTAAAATCAGCTTGTGTGAGCTGGTGCAGTCCACCTCCAACACACCACTGATAAGGCAAAGAGTAATGTCAAATACACAAACTAATGACTTGTTAGATGAATATAAACCCATGCACAAAAAATGGAGCAAGTTAGGTCAGAATGTACACTGAGTGGACAGAAATCCTAGTAATGGGTAGGACAGAAATCCTACCCATTACTAGGTAGGATACCTACCTACCTAGTAATGGGTAGGCCCACCTTTTGCCGGATAAGGGCAGTCACGTGGCAAAACATTGAATCCTCTAGTTCACAAAAGCATTCCACAGATATTTCCATCCATGCTTACTGTACCGCTGTCCATAATTCCGTCCCAGGAATGAAATGGAATTATGGACTCCAAAGCTCGAATGGACCTATCCACAGCATCCCAAAGATGCTTCACAGGGTTCATATCCAGTGAATGGGAAGGCTATTCCATGGTGGTAATATCTGCGGAATGCTCTTCGAACCATGTTCCAGTCACCACGGCTCTATGGGAAGGTGCATTGTCTTGCTGGAAGAGTCCACGATGACCTTGAATGGATGCAGCTGGTCTGCAAGGATGGACACATAACCTGGACCATTCAGAGATGCATCTAGATGTGCCAATTGAACGTGCCCCCGACCATCCACCTGCCTGAACAGTTTCTTGTTGACATGACAGGTGCATAGCTTTGTGTGATTTCCGCCAGATATGCACCTTCCCGTCCACTCGAAATAACTGGAAACAGGACTCATCCAACCAGGAGACCTGTCTTTGATCTTCCAAGTCCAGTGCCGATGTTCTTTTGCCCAGTTGAGGCATAGAGTCCTGTGTTGTGGTGTTAGCAATAGGACTCTGGTGGGTCGGCAGCTCCCATAACCTATTGCAGCTAATTATGGTCTTGGTGGAGACATTTCTGGCACCTCCCTTGAAGTCGGCGGTGATTTGTGCCGCTGTCACTCTCCGGCTAGCTGAAACAATGCGAGACAGATGTCGACAGCCACGTTCATCCACCATCTTTTTCTGCCCACAGTGCTGTCCACGATGAGATGTTATTCTGGAAATGGCATATTCCTGATACATTCTTGATACTGTCAAACGGGGATAGTGCAATTTCTGGAGCACCTCCACGATAGAGTGACCCATGCATCGGGCATCCACTATCATCCCTCTTTCAAAGCTGGTTAACTCATGACATTTATCCATACTGAAATCAAATTACTGTCTAAGTGAATGCAGTGATGCAGTGTACCTATATGCCTGCCAAGTGGTGGGTTAAACCATTAGTGATAGGGGTGACAGGGTCGCACTGCCCAGGAACCAGCTATCATATGAATTCTGTCCTTTCAGTATACATATGCATACAATTCCATCTGGACACAGTAAGAGGGAAAGGCTTTTGTGAGGAATTTTTTTTTTTCCAATCAGAATGACTCACCTTGTAGAAGAAATTGATATTTTTATCTTTGTTCAAATGTGTTCTGTTTCTACAGAATACATTGAAACAAAGTTAGTGCAAGGGTTTTTGTCCCTATTATTAAAGATACCATAAGGGTTCAGGAAAATTTAGAGATAGTTAGTGGGATAGGGTAATATATATACATGTTTATCTGATGATACGAGTCAAAGTAACACTTGAACACATCTCAAAAGTTCTTGTTGTTCCGACAACAGATTAGCAGACACATGATGCAAGAAAGCAAGCTTATACAGCATCAGCCAAAAAAAAAAAAGGAAAACCTTCCCATTTCACTCCAAAAGTTTTTCTAGTTCTGCCTTAAATTTATTTAAACTGTCAACTTCCACAATGACCTGTTGGCTAAAGACAAATTTCACAACTGTCTTTCCTGAATTTGAATTTATGCCACCTCACATTTGTAATCTGAGCAAGAAGAAGTATCCCATCAGCACTGAGCTTGTCCAAACCATTCAAGGCCTTATACACCTCGCAGGCTGCTAGTCTCCAGACACTGCAATTTGCAGAACTTAATCCTTTCTTGGTAAGAGAAACCCTTTGTTCCACTCACCAATCTCGTTTCCCTCCTCTGTACTAATTCCAGCAGCTCTACATCCTTCTTAAAATGAGGCCTCCAGACCTGTATGTGGTATCAAGGTGTGGCCTGACCATTGCCGTATACAAATGGATAATCACCTCCTTATCCCTGCTAGCAAAATTCCTGTATATCATTGACAAGACCCCATGAGCTACTCTTGTAGCCTGTCTGCACTATTCAGAAAACTTCATAGCTGGCTGCACAATAACCTCCAGGTCTTTTTCATTCTCCACATCCCTGAGTGTAGTACCACATAGTTGGTATGTTACTCTGGCAGTTACTGCTATCCAATATGCAGTGTTTTGCTTTTGTCAATTGTTAAACTTTAGTTTCCACCTCTCAGCCCATCTGCTCAACTTTTCCAGATCCTGTTGCAGTAGTGTACTGTCATTAACACTGCCAACTTTCAAATCATCTGCAAACATGGACATTGAGTCTGACATATCTCCATCAATATCATTGAGATGATAGCAAAATGTGTCGATGGTAGCAATGTTTCGGAAACAAGCTTTATAACTTCATGGGGTTTGTTATGGTAGTGAATATAGAAGCACTAACCTTAATTGTGTCTACAATAATGTCAAGAGTGCTATCAATAAAATGAGTTAATCAAGCTCAAGGTTAGACAATTAATGCTGACATAACAGGACTTATGGAAATGTAGTGTCATCCAGAAGAAGAAGATGATGAGTTTTATGATTGTACAAAAAATGTATTTAGGCAGGTTAAACAAGATAGAAGGGATAGTGTGTGATATGCTGCTTATCGAAAGCAGCTTGAGCAACGTCTAAAGTTTTCCAGGATTCAGTACTTATGCATGTCAGCATAGAATCTGCGTGATGTGAAGCAGCTGGATACAAGGGTAAAATTAGATTGGGTGTATGCTACCAATTAGGAAATTGTGATCAGTACAATGAGTCTTTAGATGCAGAATAAAAGGAAGAGAATGTGTGAATGTCTTATTATGAGTATGATCTGCTGCTTATTAATTGGAGCAAGCAGGAGGAGCTAAGCTAAACTAGATGATCATCATTAGCTAGCAACAGCAGGTTAGAGAACACACTAGGGTAAGAATACTTTAGATCTGATCATTACCCATGAATTGGATGACACATAGGGCTCATGAGAACCATTAACAGGAAGTGACACACAGTCCTTTGTTGGAATATGAAGAAAGATATTGCAGTTGTCACAGTTGAAAAGGTATGAGATATAATTTCATTCCTTAAATTATATCCCATAATCCCATTCATGTACAACGAATGGGATTACATCAGTTTAACATGATACATGGCTTCTATCAATTGGACAGAAAGAAGAGAAGCCACAGAGGCCACAACAGTGGCAGCCACACATAAATTGCATCACCCTCTTAAAGATTAATATTTCCTTAATAATTCTCTCAACGGGTAAAATTATGTCATTTCAAGACACTATTGCATCAACTTGTTTATAAAAGCACTTCCTATTCAGTAGCAGTATAGCATACACTTCTAACTCCAAGGTAGCAAAGTGTAATTACTGCCTTGATAGGGAGGGTTTTTCTGAAAAAGGTGCCCATTACTAGTCAAGATTATTTTTAAAAAAAGTGAGACTGGTGATATCAAAAGAAAATCTAACCATAATGAAATAGAAATGTACTATAGCATCTATGCCTCTGCAATCGCCATGCAAGTACCACGGACTTGAAATCCATGTTGAGGTAAATGCAAGTGATTGAACTGTCCAACAAAGAAATGAGTGTCTGAAAGCATATCAATCTTATAAGAAGCCTTACTGATAAAACCATGAGGAAACAATGATGACTAACTTGGACTAAAGAATGTGCTAATTGGACAATTGAGAAATGGGAATCTAATACTCTTTGATGAATCCAAATTTCCCATGGAATGGATGGTAAATACTACATTCTGATAGATCTAACACAGTTTATCACCCGACTGTATTCAATCAACGTTAAAGCTTCCATTGGCCAATCGTTTGAGGATGCATAACAAGCAAAGAAATGGGCAGAATATGTTTTATAAGTGGTACTGTTAATAGTGACTACTATACAGAAATTTTAAAGAAGACTCTTTCTGCCCATCATCAGAGACCACTTTCAAGAGACAGAAAATTGTGTTTTCAAACATGACTCTATGCCTTACAACACTGCATGTAAGGTTAGTACAATATTACATAATCATTTAATACAATTTCTATTATGCTAATTTTTAATTTGTTTATATTTCAAATACTGACTTTTTTTTTTTTTTATCCTTAGGTGAAGAAGTTCATGCAAGACTGCAATGGCCAAGAAATAGTTCCAACTGAAAACTGCTGGAGTGTTATGGGACAGAAATTTACTGATAAAAAGCCATCAAGCAAGACAACATTGCAAGAAATCATTATTCATGGCATCATTAAATATATCAAGAATCTGATACACTCCATACCAGACAGGTGCAAGGCAGTAAATACTAATATTTGTTATAGAAGACAACTAAATACTAATATTTGTTATAGAAGACCTAATGGTATCACAACCATATTTGTTTACTTTGAGTATTTTTTTTACCAACTTATGTTAATTTCAAACATTAGTCACAATGAAAAGGCATTTGTATTTGTAAATAAATATGTATAAATAGTTTTATCTTTAATTTATTTTGTTAAAAATAAAATGCATAATCATTTTGCATCAGTGTATAAAACATTTCAGGCTATGGAGACAATTATTTCAATCTGCAATGCTTGTCTTGGGAGAAGATTTATAGTGAAGCATTTCACTATAAAGAAGAAAAAGAATCAGATCAGACTGTTGCGTGATGGATGTGGAAAAGTTTTAGTTAGCCCAGCTGATTGTTGCTGATAAATTGAATAAGTACTTTGCATCAATCTTTACTGACAAAAGACCCTTCAGGTGAGGAGTGGCTGTACAAGTGAAGCCGAGTAGCATGAATTTAGCGATAGTGAAATTTCAGAAAGTTTATTTATTAGAAAAACTTTCAAGCCTAAAGCTAAGTAAGGCTTCTGGAGTTGATGGCGTATACCCAGTATATTTTGAGGGAGGTTGCCAGAGAGTGTACTGAGCCATTGAGGTTAGCTATGAGGGCACCATTGGACTCTAGATTGGAGAAGTGCCACCATATCCCCCCCCCCAGGGGCTCACATCTGGTGAGTAGGGGCATGGCACACCCAAGGTCCTGAGCTGGATATCATCATTCTTCTCTTTCTTGGTGATTCCCTTCTACTTCTGACTCTCTCTCTTTCAGAGTAACGCAGGAATTTTTTTTTGTTTTGGCTGGTGCAACATAAGCCTCAGGCTTCCTTGAACCATATGGCTAATAATAATAATATCACCAGTATATAAAGGCAGTTCTACAAGCGAAGTTAGCATTAGTAGAGGCATATGATGCAAGAAAGCAAGCATATACAGCATCAGCCAAAAAAAAAAAAACCTTCCATTTCACCCATCAATTTGTTCCAAATGTTTGTCTAGTGTTCTGCCTTGAACTTATTTTAGCCGCTACAACGACAGATGGAAGTTTGTTCCAGCAATCAACCACACAACTATTCTACAACTGAATTTGTGTCCCCTCAGGCAATTAATCTGGGCAAGAGGAAAAATCCCATCTGCATTGAGTTTACTCAAATCATTCAAGGCCTTATACACCTCAATCAGATCACCTCGCAGGTGCCTAGTCACCAGACACTGTAGTTTGCAAATCTTAAGCCTTTCTTCCTAAGAGTAACCCTTTGTTCCATTCACTAACCTTACTGCTCTTCTCTGTACTCATTCCAGCAGCTCTACATCCTTCCTAAAATGAGCCTCCAGACCTGTATATACAGTATTCAAAGTGTTGCCTGACCATTGCCTTATATAAGTGGATAATCACCTCCTTATCCATGCTAGAAAAATGCATGTATACCATTGATAAGACACCATGAGCTACTCTTGTTCACTGCTCAGAAAACTTCATATCTGACTGCACAATTAGCCCCAGGTTCTTTTCATTCTCTACCATCTTGAGTGTAGTACCACACAGTTGATATGTTACTCTGGGGTTACTGCTAGCTATATGCAGTAATTTACATTTGTTAAACTTCAGTTGCCACCTCTCAGCCCATCTGCTCAAATTTTCTAGATCCTCTAGCAGTAGTGTACTGTCATTGACAACCCTGCCAACCTTTGTATCATCTGAAAACATAGACATTAAGCCTGATATACCTTCATAAATATTAATAAATACAGAAAACAACAATGGACTCAACACTGAACCGATGGTGTTCTACTGATTATTTATGAAACATTTGCCTGTCATGATAGGGAGATCATAATCCCACTGTATAAGGCAATTTTAAGCTCACACTTGAAATACCGTGTCCGGTTATGGCAGACCTCACCTAAAAAAAAAAAAGATACTGAAAGGGTGACTGCACAAAGAAAGCCTCTGATTATAGGGTTGCAAGGCTCAGCAACCAGGTGCCTTAGATGTGATGTGATTAAGGTCTATAAGAGTCCAAGTGGGTTTTATTAAAATGAATGATAGTAAAATTTTCACTATTATAAAGGATTCCAGACCTAGGGGCTATAAATTCAAATTACTGGATTGCAGCAAGTTTTCATTTAGCCAGTGACTTGTTGATTACTGGAGCAAGCTACCTCCTTTGGAAAAATTCAAAGGTCAACTGGACTTGAGGAGGGGGTCACATAATTAGCTTTTATTTTTTATATCCTTATATATTTACTGTTACTTTTTCTTTATTTATTATTATTATAAATTTTTTTTTTTTTTTGACTGGTGCAGCAAAAGCCTGTGGCTACCTTATATTATGGTTGCTAATAATGTCAGCCATATATGGTTTGTGATTGGATTTTTTGCACACTGTTTTTGGCTCCTATATATTCATCATTATCCTGATCATCACAATTGTAGGTATTTTTGATCACCTCTGATTACTTGAACCCATGTCACTTTTCTTGTGGGGTTTCTTTAAAGTGAAGCTGTTCTGCAGGAAATCTATTACATGCACATACTTGAGAGCCATGATTATTCAGTTATTTTATGCAATTGGTAATTAGATAGGTCTGGATTCAACTCTCATCAGAGAGACAGTGAAGAAATTCTTTAATCAAGACTGCAATTGCATTATTACAAACATTTGTATAAGCCTTCAGGAAACTGTTTATCAAAATAGAGGACATATTGAACATTGGGTAAAATAAGAATGTTTTTCCAAGAATCTGATCATTAAAACTCAATTTTTGTAATAATAAATGAGTTTCTTAAGAAATATTTAAGTGTATCAACATTTCATGCAACAGCCTATGTGGTATAGGGTGCTGCATGAAAGGAGGGTAGTGGATTAAAGCAAGATATATATTGACAAATTTTACTTAAGAATATTTCTGTTGCTTACCTCCTCCAATTATGGCCTCAATAATGATGAAGGATGTATCAATCTCTTTGGTAAAGTCTTGAACAGCCTGATTCGGATCTTCATATGTATGCGGATCTACATAACTCTTTGAGCCTCCAGAAGTGGTAAAGAGTGGAGTTAGTACTGAAAATAATATGAACTTGTTATAATTAAGCAATTTAAGAATATCCAATGATACCAACATATACAGCTTGTTTCATAACATGTGGATCATACTTTCACTACCTGAAGACACTTTTATCTGCAGAAAAAAAAAAGTTCATATAGGCATGTATTAAGTTCTGAATATTATGGCTATTTAAAGAATGGCTTCCCAGAGTTTCCAATGGTAAAAAATAAAACAATAAACTAGAATAAGCAGCCACATTCCCAATGAAATGTTTATTCATACTAGGTCCAATTTTGCTTATTCTTATTTATTTTTTACTGTTGAAAACTCCATTTTTTGGTGCATCCACAAATCTGTAAAGCATCTACTATTTTCACCATGTTCATCTGTCTACATGTAAGATTTCCCCTTCCAGTGGACAGCTTTTAATGAAATTTTATATTACAGTAATACCCCGAAGTTACGCGATAGGTGGGTCCGACAAAAATCGCGTAAGTCGAATTCGCGTAAGTCGGGGTATAACTTTGCATATAAATACATATAAATTTTGCTTAATTGGGACCAAGGACTAACAAAAACACTAGTTTAGAAGAAAAATATTAATAAAATTGCAGTTCTTTATACATATTAATACAAAATATGTATTAAAAAAACAAATGACTTACGTTAAAAAGTTATTTCGATGTCGATGGCTTCATAAAATCTAACAAATTCGTCCGACGACACAGCGCCTTCTTTTTTTCACGCAGAATTTCTTCGTAGCAAGCTGATAATTTTTTTATTCCTTGCTTTGTAGCTATAACGCGTTCTTCGTTGGAGTCTATGTTTTCTAAAATTTTTAAGCCCTTTTCAATTTTCAACCTGTCAAGTTTGCAATTGTCATGTGCTTTTCGCCGTTGCTTCATTTAGGCCTGTAGCACGTGCAATATCACATGGTCTTTCATTTCGCTCAAAGCGTTTCACAATTTCATATTTTTTCTCTATCGACAGAGGCGGACTGGCCATAAGCCTTACCGGGGAAACCCCGGTGGGCCTGTGTGATTTTGGCCATAAACCATAGTATGAGGCCACTATAAATTTTCCCGGGTAAGAATTTTTGACCCAGTCCGCCTCTGTTCATCGATAATTGCTTTTCTTTTTCTCTTTGAATCTGCAGTGTCTTCAGTACGCTTCCTTTTCACACCTTTTAAGTATTTTACTCATTTTTAGGGAATAAAGCACAATTACAAAACGAGGAGGCACGCTTAATACGCATAAACAAAGCTGCGCGCATGTAGCAACTGAATAAACAACACTATAAAGGCAGAGATACGCTATTAGCACCTCACATTTCTAGGGGTTACTACCATAAAACAATAAAAATCCAGTTGCGTTTCTGCTAGTGAAATCTGTTATAAACTAGTAGTAAACTCGATCTAATTGCATTTGCGATTATATCGATAGCTGGAATTGTGTTGGTTTTTACGTTATTATGGTGAAATGTGTTTCCCCTTCACTGATATAAAAAACATAAAAGCAGCAAAGTTGAATTTTGTTCATCTTTCGCTCTCATTCTCCGCCGTCGCACCGTATATCGATAACATATGAAAAAAGACCTTGAAGATAGTGGGCGGCAGCGTTGCCAAATGAAAAAATCAAGAACCGCGTAACTCCGAGTTCGCGTAAGTCGGGGTATTACTGTATTTGAGTATTTTAGAAAGATCTGTCAAGCCATCCCTAAAATTTCAAGTTCCATGTACATGAATGGAAGTACGTTTTGACTTATTAACATCAAATTTTCAGCATGGTCCTTAGTTCCTGGGGGATGGCATGAGAATCCATTTCAATATGATTATCTGCTTCCCCTCCCTACATAGAAAGAGACAGTTTTACAAATTTCAGCATTAATTGAGAATGCAAAGTAAGATCACATCAAATTTTCAGTATGTTTCATAGGTTTCTTGAAACTTTTAAGACCAATTAAAATTTTATAGCACCCTCCAAAAGTTTGCATAAATGAAGGTATACAGTAAACCCCCGCTGTTCACGGGGGTTATGTTCCTGAGAAATGCTGTGAATACTGAGTTATGGCTCCCGTAGTAATAAAGGGGTTCCGTTCCAAAGTATGAAATATATAAGAAAAACTAGTCTAAAATGTTGTCTATGTATGTATTCTATGTACCTTCATAATATGACTATGTACATAGACAGTACATAGTGAAATGCAAGCATATGGCATCGAAATGAAAATAGGAAACAATTAAATATTAAATGTAATATTTATTAGAAATTTCAAACAAATCTTTCAAACCAGCGCCTTTGCTAACTAAAAAACTTCACACGTCAGTGCTATCACCCGTTTCGCTAAAGTGTTGATAAAGGAATTTTGTCTTTTCACGAATGATGAGTGAACTTAACGGAATTTTATTTTGAGTTCGGTCTTCTATCCACAGATTTAAAGCTTTTTCCATTTTTTCTAATTTAACATCAAGAGTTACAGAGCAAATTTTTGAAGCAATTAGCGTGTTTTCAAGGGACACTACGGCGGATTTTTTCTTCCGATTTCTTGATTGATCGTACCGTTGACTCATTGATTTTATAATGTTTTGCCACTGAGAAGACACTTTCACCATTAGAAATTTTGTCTAATAACTCAATTTTATTCGCTAATGTCATCACCTTCTTTGATCTTTTCACAATTCCCTTGTTATTCGCAGCCATATTTTTGTAGGGGTTAGAAAGAATTTGTCCACAATAAAGTCACTTTCTTCCGTTAACACATTCGAAAAAGTCTGTTTTACACTGAAAACAGTAGATTTATGACTTTTGTACGCATATCAATTTATAAATTGATAATTATAAGCATATAAATTAAAAGCAAATGACGAAACCTTCCATGACAAGCGCATAACACATACTGAACAAGGATTAGCGAGAAACATCCACGCTCGCAATTTTGTCACCCATCTCCCCCCACCCACTGAGCGCTGTTTTGACTGGGAAAGATAATTTTAGCCATGCTCATGTTTTTTTATGGCGGAAAATGTTCACAGCGCTTTAAAATTCACATTTTTTTAGGTTTCATTTTATATTAAATAAGCGACCGTGAATAGCGGGGGTTTACTGTATTTCAAACATTACTTAAGAAGGGAAACTAAGAAACTAAATTTTCATCACATTTTATTGATCCCTGCAGAAGTTTTTAGGTCTGGTTTCATGTTATAGATCTGGAACAGTAGCTCTGATCATTTTCAACATATCAGCACTTAGAATATTTTTTTGGACCAGTGATCCAAATATTATGTCATTAGGTAACTCCCTGCATGCACCCCCCTCTCCTGCTCCTCTCAAAAACTGCTGCCCATCAGTGGATGTTTTAGTGAGCACTTCTTGAGTATACCATAGTACAGAACAGATGTGGTTACTGCTGAGGTGCACTAACTGATGTTCAAACATTTAACTTGTTTAAAATTCAAACAGCCATAACCATTCAAAATCAGACACATATTTATATGAACTTTTTTTCATTGTTCACTGGTCCTGAAAGTACAACCCACATGTTATGAAACACTTTGTATTAGAAATGAATAATACACAGAGGTGGAAGCAGAATTCTTGTGACTGTCAAATTCCATCTGCAGAAATTATAATCTTCATCTACATATTTTATATAATTTTGATTATATAAAATATGTAGGTGAAGGGCAAAATACACAGAAATTATGAATGTACTCAGTTTACACTACACTTGTGTTCAGATTTTTTTTGAAGATAGTAATGTGCCATAAGACGACAAACAATGTGAGTCGTGGCATTTCAGTTTCTTCTAAACTACCATAAGGCTGTGGCCGTATATAAGAAACTACAATCGCCTGAAGTGCATACTAAGTTGAGGCCTAAAACTAGAGAAAGAAAGCATTAGAAGATCTTCACCAATAAATATCCCCTCTTGATGGAAAAATTAATCAGTATGGAGAGGGAGAAAAAAAATGGATAAAGCAAGGATGATAGTAGCAATGTCCTCTAAAGCTATTGGTGTCAAGCAGTAACAAATGACTCATTCTACTAAAGATAATAATCATCTTTTAAGGGCACAAAAGGTGATATAGTTGTACACGTTGGCACTAATGATATTAAGAGTAGGAGACTGGCAGAATTACTTAACAAGTACAGGTCACTGTTGAACGAAAGCCGAGAATTAGGGTTGAATTTGAAAGTGTCTGCAATTCTGCCCAGACACGATAGGAGGGAGTATATGATGAGAGCCTTGTCGATCAATTCGGCCCTGGAAAGATTATGCAAGGCTCAAGGGGTAGAATTTTTTTCAGCATGGACTGTACTTGTTAACAGGAGAGATTGCTTCTACAGGGATGGGATACACTTAAATAGAAAGGGTGCAAGAATATTTGCTGATGCTATCGAGGCAGTGTTAGGTGGGTCGCAAAACTGCTAGCTTGGGGGGAGACAAAGACCAATAAATTGACAGTAGCCACTGGCAGAGGTGAAAGAGATTCTTGCACTGCTTCTATTAGAATGAGCAGAAGCCTGAAAAACAAGATGCATGATATTTCAGAGACTGCTGGGAGCCATTGCGGTACAAGTAAACACATGGGTTGTGTTAGGGTAGCTAAGAATAGAAACAGGTGCAGGTATACTTGCGTGTACACCAATGCTAGGAGTTTAGTAAATAAATTTGATGAATTTGAGGTATTGCTCAAAACATCAAAGGCAGATATTGTTGGGATATCAGAGACGTGGTGTCACACAGATATAAGGGATGCAGAACTGGAATTTGGGGAGTACAACGTCTACAGAAAGGATAGACAGGATAGGAAGGGGGAGGGGTTATGCTATTAGTTAAGAAACATATAAAAACCAAGGAAGTGAAGCCAGTCGACATCGCTGGACAGTGCAGTGTTGAGTCAGTTTGGTGTGACATAAGCATTGGGAGATCAAAATTGAGAGTAGGAGTGTGCTATAGGCCTAATGACTCTGATAAGTATAATAAGAAATTGTACAGGGAAATCAGTAAATCAGTAAATCTTATAATGGGAGATTTTAATTTCCCAGATATTGACTGGAATTTGGGGGCTGGTCACTCACACACTAGCAGGGCTTTTGTGGATTTATTGGATGATTGTTTTCTACATCAGCATGTTCGGGAGGCAACTAGAGGGAGTAATACTCTTGATTTGATTATCAGCAGTGATTCTTCATGCATTAAGAATCTGCAGATAAATGAACCACTGGGTGGCAGTGATCACAGTGTGCTGAAGTGGGATTTACTCAAAGAGATAACTACCATTAGGGGTAAAGGGAAGGGTTATTGCTTCCGTAAAGGCGACTACGATGGACTGAGACAGTATTTAAATTCTATACAGTGGGACCAACTGATGATGTTACCAACAGCAAATTCAAAATGGGAAGCATTCAAAGAACTTATCTTGGAAGCTACTAGGCTTTACATACCAACTAAGAAATATTGTTCAAGGTTTAGGCCAAAATGGATGTCAGATGAACTAATAAGGCATATGGCAGAGAAGAAAAATGCATGGGATACTTACAAATTAACACATGACACAGAAGCCTATGATAGATACAAGTTGATATGCAACCAAGGCAGGCGAAGGCAGATTACGAGAAATCCTTGGCAAGGGATGCAAAGAAAAACAGCAAAGAGTTCTTTACTTATGTAAACTCTAGAAGGAAGGGGATGAATCATATTGGTCCACTTGATATTGATGGGTCAACTGTTGATGACCCTGCTCAGGTAGCTAACAAACTAAATGAATATTTTGCATCGACATTCACACATGAGGAGTTATTCAGCGAGGGGAATGCCAGAGGTGTATTCAACTCTAGCAGTAAGCTACAGAATCTTGAAATAACTGGGAGTAAAGTGGAGGAGAAACTGTTGAAGATAAACACAAGAAAGGCACCCAGGGTGGTGGGATCTATCCAGTTATATTAAAGGAGGCAGCAAAGGAAGTAAGCAAACCCTTAGCCATAATTATGAGAGCTTCCTTGGACTCAGGGGAGGTACCCATAGACTGGAAATGTGCAAATGTGACCCCAATTCACAAAGGAGGATCAAAGGCTGACACAAGTAATTATAGACCTGTGAGCTTAACTTCTGTTCCAGGAAAATTAATGGAGGCACTGGTTAAAGAAGCACTGCAGGATCATTTAGACAAGACTTCAGTTATAGCTCAGACACAGCATAGTTTTTGTTAAGGGGAAGTCTTGCCTGACCAATTTGATTGGACACTATGATGTGGTCACAAAGGAACTGGATGCAGGGAATAACTTTGATATCATATATTTGGATCTTAGAAAGGCTTTTGATACTGTTGCACATGGAAGACTGCTACACAAATTGGAGCAGTGTGACATTGGAGGCAAATTGCTGCTATGGATAAAGGGGTGGTTGAGGGGGAGAAGACAGAGAGTGGTAATCAATGGACACTGCTCATCGTGGACAAATGTTATTAGTGAGTCCCTCAGGGTTCAGTGTTGGGTCCATTGTTGTTTTTTGTATTTATAAATGATATTGATGATGGTATATATCAGGCTTAATGTCCAAGTTTGCAGATGATACAGAGGTTGGCAGGGTTGTTAAGAACACACTAATGGCAGTACACTGCTGCAACAGGATCTAGAAAAGTTGAGCAGATGGGCTGAGAGGTGGCAAATGAAGTTTAACATTGACAAATGTAAAGTACAGTGGATTCCGGTTAATCGGGGCAAACGTTTATTTGGTGCAAATCTTAAAAAACAAAACCCAATCGAGAAAATAGCCAGGCTTTACTTCACTTAATTGGGACAACATGCCATTTAATCGGGGCAGGAGACCGCAGCACTGGAGATTACCTTACGATTGTCTCTGATCATACCATGTGGTTTGGTCGGATTTCTGGAGGTCACAACCATAAAACAATAAAAACAATTAGCAGTCACCTGTTTATTGGGCTTTTCTGTTTAGTGCAATCTATCATAAAGAATAGTAAACTCGATCTGATTGAATTTGCGATAATACCGACAACTGGAATTCTGTGGGTTATTATGGTGACATGTGTTTACACTTTCATGGAATTTTCAGAATCTCTCTTCATTCCTATTTTTAAAGCTTTTTAATTTGTTATTAAAGTTCTCACTTGCACGTATCGTGTTACTTGTGATTTGTGTGTGCCGTGTTTTTTGTTATTGATTGCTTATCTTTTTACAGTTTTAAATTTTAACCCCCACCCACAAATGTCAGTGAACAGAAATGTCAACTAGTTAGTATGTACATATTACAGTACGTATTAATTATTCCGATTATCACGTATATTCTTCCGATTTTCAGGTATCATTTAATTTTTTAATTGATAAGGTAATAAAGGGTAAATTTGTGCTTAATATATCTTTACTTTTATAGCCTGTGAATAATATTCCTCCTATTTTCGCTAATTAGAATTGCTGTTTAATAGTACTGTATTAAAATTCAATTCACAAACGTGATCACAATGACCGGCGCTTACTACACATCATATAGCGAATGGTGCTTTGCTATGGTAACTCCCATAACGTGATTTGATTGTACAGTGAACCAACTGTAAAGCGGGGGTCCATTGCATTTTTAACTTTTTTTACATGAAACTTCGGATAATTGGGGCAGCCGCTTAATCGGGACAAAATGCACTAGTCCTGATGTGTCCCAAATAACTGGAATCGACTGTACTACATATGGGAAGCAGTAACCCCAGAGTAACGTATCAACTCTGTGATACTACACTGACAGTGGTAGAGAATGAAAAGGACCTGGGGATAATTGTGCAGGCAGATATGAAATTTTCTGAGCAGTGCAGATGGTCTGCAAGAGTACCTTATGGTGTCTTGTCAATGATATACAAGAATTTTTCTAGCAGATATAAAGGTGTGATTATCCCCTTGTATAAGGCAATGGTCAGGCCAGACGGCCTCATTTTAAGAGGGATGTAGAGCTGTTGGAACAACAAGTACAGAGAAGGGCAACAAGATTAGTGAATGGAATGAAGGGTTGCTCTTATGAAGAAAGGCTTAAGTTTTGCAGATTAAAGTGTCTGGAGACTAGGCACCTGCGAGATGATCTGACTGAGGTGTATAAAGCCTTGAATGGTTTGAGCATGCTCAATGCTGATGGGATTATTCCTCTTGCTGAGAGTAATCACCTGAGAGGTCATAAATTCAAATTGAGGAAAGACAGTTGTAGGATAGATGTGCGGAAGTTTGCTTTTAGCCAGCGGGTAATTGATTGGTTGAACAGACTTCCATCTTTTGTTGTGGAAGTGAATAGCTTAAATAAATTTAAGGCTGAGCTGGACAGGTATTTGGAACGAACGGAGGGGTGAAATGGGAGTGTTTTTTTTTGGCTGATGCTGCATAAGCTTGCTTTCTTGCATCATATGCCTCTACTAATGATAATAATGGTAAATCTTTTACTTTCAACTCCACCTCCTTCTGTTGACTTAGTTCTTTAGCCAATTCTTCAAAGTCGTCATTGGAAAGTTTCTGTCCATGGCTACCCAGTAGCTCTGTTACATCTTCAGCTGTAAATGCATCCAATCCTGTCTCTTGCACCAGCCTGCTAATGTCTTCAACAATGTCCTCCACTGGCTCTAATCCTGCGAAGTTGTGTGTGTGGGAGAAGTTTGTGCTACCTCCATTCAAACAGTTCACTAATGCTTCCTTCCAAGCTGCACTGATGTTATTAATGCCCTTCGAAATGTCGGATGAGTGTCAATAATCCTTGACAGTTTTGTCTGACCTGTCCAAAACTCTCACTATTTCCCTAAATATTTGGAAGAGGTAATAGGCTTTAAAGATTGCTATTACCCCCTGGTCAATTGGTTGCAAAAGTGAAGTGGTGTTTGGTGGCATGTAAACAACACTGATATCTAGAGTTGTTCTGACTTCAGCAAGGTTTGCAGGATAGCCAGAGGCATAATCCAAGGGAAGAAGAGCCCTGGTTAGTAAATCATTCTCTTGACGAAAACAGAGCACAATAGGGCAAAAAATAGTTTGTGTACCAAGATTCCTTGTGTCATGCACGCCTTCTGTTCCATTTCCAGTAGACTGGCAACATGGCTTTGTTTAGGCCCTTGGGAGCAAGTGGTGTCTGTGAAGGTACACCAACATTGTTTTAATTTTAAAGTGCCAGCTTCTGCTGGCACTTTAAAATTAAAATGGGATTTGTGCCCAGCAGAAGAATTAGCCTGTCTTTTGCAGCCTCGAAACCTGGTGAAAACTGCTCTTCATGGGCATTGAAGGTTTGTGATGACAATTTCTTACAATAAAGCCCAGTGTCATCAACATTAAAAATGAGATCAGGAGGATAATTAACCCCTTCTGCAGTGGCTTGAAACTTTGCAGGAAATTCTGAAGCTGCCTCGCCACTTTATAGTGGCACTCACTTTGAGATTTAAATCGCATGAACCATCCCTTGCTACCTAAAAATGTCTCATCACCACGCTCTTTTTTCTTAATATTTTCAAAAATTGACTTTGCCTTATCAGTAATAGCAGCTTGAGTCAATGGAAAGTTTTTTTGATTTAAATCATCCACCGAAAATGACAACGATTTCTCCATTTTTTTTAAAAGTTTGCTTATGCTATAACTTACTGCCATAGCATTGGCTGTTTTATTTTATCTGCAATTTTTCATTATGGTACTCACAGTTGATGGAGGCAATTTTATACTTCTACAATTAGAACATGTCTGACCATCTTCCATTCTCCCCAATTACATCCATCTTTTTTTTCCAACATGATAGATCTACATGACTTTTTAACAACATTTTCACATATCCTCACTAGACATTTTATTAATTTAATCCAAACAATTTTTAACTAAAACTGACAAAGTGACACCATAGAATAGTGTCCCAACAATAGCACAACCAGTAAACTGAGTGTTTCTCTCCTCTTATCTCTAATCACCTCATCTGTCATTGGCTTAGATGGTAGATTGGGATAGCTCTCATCTCTAATTAGCTGTGCTGTTTCTTTACATCATATCTGGTATTTATAAAAAAATTTTATAGCTTTTTAATATTTTTGGTCTTCTGGTTTCAAATCCATTGTTATGTGAATCATCGCAAAACAAGGGCTACCTGTACATAAAAGTAGTATTAAATGGTGAAAAATGCTACAGAAGAACTGAATTACCATTTCACAGGCATCAATCTATAGCACTAGTAAAGAAGCAGCAATAATAATAAAAAATTCTTTAAAAATAATTGGTTATTGGGAATTGACATGCTGATATTATTCATCACAGCAGTTGAGCATAATCAGAGATATGTACTAACAAAAACATTTATACTTGATGTTTTTACTTCAAACTTGTAAAGCCAATTAAATTGGTGATTAGGTTTCTGAAAAAATAAAAATAACACAATTTAAGAAATTGACTTCAGCCTTAAGAAGTAAAAGGATGTTTAAAATAAAATTCTTAAAAAAAAAACCAGACTAACATTAAAGTAACAGATTAACAGTAAAGCCATTTTCACCACTGTATTATTAATTACAGTTAATCCAATTAAAAAAATAAAAGTTGACTTCATTTATTAATAAACAAAAAATGCTAACTAATTTTAAGAAAAAAAGTATTCCATAAAAAACAAAGTTAAAGAATAAAATAACCTTTGACTCTCTTACTTTCCCAGCTGTGATATTCTAATTTTTCAACTGGTGGCTTCTTTTTTGAAACATGGGAGTTCCTGAAAAAGAATAATTAAATACAGTGTATTGTTAAATATATCTATAAATAAATAAATTATATTTTATGAAATTAAAATATCTAGCATATGTTCTGGTTCTTCCTATTCCCGCTTTAATTGTTGTTGCAAGGATTTCCCTCCTTGCTCTGAGGAGAAATCAAAGCTTTGAAAACAATATTTCTGAATTTGATCTATTAGTTAAGTGATTTCATTGGGTACAGAAGACCATTACAGATTAATTACTTAATCTCCCAGCAAACATACTCATGCTATGCATAAAAAAAACATTCATACATTCACAGAATCTTAAATTCTAAACTTAAAATTTTAGTTTTCCTTTGGTAGTTTTAGAAGTCAGAAACCATTGAAGGAATTTATTCATTCAGTGTATTAGAATTTCAAAAAATATGGCCAAAATAATTCAAACTCTTAGGGATACAGTGTGCCAATTCATAAAAGATTTTTTGGATGTGCACTTGCATTATATAATATATAACTTAAGATACAGCTACAAGATTGTTTATCAATACAGCAGCCTTTCAAACGTTAAGATTTTTCTATTTCTGTTTGGATAGACCATTAGACACCACTAACTGACTTGCACAGATTGCATCCACTCAAGGAGGATAAGATTCCACATCTGAGGGACCAACATAGATCCCTGAGGGCATTCTCGATAAACCTTCCTAAACTAAATTTAGGCTTCACCGTAACCAAATGGTCAGACATATAAAACATAAATCAACAATCTGCCAGACAAATATGTTCCAGTGTGCTCTCCCACCATAAAGAGTTAGATGCCCTCGAAATCAATGAAAACAACTAAAACATATTTGCTAGTGTTTTCTTCAATGGTACAAACAAGGTCCACCAAAGCATCCTGAGCTGATCTACTGTGAGTGAATCCACACTGGCACTCGGATCAGAGATTCTTTTTGTCTAATATTTCATTTAAATGAAGGTACAACTTTTCAAAATTGCGTAATAATGCAATTGGTCTAAATGATCTAGGCTCACTGACAGGTTTATTCGGTTTTGGTATAAATTTTACTAACTCATTTTTTCAACGTTTGGGAAAAATTCCCTCATGAAGATATCTATTCATCAGTTGAAGAATAATCTTTGGCTTAAGTTTTGCCACAAGAATAATGAATATATTCTCAATCTGGTCAATTCCGAGGCATTTATTAACATTTTTATTCTCTATAACTGAGAATAATTCATAACGAGTAATGGGCAAAGTTTCAGCTCCAATATTATACATTAGATTCGCTCAACAAGGTGCAGTGTAGAATCATCCTCAGGAAAGAGATTATCCAATAATGCATTTATTATCTCAGTCCAAGATGAGGTTTCAATTGAGTTCACTACCACAGTTCCACTGATTCGTTTATTGACAACAACTGTTGTCAATAAACGAATCATTGACTCGATTCACCGATCAATCCTTCTGACCATTACTCGAGCTTGCAGCACAGCGAGCACGCATGCCCTGCAAGTCCTTGCTGGTGTCCTTCCACTGGACTTAGAGATTATTTGACGGGGCCTCACGCACCACCTGGACAAGGGTATCCCACAGACATGTTTGGGATTCACCACCGACATCATCAATAGCAAGACTATGGAAAAGAAAAAGCTGCATGCTCACCTGCTGCAGGTGTGGCAGGATAGATGGGCCACCTCGCAAAAAGGCGAAATCACCAGAAAGTTTCTGCCCAACATTGGCCGGGTTTTTCCGAACGTCCCACCCTGGTTTTCCCTGGGCCTACAAGTCACATACCTACTGACAGGACATGGAGCTCTGAATGCAAAGCTATCCCTACTCGGAATACAAGAAGATCCCACCTGCACCTGCGGGGGGGGGCTGGAGAGCTGGCAGCACCTCATGCATGATTGCCAGCTGTATGACGACCTCCACAGTGCATTCATCACCAAAATACAGTATCTACCATACGGCCAGGAGCACCACATCTTGGACACCAGGGAAGAATATCAGGCTTTCTCCAGCTATGCACTGGCCCTGTTCAAAGACGGAGAGCTCTTATCGCAGCAAACTGCAATCAACCACTGACACAATAAGGAAATGAACAAACCTCGAAGGAAATCATCCCACGGGAGACGCCTGAACCCAATGGCCTCCGATAACAAGGCACTAAACCCTGAAGTGGACCTAAAGTTGAATAAGTGAGAAATGACTCTATAAACAACATTGACGCAAACACCACATGGATGGGAAATGTCACAAGAAAGACCCCACAAACGCCGACGAGCAAAGTCGGACCTTTTGACGGTAAAGACTGCAGAACGGACGGGAACCATCCCATGAACGATTATGCTTCGGTCCGATCGCTCCTGGAAATGGACTAGAACCACTAGCAGCTCCGCTGCCAAATGCTATATGGCGAGCTGAATGGGGTACCCTTATCCTATTCATCTTAAATTCCCTATCCCAGGCAGGAGGGAGAGGAGACATGCTCTGTTTCCTCTCTCCCCTGCCAACCCATCTCTTCACCTGGTGAGGCATGCGCCTGCCTCACTGACCACCTGAGGTCGCCTTCTCTATCGTCCCCATGCTTCTGCCTTCCCCCCCCAGTCTTCAGTCTCTTCCCCCACTCTAACTGTATACCTTATCCATGGCAGGGGGAGATAACTCTTCTTCGTCTCCCCCACCCGCCATCCAAACTCCCCTCTGGTGTAGCATGGGCATGCCATACTGTCTAGCAGGGGTCATCTCCTCTATCGATCCCTTACTTCTACTTCTACCCCCACAGTCTTCAGCCTCCCCTCCCTCCCACTTTTATCTTTCATCTAACGTATAGCACACACGTCTAAATTTAATAACAACAAAATTCTGCCCGACCTATTAGGCCTTTTAACACATCTTTCTAGCGTTCAACCCCAACCAGCGATTTCCTAACAGCAATCTCCTTAAGAATTAATGTCAAACGCGTATATATATATATATATATATATATATATATATATATATTTTTTTTTTTTTTTTATTACTATTTTATTTTATTTTTTACTTTTATTTTTATTTTTTTATTTATTTATTTTATTATTTTTTTTTATTTTATTTATTTTTTTAGGTCCTAGCCACTGAAATCCCAGGAAACTAGGTGGCAGGACCTGCCGGAGCAACTCGTCATGATTCTGGACACCCGGTTAGCCTCCACGTGGCAAGGTATGGGCAACGTCGGGCCCCGCCAGGGGCCTGGCGGCCAATAAGCCGGACAAACAATGGGCACAACAGATCACACTGCACAGACATGGCCCACACACTTTCAAGTCTCTGGCTTGACAGTGTACTGTCCTCGATACAGCGAACATACGCGGAGATGGGAGAAATCCCAGGCGCCATCTGACACGAACATACCTTATACCACAGTTCCAAAAATTTCTGCCGTAATTACCTTATTTCTCAAAATTTTATATAAGACCCCACAGATCAGAACTTCCGGAGCTTCGGACGAATTCCATCCATGTATCTATCTTCTGTATTGCAATCTCCTTTACATAATGCTTTTTAAGAGACCTGTATTCCAAATAATACCTCTCAACCTCAAATCCAGAAAGATGCCTGTTTCTCTGATACTTGCATCTTGCTTGATATACCTGTTTTCTAAGTCCTGACAGTTCAGAAGACCAAGGACAAGTTCTTGCATTAACACATTTTTTCTTAGCTGCTTTAAAAGAAGCAGCTATGAAAAAAATGTGTAGAAGCTCTCAAAATTGTAATTTGAATCCTATTAGCAAGTTCAGTGACGTTCAGGGAAGATTGTAAAAGTCTCTCACTGGGAAAATCAAGATTAAGAGAAAGGTCAAAAACCATCTAATCAATATTTTTAATAGAAAAACCGATCAACTCGGGCTGTATAGATTGCACAGAACTTGGAACACCTCCTGTCACATCAAACAAAATAGCATGATGATCACTTATCTCTTCCAGGAAGTATGCACACTGCAACTAGAGTTTGAGTTAGAAAAATTTGACTTTGTCAACGTAATATCATTGTTTGACTCACAGATCTAGTCACTCAACGACTCACATAGAGTGACTACAGTAAGTGAAAGGTAATTGTGATTTGTTTAATACACAAAAATTATAGCTAAAAAGAAAGTCTTCCAAAAGCTGTCCATGCACATCAGATTAGTTGCTAAACCAAAAGTTTGACTTAGCATTAACATCAGAACAAATACTATTTGCTGAACCACATAAAATTTAAGATATTCTCCTGATAATTCAGGGAACCTTTGAAAGTTATTGTCCTTCAGAAGAGGGGCAATATAGCAACAGCAAAAAAAATTTATGTCAAATGCTAGTAACACGTACACAAGTTGCAAACCTGTTACACATTCTGTTTAGCACAGTTATCTCCACGTGGTTATTAAAAACTGCAACACAACACAACTTTTTGGATCATTTTGTGAAGGCTGAATTTATTTACTATTTATAGGAAATCTCATGATCTTGGAAATAAACTCAATCTGCAGTTCCACACTAAAAGGTTCTCAAATAGCAACCATGTCAATACTGTTATGTTCAGCTGAAAGCCTAATCTCATCTGTCACAGTTCTAGATCTCTGACCATTTATTTGCACGATTTTAAGGGTATGGATGAATTTACTATTCATCCACAGTCCTTAACCTTGCATTTTCCAAAGCTCTCAAACACTCAGGACAATTACTGTCTCTCAGAGAATGATGCTAATCCCGCTTTCTTCTTTTACAATTTATGCAACCAGCTTCTTCCTTATGAGGACACTCAGCATGCACAGTAACCATATCCTGGACATAAAAAGCAATGTGTAACTATTGTAAAAGGTCTGAATTTATGAGAACTCCAGGTCATATATAATCTTTCAGAGATGAAGTACACTTATAAATATTTGAAGTGAAACTTAACGCCCATACGCTCATACACATGCTTTCTTGCATCACATGCCACTACTACTATTACTACTATTGCCTTGTATAACAAGATAATCACCTCCCTGTCCCTGCTAGCAAAATTCCTATATATCATTGACAAGACTCCATGACCTGCCCTGGCAGCCCCTCTGCACTGCTCAGAGAACTTCATATTTGACTGCACAATTACCCCCAGGTCTTTTTCACTTTCCACTTCCCTGAGTATAGTACCACACAGTTTGTACGTTTTATTTCGGTTATTGCTACCCATATGCAGTACTTTGTATTTGTCAATATTAAACTTCAGTTGCCTCTTTTCAGCCCATTTTCAGAACTTATCTAGATCCAGTTTGAGTAGCAAACTGTCTTTACTGTCGTTAACAACCCTGCCAACCTTTGTATCATCTGAAAATTTGGGCATTAAACCTGATATACCTTTATCAATATCATTGATAAATATAAAAAACAATAATGGGCCCAACACCGAACCCTGGGGAACTCCACGAAGAGCAGTGTCCATTGAATACCACTCTCTGTTGTCTCTCACTGAACCATCCCTTTATCCATTGTAGCAACTTATCCTTAATGCCATACCCCTCCAATTTGTACAGCAGTCTTCCATGTGCCACAGAATTAAAACCTTTCTGGAAATCCAAGTATATGATAACAAAATTATTTTTGGCATTCGGTACCTTTGTGACCACATCATAGTATCCAATCAAATTGATCAGACAAGACTTAACTTTAACAAACCCATTCTGTGTCGTAACTATTACTGCAGTCTTGTCTAGATGATCCTGCAATTCTTCTTTAACCATGTAATTCCATTATTTTCCTCGGAACACAAGTTAAACTAATAGGTCTAAGTTACCTGTGTCACCTTTTGAACCCCCTTTGTGAATTGGTGATACATTTACACACTTCCAGTCCATGGGGACCTCCCCTGAGTCCAAGGCAGCTCTCATAATTATGGCTAAGGGTTTGCCTACTTCCTTTGCTGCCTCCTTCAATATAACTGGATAGATCCCACCCACCCCAGGTGCTTTTTTTAAGTTTAATTTCAACAATTTCTCCTCCACTTTGCTCTCAGTTATTACAAAATCAGTTCTGTTAGAGTGTTTGATAAACTTCTGGCACTCCCCCTCATTGAATAACTCTTCAATATAGATGCAAAATACTCATTCAGTTTATCAGCTACATGAGCATGATCATCATTAATCAACCCATCAATGTTACATGGTCCAATCTGATTCATCCCTTTTCTTCTATAGTTTACATAAGTAAAGATTTCTTTGCATCCTATACCAAGGATTTATCGTAATCTGCCTTCACGTGCCTAACCTTCTTTTTGACTTGATTACAGAGTAGTTTATATCTGCCATAGGCTTCCGTGTCACCTGATATTTTATATGCATCCCATACATATTTCTTCTCTACCACAAGCCTCATTAGTTCATCTGACACCCATTTAGGCCTAAACCTTGAACAGTATTTCTTAGTTGGAATGAAAAGCCTAGTAGTCTCCAAAATTAAGTCCCTGAAGGCTTCCCAATTAGAATTCAACGTCGGTAAGATCATCAGTTGATCCTACTGTACAGAATTTAACTGTCTGAGACCCCTGTCTGCTAAAGGGAAAAGTAAAAGCTCTTCCCTTTAGCCTTGATGGTAGTTACATCCTTATGTAATTCCCACATCATTACATTGTGATCACTGTCACCCAGTGGTTCCTTTATATGCAAATTCTTAATGCATGAATAATCACTGCTGATAATCAGATCAAGAGTATTACCCCCCTCTGGTTGCCTCTCGAACATATTGCTGTAGAAAACAGTCATCCAATAAATCCACAAAGGTCTTGCTAGTGTGCGAGTGACCAATCCATGCACAAGTTCCAGTCAATATCTGGAAAGTTAAAATCCTCCATTATAAGACATTCTGATTTACTGGTACACTCTATTTCTCTGCACAATTGCTCATTATACTCATCAGATTCATTAGGCCTATAACACACACACCCCTACTCTCATTTTTCCTTTCCCAGTGCTTATGTCACACCAAACAGACTCAACATCAATTGGATGCACTTACTTAGATTTTATGTGTTTCTTAACTAACAGCATAATCCCTCCTCCCTTCCTTTCTGTACACACTACTCCCCAAATTCGAATTCTGCACTGTTTATGTCTGTGTGACAGCACATATCTGATATCCCAACAGTATCTGCCTTTGATGTCTTGACTAGCACTTCAAACTCTTCAAATTTATTAACTATACTTCTAGCATTGGTGTAGTATATGCAAGTATACATGCACCTGTTTACTTGCATGTATACTTGCATATACTACACCAATGCAAGTATACATGCACCTGTTTCTACTCTTAGTTACCCTAACACAGCCCATGTATTTATTTGTTCCACTATGACTCCCAGCAGTCCTGGAAAGCTCCATTGCCTTGCTTTCCAGGCTACTGCTCATTCTAATAGAAGCAGTGCAAGAATTACTTTTGCCTATGCCTGCAGCCACTGTTAACCTTTTATTCTGTGTATCCCCATAAGCTAGCAGTTTTCCGACCCACCTAACACTGCCTCGATAGCATCAGCAAATATTCATGCACCCTTTCTATTTAAGTGTACCCCATTGCTGTAGAGGCAGTCTCTCCTGTCAACAAGCACAGACCAGGCTGAAAAAAAATTTTACCCCTCGAGCCTTGCACAATCTCTCCAGAGCCAAATTGATCGACAAGGCTAATCATATACTCCATCCTATCGTGTCTGTGCAGAATTGCAGACACTTTCATATTCAAACCTAACTCGCGACTTTTTTTCAACATTGACCTGTACTTGTTGAGAAATTTGCAGATCTCTTACTCTTAATGTTATTAGTTCTAATGTGTACAACAATATCATCTTTTGTGCCTTTAAAATATGATATCTGCTTTACAACATCATCAACTTTTGCCCCTGGCAGACATACCCTGGTCCTGTTCCACTTGTACTTCTTGCATAGTAATATTCCCCATCTCCATGACAATAGAGTCACCAACAATAACTAGTTCCTTTGGACCAGTGCATTCTGCCTTGGAGATTGCCTTTTGTTGCCTGATCACAGGAGTGAGCTCTGCCTTTGAGGTGGGCAGCTGAGAGCTTGATTGGCCCATCATATTAATTTCTTCAAGTGCATTTACTCTACACCTCAAGCTCTCATAGATGCCTAATTCCTTGACACTCTAGGCATCTAGCACACACAAAGACATCCTCCTCGGCTAGATCATGTCCTGTTTTAGAAAGTTCAGTAAACATTTCGCACATTTTTTGAGACTGTGATGCGTTGGAGAATTGTCCCCTTCGTTTCTCCCCCGAGTCATAGAACTCTTGCCAGTCTGTGATCTTTGCTTTGCAGCTCTAGTCTGGGTCATGATTTCCATTTAAATACAATTTAATTAACAGTTAAATTTAATAAGCTTCAAATTGCTTCAAATATATTTCAAATTTCTGAAATATATTTGAAGCGGTTTGTGATATCTGATTAATTGATAATACTATAATAAGCTATGAGATACCTAATTGAGTGCTTCGTATTACGTTATATAGTTTTACTTTATACCTTACACTATCAGTTCAAGATATACATATGTTACGCTGTTTGTTATCGTCAACAATACTGGCGCCAACACCGGGAGTTGTAACTTCCAAAAATTGCTAGTTAAATTCAAAATAAGAAGCTAACGCTACTAAATCTATTTAATATCTCTGTAAAACACAATGTAGTATGTTAATTAACAAAGAATACGGTAAAAATTAAAAATACTTATCCTTTTAGAGCAGCTAAAAATCCACCAACTATTCTCTTCCACGACTAGAGCGCCCTCTAGTAATTTGTTTAGTTTTTCCTAGAATTCATTCAAACTACCCACTTCCACAAATCAAATGGAAATTTGTTTCAACAATCAATCACCCACTGAATGAAGCCAACCTTGAATGGGTTGAGCACGCTGAATTCTGATGGGATCCTTCCACTTGTTCAGATTACAAACCTAAGGGGGCATAAATTCAAATTAAGAAAACAGATGTAGAACAGATTTACAGAAATTTGCCTTTAGCCAGCGGGTGCTTAATTGCTGGAACAAACTTCCATCTGTCATTGTGGAAGTTGATAGGTTAAATAAATTTAAGGAGGAACTGGACGGGCATTTGGAGGGAATGGTGTGATTTTTTTTTTTTTTTTTTTTTTTTTGGCTGATGCTGCATAAGCTCATACACTTGCTTTCTTGCATCATATGCCACTACTACTACTACTAACCTCTACACATCTAGACTGCAATCATGCTCCTTCATGTGTGTAGTCTGAGTAAAAATAAAAAATGCTATCAGCATTGAGGTTTCCCAATCCATTCAAAGCTTTAAATGCTTCAACAGGATCATTTCATAGGTGTCTATGAGATGATTTCCAGATGTTGCAATTTGCAGAACTGAAGCCTTTCGTGATAAGACAAACCCTTTCATTCCCTTCTCTATATCTTTCCTAAAATGAGGCCTCCAGACGTATATGCAGCACTTGGGATGTGGGATATTCACCTCCTTTACCCTGCTAGCAAAGTTCCTGTATCATTAACAAAATCCCCATGAGCTGTCTGTATTACTCAGAGAACTTCATATCTGACTACTCAATAATCCCCAAGTCTTTTTCATTTTCCATAACCCGAGTGTAGTCACACAGTTGGTACATGAATTTGAGATTACTACTACCCATTTGCAGTATCTTGCATTTGTCAATGTTTAACTTACAATTGCCCTTTCTCAAGCCATCTGCCTAATTTTTCTAGATCTTGTTGCAGTAGCATACCATGGTTAGTCATTAACCACCTTGCCACACCTTTGTACCATCTGCAAACTTAGACATTAAGCCTGCTATATCTTAATCAATATCATTAATAAATATAAAAAACAATGTGCCCAGCAGTGTCCATTAATAACCACTCTCTATCTTTTCCCACTCAAGCATCCCTTTCTCCACAGCAGTAACTTGCCCTTAATACCACAGTGCTCCAATTTATACAGCAGTCTTTTATATGCAATATTGGATCATAGTATCCAATCAGACTGGTTGTTTGTTTGTTTGTTATTTGGTTTTTAGGAGCATTAGCAACTAAGGCCATATTGCTCTGGGGATATGCAGTGGTCATTCCCTGACCTTTCCGCATCCTCCGTATTTGGTGGTGACGGGCTCGAACCCCAGTATAATCAAGAAGCATGTGCTACGCACTGCTGCTCCTTCCCACCTGGCTACGGAGGCGCCAATCAGACTGGTCAGACAATATTATATTGTATAGTTAGCAAACAAATCCATGCTGTGACTGCAGTATAATTGCCTTACTTTTTTTTTAATCAGTGATCCCATTATTTTTTAGGGAACAGAAGTTAAGCTAACAGGTCTGTAATTACTTATGTCTTCCTTTGAGCTTCCTTTGCAAATTGGGGATGCATTCACACATCTCCAGTCCATGGGGACCTCCCATGAATCCAAAGATGTTATCATAATTATGAATAAGAATTTGCTTATCTCCCTTAATATAATTGAATAGATCCCATCCACCCCAGGTGCTTTTTTTATGTTTAGCTTCAACACTTTCCTCCAACATCAATATACAGTCAAACTTGGTTATAATGAGCATCAGGGACCAACAAAAAATTTCCTCATTATAATCTTTACTCACTATATCAGTGATGAGTTAAATCTACTCCTATGTTTTTTAATTCTCAAAAACTTGATAAAAAGATAGATTCAAAAAACAAAAGAAATAGAGAGAGAAAAAATAATATTAGTATATACCTACATATTATTTGTATTAATATGTTTGTATAAACTACAGTACACTTAATATTAAACACAATTTATTTGTCTGTAATTTTAAAACTATATGCTTAATACTAAACACAATTTATTTCTTCATAATTAAAAATAATACTGATTAATAATAAACATGATTTCCTATTTTGTCATCATTCTTCCTGATTTCTGCACAAACACAGGTCAATCTGTTCATTTGCCATTATTGAATTTGTAGATTGAGATTCTCCACTAATTTTTGCATAAACAGTGTTATGTCAGTTTTTAAATTGATCCAGCCAACCATTGTTAGATACACGCAAAATCGTCCTGTCCAAATTGTTCAGCAAATTTTTCTGCTTGAACCTTCAAGATCGGGCTGTCTGTTGAAAACCCAGCACTTCTTTGTGTAGTGAACAATTGAAGCAATGCTTTATCAAAGTTTGTAACCTTGCACTACCTAATTTTTTTTTTTCATTTATGTTCTTTTCCAGTGCTGATAAGTAAACACGTTTATTCTTCCACAATGTCGACACTGTTGAAGAGGACAAAGAAAACTTTTTACACACTTCATTTTTTGCACCACGTTCTAATTCACGAATAATTTTGCCTTTTTCGCGAATCGAGAGACACTTTCTTTTGTTAGCAGACATGTTTCCAAAGGAAAGGTTTGTTTTTAAATGATTTTACTTTAAAATGACAGTAAAGTGATCTGCATACAAACAATTATCATTTCCAAAATTCTTAGAAGTCCCAAAATAAATACAAGACAGTGAATACAAGACAATCTGTAAATAGGGTAATGCAACCATACAAATTACAAGCAGAATGGCAATGCACTATTGTATAGCCCCTGGCTCCTAATCCGATGTGGGTGTTCATAAAAGCTAAATCGCAACCTTTCATTTTTATCTATTCCAAGAATTGGGTTTTTTTTGCCTACCCAAGCAATTAAGAATGTTTGCATAGTTACCAAAATTTGTATGGTATATCTGTGTACGCTCATGATAACAGTGAGCAATTGTATGGGAATATGCATAAATTAAAATCATTATGGCTTTTTGCTCATTACAGCCGGGATCTCATTATAACCAAGTTCGACTGTATTATGATCACTACTACCTAGTAGTTGCTTTATCTGAATATTCTTAATGCATGATGAGTAACTGCTGACTAAAAGTAAGTGCAAATTCCCCAAAAATGATGTTGACTAAAAACAGTGATGACTCACTGCTGCCTTAAACATTTAAATGAAGCACTATGCTGATATTCAATGTCTAGATGCTGCAATTTGCACAACTCCAGTCTTTCCTAGTAAGAATATTATTTTGTACCCTAAGTAATCTCGACTGCAATTCTCTGTAATCTTTCCAACAAATCCATGTCCTTCCTAAAACGAGGTTTCCAAACTTGTATGCAATGCAATATTAAAGATGAACTTCATATAATGGAATAATCACCTCATTGTAAAAAGTAAAAAAGTAAAGTGCAGCCATTATCAACCCACTGCAGGATGGAAGCCTCCTCAACAATTCATGCTGAGGGAAATGGACCATAATCTGCCACGCTGGTCCAGTGCGGGTTGGCAGATCAGCAGGCAGGGTCTTGAACCCCGGTCTACTCAAAGAGCGTGTGCTACTGCACTCCCGCTCCTGCCCACTCGGCTACGGAGGCCTTACCACCTGGCAAATTTCCTGAATTTCACTGACAGAACCTCAAAGGCTGTGCTAGCAGCTTGTCTGCACTGAAGAAGTTCACAATACACATACATTTGGCCCTAGTCTTTTTCCTTGATTTTCATCTGGCTCGAAAACTGGGTTTATGGACTTTTACGTGGGAACAGGTATGAAGATTCTGAGCTGGTGGGATTTTCTGTAGCTCTTCATCTGTGTACATTTTTGAACATCTATGGCAGCACCTACTACATATTTGGACTGAAGCAAAACCAATTGGTAACGAAATTTGCTTACGGAAATGATGCAAATCATGTTACTTCTACTCAGTCAGTAACGTTGATTCGGTAGAGTAAGTAGTGGGCATGAAAATAAAATGTTATATCCTTCAAACGAAGAGATGCAAATGACGTCACTTCCTAAATAATGCTAACTTAGTCACTAACATTGATTCAGTAGAGTAAGTAGTGGGTAGTAATATTATGCAAGTATAAAAGCTTCAAAGTCTCTCGTGTCGACAAAAGAATGAATTCAAAAACATAGAGAACAAAAAAAAAAAAAAAAAAAATGCAGAGTTTAATGTAATCTGCTTCTCAAGATTTTGATCAACATCAACCTTCTAAGTAGTGGGCATGAGCATAAAACATTACATCATCCATAACTTTGGTCTAGCTGTTTGATTTAAGAACACAACAATAAAACAATCACTTCTTGCAGTAGTTTTTGGTTATGACATCACACTATTCTACAAACAGATTTCGCTAACTATTGAATTATAAAAATACTAAATCTAATTTCAGTTAACAATCTATAAGTGTATTTCAGAGATGGCTATAATGCTAGCTGAATGAAATTGAGAGAATTATGCAAGAATAAAAGCTTCAAACCACCGAAGAAGCCTCCCATGTCGACAAAAGAACTAGTTCAAACACATAGAGAATGAAAAAAAAAAAAATCTGCTTCTTAAGATTTTGATCAACATCAACTTCTCATCAAGAAGCTGGACCATCAACATCACGAAATTAAATTCAAAAAGATCCAGTAGATTTGAGTTCAAATGAATTACCTGATGATTTTTAATTGATTCCTGAACCGGCTAGACAGAGTATACTGCAACAACCAGCTTCAAAATCCAAAAAGAAACAAAATCATATTTCAGCTCAATCACCTGTACACCCTCCACAGGTTTCAACAGTAGTCGAGCACGAAATCATTTACAAGAACATTGAACATGACCGTAACTCCTATAAAGAATTTGAGAGAATTTCTGAAATATATTTGAAGCTATTTGTGATCAGTTATGTTATGAAATTGATGTAAAATTGTGCACTCCAGAAAGTTTTGTTTTTACTTCTCTTAGAATTTCCAACTGCAGACATAACAACTATTAGTTAAGAAACACATAAAAACCAAGGAAGTGAAGCCAGTCGACATCGCTGGACAGTGCAGTGTTGAGTCAGTTTGGTGTGACATAAGCATTGGGAGATCAAAATTGAGAGTAGGAGTGTGCTATAGGCCTAATGACTCTGATGAGTATAATAAGAAACTGTACAGGGAAATAGAGTGGGCCAGTAAATCAGAGAGTCTTATAATGGGAGATTTTAATTTCCCAGATATTGACTGGAATTTGGCGGCTGGTCACTCACACATTAGCAGGGCTTTTGTGGATTTATTGGATGATTGTTTTCTACATCAGCATGTTCGGGAGGCAACTAGAGGGAGTAATACTCTTGATTTGATTATCAGCAGTGATTCTTCATGCATTAAGAATCTGCAGATAAATGAACCACTAGGTGGCAGTGATCACAGTGTGCTGAAGTGGGATTTACTCAAAGAGGTAACTACCATTAGGGGTAAAGGGAAGGATTATTGCTTCCGTAAAGGCGACTACGATGGACTGAGACAGTATTTAAATTCTATACAGTGGGACCAACTGATGATGTTACCAATAGCAAATTCAAAATGGGAAGCATTCAAAGAATTAATCTTGGAAGCTACTAGGCTTTACATACCAACTAAGAAATATTGTTCAAGGTTTAGGCCAAAATGGATGTCAGATGAACTAATGAGGCATATGGCAGAGAAGAAAAATGCATGGGATACTTACAAATTAACACATGACACAGAAGCCTATGATAGATACAAGTTGATATGCAACCAAGTTACAAAGGAGGTTAGGCAGGCGAAGGCAGATTACGAGAAATCCTTGGCAAGGGATGCAAAGAAAAACAGCAAAGAGTTCTTTACTTATGTAAACTCTAGAAGGAAGGGGATGAATCAGATTGGTCCACTTGATATTGATGGGTCAACTGTTGATGATCCTGCTCAGGTAGCTAACAAACTAAATGAATATTTTGCATCAACATTCACACATGAGGAGTTATTCAGCGAGAGGAATGCCAGAGGTGTATTCAACTCTAGCAGTAAGCTACAGAATCTTGAAATAACTGGGAGTAAAGTGGAGGAGAAACTGTTGAAGATAAACACAAGAAAGGCACCTGGGGTGGATGGGATCTATCCAGTTATATTAAAGGAGGCAGCAAAGGAAGTAAGCAAACCCTTAGCCATAATTATGAGAGCTTCCTTGGACTCAGGGGAGGTACCCATAGACTGGAAATGTGCAAATGTGGCCCCAATTCACAAAGGAGGATCAAAGGCTGACAAGTAATTATAGACCTGTGAGCTTAACTTCTGTTCCAGGAAAATTAATGGAGGCACTAGTTAAAGAAGCACTGCAGGATCATTTAGACAAGACTTCAGCTATAGCTCGGACACAGCATGGTTTTGTTAAGGGGAAGTCTTGCCTGACCAATTTGATTGGATATTATGATGCAGTCACAAAAGAACTGGATGCAGGGAATAGCTTTGATATTACATACTTGGATCTTGGCTTTTGATACTGTTGCACATGGAAGACTGCTGCACAAATTGGAGCAGTGTGATATTGGAGGCAAATTGCTGCTATGGATAAAGGGGTGGTGAGGGGGAGAAGACAGAGAGTGGTAATCAATGGACACTGCTCATCGTGGACTAATGTTATTAGTGGAGTCCCTCAGGGCTCAGTGTTGGGTCCATTATTGTTTTCTGTATTTATAAATGATATTGATGATGGTATATCAAGCTTAATGTCCAAGTTTGCAGACGATACAAAGGTTGGCAGGGTTGTCAAGGACACTACTGACACTATGCTGCTGCAACAGGATCTGGAAAGGTTGAGCAGATGGGCTGAGAGGTGGCAAATGAAGTTTAACATTGACAAATGTAAAGTACTACACATGGGAAACAGCAACCCCAGAGCAACGTATCAACTCTGTGATACTACACTGACAGTGGTAGAGAATGAAAGGGACTTGGGGGTGGTTGTTCAGGCAGATATGAAGTTCTCTGAGCAGTGCAGATGGGCTGCAAGAGTGGCTCATGGAGTATTGTCAATGATATACAGGAATTTTTCCAGCAGGGATAAGGAGGTGATTATTCCCTTGTATAAGGCAATGGTCAGGCCACACCTAGAGTACTGTATACAGGTCTGGAGGCCTCATTTCAAGAAGGATGTAGAGCTGCTGGAACGAGTACAGAGAAGGGCAACAAGATTAGCGAATGGAACAAAGGGGTGCTCTTACGACAGGTATTTTGAACGAACAGAGGGGTGAAGTGGAAGTGGTTTTTTTTTTTTTTTTTGGCTGATGCTGCATAAGCTTGCTTTCTTGCATCAAATGCCTCTACTAATGCTAATGCTAATATCTAAAATATGATATAATTAACTGCTCAAGTGATGAAATAGAGCACATTCCTAAGTGTTTGCTTGCTTCCTTTAATATAGCTGGATATATTCCATCCAATTCGGTGACTTTCCTATGTTTAACTTCAACAATTTCTTCTCTACTTTCCTCTAAGTTATTACAAAATTATTTAGCTCCCTGCTAGAGTTTGATAAACTTCTGTCCTCCACTTTTCTACAGAATTCCTCCTGTGTGAATGTAGATGCAAAACACTCATTCAGTTTGTCAGCTACCTGAGCATGATCATCAATAGGCAATGTTAAGTGGTCCAATCTGATTCATCCTTTTCCTTCAAGAATTTACATAGGTAAAGAACTCTTTGCTGTTTTTCTTTGCATACTTTGCCAAGGATTTCTTGTAATCTGCCTTCGTCTACCTAACCTCCTTTGTGACTTGATTACAGACTAGTTTATATCTGCCATAGGCTTTTGTGTTGCTTGATAATTTATATGCATCCATGCATTTTTGTTCTCTGACATGAGCCACATTAATTCATCTATCCAATTAGGCCTAAACCATGAACAGTATTTTTTAGTTGGTATGAAAAGCCCAGTACCTTCCAAGATTAAGTCCCTGAAGGCTTCCCATTTAGAATTCACTGTTGGTAACATCGTCAGTTGATCCCACTGTATAAAATTTAAAAACTCTCTGAGACCACTGTATTCACCTTTACAAAAGCAAAAACCCTTCCCCTTACCCCTGATGGTAGTTACATCTTTAAATAAATCCCACATCAGTACACTGTGATCACTGCCACCTAGTGGTTCCTTTATCTGCAGATTCTAAATGCATGAAGAATCACTGCTGATAATTAGATCAATAGTATTACTCCTTCTGATTGCCCCTTGAACATGTTGCTCTAGAAAACAGTCATCCAATAAATACACAAAAGCCTTGCTAGTGTGCGAGTGACCAATCCACCCATAAGTTCCAGTCAATATCTGGAAAGTTAATATCCCCCATTATAAGATATTCTGATTTACTGGCCACTATTTCTCTGCACAATTGCTCATTATACTCATCTAATTCATTAGGCCTATAACACATACCTACTCTCATTTTCCCTTTCCCAGTGCTTATGTTGCACCACTGACTCAACATTGCATTGTGCATCAATGTCAATTGGATGCACTTCCTCCTTAAATTTTATGTTCCTTAACTAGCAGCATAACCCCCTTCTCTCTTCCTGTCCTGTTTATCCTTTCTGTAGACATTATACTCCCCAAATTCCAATTCTGCACACTGCTTATATCTGTGTGGCACTACAAAATGAAATGAAATTAACATAGATTCCACACAATCTTTTTTCTGTACACTTGAGTTTCAGAGCATTAGCATTTAATTCTGCTAACAATTTTTAAATTTGTTAGCAGAATTAAATGCTAATGCTCTGAAACTCAAGTGTACAGAAAAAAGATAGATTCCACACAATGTTAATTTCATTTCAGATCATTCAACAAATATCAACATCAAGACATTAAAGTGAAGAGCATTAAGAATTTGCATTTAGGAAAAATTAGATGAACTTGTTGCAGAATCTTGTTCAATTTCCTTTCTAATTGGAGGTGTGACTGGGCACCCATCAGGAGAACAATATCATTGGAAAAGGCCACTTTTTGTATTAAACCCAATTCTTTTGTTAAAAATTCATCACAAACACTGCTGAGCAAAAGGGGGACCCCAGCACCAAGCCTTGGGGGTATCCCCTTTGCACCAGTCTATTTGTTTGTTTATATCAGTCCTTCATCTTTTCGCACTGGGAGTGTAATTGTCTTCTGTCTCTCAAAGAGACCAGCTAGAGCTGGGTTTAAGTGTCCCATGACTGCTCTTTTCTGCCCATGATTCCAGCTCCATCACAGCTGTATAATTTAGTGTCTTTCATTTCTGGACATCTGTTTACTTTAAATTTAATTAATTTTATGAGAAATAAGGATATGAGTAGAAGACACTGACTCTTTGGTATCACCAATGTTTGGCAGTCAGGCCCTCTGGTGGTGATGCCTCATGTTTAAATATCTTAGCTTTATGACTTTGTTTTTAACAGAGGTTAAGTTATCCATGTTTACTCCTCTTCACTCTGGGTAGTAAATTCATACTCAGATCACTGGCCCAAAACGTAAGAAAAAATGTGATGGTGGGAGTCCTGCGACCTTTGACCAAGCAAGTGAGAGTTAAGGTAAAAGTAGTAAGTTCCAAGTATATTGCATCCTCCCAAAAAAAAAAAAAAAAAAAAAGAAAGCTAATAGCCTGCTCACACTAGATTGTAACACCAGTAAAAGCACCTGGTCACAGTTTGCTTGGCACTTGGGACTGCACTAATATGCTGAAAATTACAGGTAAGTAAATCCCTCCTTCGGAGGAGCTTATTATACATTATAAATAGAACAACTAACATCTTGTGTTTAAGCTTATATTTCACTTATCAATGATTATAGTTTATAACTGAATCATCTTCGTTGATCATCCTAGGTTTCTTGACGATGAGGGCTCATTACTGCTTGAATAATATTAGCAACTGTTCTTGCATATCAGTGGTTCCTATAATTTGTCCGGAGATAAGTGGCACTATGAATGCAAGACAATTTCTACCAGTCATGCAAAAATTAAGAAAAAAGGTATACTGCTAGGATTTCAAAACAGCAAATTATATCACATTATTTTGGTTAGTTAATTATCAGAATATCTTACTTGTAAATATTTGGAGATAGAGGGGATCTGCAATTTTTTTTTCAGTAAGTTTTTGAAAGTTTCCGAAGCATTCTTATATATAGTTTGGTCAATCACAGTAACAATATGGTCGGGATATCTCTATGAGATCTCCAACAATCAAAACCCGGCACTCTTCTCTAAACTAAAACTTACAATATTTTTTTTTTGATAAGTTTGAATAATATTTTTGCACAAAGTGTCCATATTACCTGAATACTGTTGCTTCTTTGGTGACTAATTATTTATGTTTGAAAGCCAAATAGCATAAGTAATTATTCTCAAGCATGGGCAAGTTTTAAGACTTCTATTTTTTACTGTCATGAGAGGAACCATCCATAATTCACTAGTGAAAATATCCTTCTCTATTTTTGTATCAGAAGTGTTCAATCAAGCATTCAATGTGCTTCTCACTGTTTTATAATGATAAAACAAAAATATATTCCTGCTGATAAAGTGAGGCAATTTAATCTGTTATGCAAAAATGCTCTCTCTCACACAAAATACTGTGAAAACAATTTCCAAATAAGTTTTTATCAAAACATATGATTATGCAACTTACCTTTTAATATATAAACTGATCATTACAATAATACCAACTATCAAAACTGCAACTGCTACAGCTCCACCAGCAATAATTCGAATTTGAATTTCTTCTTCATCACCAACATAAACTAGAAAAACAAGATGAAAGGTTGGTGTTTTAAGAGTTTTACGGTGCATTAGCATGTAAGGCTATAATGCCCCAAGTCAAAAGGTATAAAATGTAAACGTATGATACTATAACTGTTTAATATAATATTGTAAGGGTATATGATATAAAACAGTTATAGCATGAAATTAAAAAAAAAATTCTAGATAAAATGATATAGATTAATAAGTTGTAAAAACTTAAATATAGCTGACACATTGTCATTGTCCAATAAAATCTGTCCGAGTGTATAAAGCTCAGAAATATCATTAATAAAACAGGCACATTCGATTAAAATATGACGGACTGTTAAAATGGTGTCACAAATTCTACACATAGGATGATCATCTGCCCTCAGCAGATAGCAGTGCATCGAGACAGAACAACTCCTCTTTACGATTCCTGTGCAGACTAGATTGCCAGTGTTTGATTACAGGCTTTATCTGGTATAACTTGTTTGAAGCCTGCCCATGCAATGAATGTTGCTAATTGGGATACCAGTTTCTTTCATATTAATTGCCTGTAGTCTGTATAGGGGACTAACAGGTGAGAGTTAAAAAGGTTCACTGATTTGGATGCGCTGTCTGCCAAATCATTTCCTAAGATCCCAATATGGCTGGGGATCCAGCAGAAACGAATATTGAATTTGGAGTGAGAAAGAATGTCCAGTTTATGCTGAATCCCGGACAGGACTGGGTGAGGAGTCATCAGAAGTAACTGTTCGATACTAAGGCCCGTAAGGCCTTAGTATCGATGAGTTACTTGTGATCGGTATACAGGGTGGTCCGTAATTCGTGGTACAACCAGCAAGAGGCTGATTCTTCATGAAGAAATAGTCAAAATTGCAGGATAATATTTTTTCATATGAGGCTTCGTTTTTGAGAAAATCGACTTTAAATATTAGTTCTTGACTAAGACACCATTGAGTGGATCTCAATACAACCACTATTTACTCTTCTGTTTGTATACAATGTCATCATTTGTTGTTATCAGTATTCACTATATGTTTCTATAAACCCATTGATATGACAAAGTACAGTAACTGCGAATACATGGACATGCTCCTTGCATTAGGAGCATGTACTGGAAACACTTCTGCTGCAGAAAATTATTACAGAGAGAGAGATCTCTATCATCGTCATCCAGACAGGTGAGTAATTAAAAGAGTAGAGCAAATGCTGTCTGACTGTGGTTCATTACATTCTCTGCATCAAAATTGCGGATGCCGTTGACGACTGCCTAATCATACAGAAGAAGAAATTATGATGGATGTCAATAATAATCCTCATCTTAGGATGAGAGATCTTTCTTCTTGGCATAACATTAGCAGGTCAACAATTATTCATGTACTACGTTAAAACAGGATGCATCCGTTTCATGTCCAGAGAGTGCAAGGACTAAGAGCTCGTGATTTTGTTCCACGAATGGCTTTCTGTCATTGGTTACTTATGCATCCCCAATTTTTATCAAAAATTTTATGGACCGATGAGTCGAAATTTACATGACACACAGAATTTTCAATGTACATAATACGCATTGGTGGGCACTGGAAAATCCTCACATTATTGTTGAAACACATTTTCAAGAAAGGTGGAGCGTGAACGTCTAGGCTGGAATAATCAATAACGAAATCATGGGACCTTATTCCTTCCAGATAATTTAAGGGGTGCATCATACTTACACTTCTTATGCAATGAGTTACCCGAACTATTAGAAAATGTATCTCTGGATACTAGAAGAACTATGATTTTCCAGCATGATGGGGCCCCAGCTCATTTTATTCGAGAAGTGAGGAACTTTTTAAATGAGCAATATGAATATTGTATCGGTTGTGGCGGAACAATCGCTTGGCCACACGGTTGCCAGATTTTACACCTTTAGACTTTTACTTGTGGGGTCATATCAAAGCAATCATGTATTCCAAAGACGTCATCGGCCTTGTACAATTGAAGGAAAGGATAGTACTGGTATTTGAAACACACTGGAAAAGCTTCAAGGTAATCTAGTGAGAAGAGCCCAGCTTTGTATGCAAAATGGAAATTTCCAACAATTATGAAACTAATAAAAGGAAATATTGTGTCTCATTTTAATTTACATATCCTATGTTAAAGTAAGCACTGGACACTGTAAACAGCAGAGTAAATAGTGGTCGGTATCGAGATTCGCTCAACAGTGTCTTAGTCAAGTACATTTTCTCAAAAACAAAGCCTCATATGAAAAAATTTTATTCTGCAATTTCAACTTATTTTTTCATGGAGATTCAGCCTCTTACCAGTTGTACCACAAATTACGGACCACCCTGTATATAATACGTTTTTTGTAGTGGATGGTTTCTTATGATCCAAGGCTAGCTCTAGAGTGAATACACTAAAGCATTCGAGGGAAATCTGCTCGGATATGGTGTTATCTGGAAAGACAGCTGCAGATCCCACGGACACTTCTGACTTTGAATCATCTGTATAGACTGGCAAGAAATCATAGTGTTCAGATCAGTGCGCTGAAAAGAGCTGCAAATAGACAGCAGATGAAGTACTGTCCTTTCTCCAGTTGTTAAGAGAGACGTTGCAGTTTGCAACGCGAGCATGCCAGGGTGGAGAAGGTTGCCCTGGTAATGGGGCAACATTGTCTACTGCGATGTCCAAATCTCTGTGTAGCCTTTGGATATGAATAACGAATGGGCAATTGGCAGTCTAGCGAGTGTTGTACAGGTTTTCCCAACGTGGCTCAAAAATTGGTGTCCAAGTGGGGTTGTCTGGCAGGGATTTCAGTTTTAAAGAAAACTGTAGGGACAACTGTTTCCTACGAAGCGATAAAGACGGCTCATCTGCTTCAACATAGAGGCTCTGACAGGAGATGTTCGAAATGCTCCAGTGGCAATACAAATTGCCTGATGGTGGATGGGATCCAGCCATCGGAGTACACTGAGTGTAGCAGATGCATATACTTGGGACCTGTAATCTAATTTGGAATGCACAAGTGCATGATAGAGGTGCAATAGAATGCATCGGTTGGCACCCCAGTAATTAGAATAAATTGCACATAGGATATTCAGAGCTTTTGTGCACTTCATATGTAGTTGACGGATTTCTTGTAGGAATGTCAACTTTTTATCAAACACAAGCCCAAAAATCTAGTCTCAGGTACTACTGGAATAGCATTCTGTCCAAGTCTTAATTGAGGTTCAGGATGAAGGTTGCGCTTGCGGCAGAAATAGATGCAGACTGTATTTTGTAAGGAGAATCTGAGGCCATTATTCACTGACCATGAGTTCAGATGGTCAATGGCACATTGTAGTTCTCTCGATAACCCTCAGGTTGCAATATTGAGAAAATATGCTGAAATCATGAACATAGAGAGCACAGTTTACAGTTGGAGGAAGTTGTTCTATGATGGAATTCACTTTGATGGCAATAAGCGTAACACTTAAAACTGAACCCTGGAGTATGTATTCCCTCCTCTTGGCAAAAAGGCCGAGATAGGGTACATCCCACACAAACTTGGAACGAACAATGGGTTGGAAAGTTCTTAATAAAAGTTAGAAGATAACTTCTAAGTCCAATACTATAAAGGTCTTTTAAAATTCCGAATCTCCCAAGTTGTGTCATACGCTTTTTCCACATCAAAGAACATGGGCACCACGTGTCCTCCTTTTTAAAAAGGCATCTTGAATGAATGTTTCGGACCTAATTAAATGATCCAAGGTGGACCTGTTCCTTCAGAAGTCACACTGCAATCTGGAGAGGAGCCCATTTTCCTCCGCGTACCAAATAAGGAGAGCATTAACCATTTTCTCCAGAATTTTGCACAGACAGCTAATCAGAGCAATAGGGTGGTAGTTTGTTGGGATTTTGGGATCCTTTCCTGGCTTAGGAAAGACAAGCACAATTGCCTTATCCCAGAAATCTGGAAACTGCTTTTCTAAAAATATTCTGTTATATAGAAAGAGCAGTTGGGCCATTCATTTTTTTGACAAATGTTTGATCATCTCATAATGGATAAGATGTGGTCCAGTAGCACTTGCTTTGGTAAGAGTTTGAGCTGTTTGTAACTCTTCCATGGGGAAGGGCCCATTATAGGGTTGGTTGTTTGGGTTTTAATGGTGCATCAGCAACTGGTACAAACCATGCCACATTATTTTGGTGCATTTCCTTTGGTACAAAGGAACTGGATGCAAAAAATAATTTTGATATCATATACTTGGATTTCAGGAAAGCTTTTGACACTGTTGTGCATGGAAGACTACTATACAAATTGGAGCAGAATAGTATTAAGGGTAAGTTGCTACAATGGATAAAAGGATGGTTGAGTGGGAAAAGACAGAGGGTCTTTTCCCACTTTGTGGACTAATGTTATTAGTGGAATCCCATAGAGTTTGGCATTGGGTCCACTGTTGTTTTGTATATTTATCAATGATACTGATGACGGTATATCAGGCTTAAAGTTTTCAGATGATACAAAGGTGGGAGGTTGTTAATGACATTAATGGCAGTGTGCTACTGCAACAGGATCTAGAAAATTTGGGAACATGGGCTGAGAAGTGGCAACTGAAGTTTAACATTGACAAATGCAAAGTACTGCATATGGGCAGAAGTAACCCCAGAGAAACGTACCAACTGTGTGGTACTACACTCAAGGTGGTAGAAAATGAAAAAGACCTGGGAGTAATTGTGCAGTCAGTATGAAGTTTTCTGAGCAATGCAGACATGCTGCCAGAGCAGGTCATGGGGTTTTATCAATGATATACAGGAATTTTGCTAGCAAGGAAAAGGAGGTGATTGTCCCTCTGTATAAGGCAATGGTCAGGCCACGCCTTGAGTACTGCATACAGGTCTAGAGGCCTCATTTTAGGAAGGATGTAAATTTGCTTGAGTGTATACAGAGAAGGGCAACAAGATTGGTGAGGGGAATGAAGGGATCCTCTTACCAAGAGAGGCTTAAGTTCTGCAAATTGCAGTGGCTGGAGATTAGGCACCTGCGAGGTGATCTGACTGAGGTGTATAAGGCCTTGAATGAGTTGAGCATGCTGAATTCGGACTGGATTCTTCCATTTGTTCAGATTACGAACCTAAGGGGGCATAAATTCAAATTGAGGAAAGACAGCTGTAGAATAGATGTGCAGATTTCTGCCTTTAGCCAGCGGGTCGTTAATTGCTGTAACAAACTTCCATCTGTCATTTTGGAAGTTGATAGGTTAAATAAATTTAAGGAGGAACTGGACAAACATTTAGAGGGAGTGATTGTGTGAATTTTTTTTTTTTTTTTGGTTGTTGCTACGTAAGCTCATACGCTTGCTTTCTTACATCACATGCCATGATTACTATTACTATATACAAGATAACAGCAAAAATTTCAATGAACTAATTACTTAGGTCACTATGTCAATATGTATAAAAATATATATATGTAAGAGGTAAGCTAATATAAAAATATATTTATATACAAGAGAAAAGGTTTATTGATTTTAAAAATCTAAAAACAGCTGACACATTGTCGTTGTCAGATAAAATCTGACTGAGCTCAGTCAGATAAGTAAAAACATTAAAATACATAAAACGTTCTTGTCTGTATCATGGACATTCAGATAAAATATAATGAATAGAGTTCAAAAGGTGTCACAATCATCACACATAGAAAAGTCATCTCCCCTCAGCAAGAATGCATGCATAAGATGGATATGTCCTATGCGGAGGCGAGCTAGAACAACTTCCTCTCTATGGTCTCTGTGCAAACTAGACTGCCAGTGTTCGATAATAGGCTTTATCTGATATAGCTTGTTTGTGACCTGCTTATGCCGAGATTGTTGCCATTGGGAGAGTAATTTATCATGTAGAGTACAAACAGGTAAGAGGTTCTGGTGATCTGGCAACGGCATCTGCCAGTTCATTACCCCTGATCCCAATGTGGCTTGGGATCCAGCACAAACGAAGGTCGAGAGAATGATCAGAAAGAGTGTAACACATGCTGGATCCGGGTGAAGAATGGATGAGAGTTACACCTCCTCCCTGATAAAGCCTGCAGTATACTTAGAGTCAGTATACACCATACACCTTTGGTACTTGTGAGCTTTAATGTGGTCCAAGGCTAATTGTATAGCATACAACTCAGCTGTATTCATGGGAAATCTTCCAGATATAGTGTGATCTGGGAAGATGGCAGCAGATCTGACAGATGACCCTGACTTCAAGCCATCAATAAAGACAGGCAAGAAGTAAGGGTACTGGGCACAGTGGGCAGCATGGAGTTGTCGATAGACAGATGCTGCCAGATGTTGAAAGGCTGCTAAAGGCTGCCAGATGTTGAAAGCGTTCCAGTCAGCCTGCTCAATCTTCCATCGCGGTACCCTAGGCAAGTGATTGCTTCCATAGAGGTTCTCCTCTACCTCCCAAGTGCGAGTGAAGGAAAGAGAGAGGGGGGGAGCATATAGAGAGAGAGAGAGAGATCAATAGCAGAGAATGTATGGGTAGGCATGTGGGAAAAGGTATTAGTTCCCACATTTAGAAGGGAAAGGTCATTGTACTGAGCATATGCTCTATGACACGTCCCCTTCCATTAACATCAGCACTACCCAGGAATGGGTAACTTGTTCCCACCAGGAATGTCATCTTGACTTTTAACTCACTGATGTCTCTTAATGAGATTAAAGCTGGCTGAACATGATGTTGTTTCATGATCCTTTGCACCACATCGAGCACATGCAAGGACTCCACTTCAGACCATTTGAGAATGTCCATAATTCTGGCTTTATAACATCATAAAGGACTGGGAACATATGGATGCACTGGACAGTTGATGTAGCCAACTTTAATCTCATTAGGAGATATTGGTGAGTTAAAAGTCAAGATGATATTCCTGGTGGGAACAAGTTTCCCATCCCTATGTGCATTAATTCTCTTAACGGCAGTCACTCCGTGTGGTTTCAGTTCAGAGCAGATTTCCTCCTCGGTAATGTCAAGACGGTCCCACTCTGAAATGACACCTCTCAATGAGTTGAGTGTTCTGTGTGGTGTCACAGTTATCGGTATTCCTCCGAATGATATTGCTTGGAGTAGCTGCTCAGAATGTTTGTCATTTTTCATTTCAATTAAGAGGTTCCCAGAATGAAGTCTCTTAACTGACTTAGGGGAACCTGCTACCCTTCTGTATAAAGAAGGGCAACATTTTCCCAATAGGCTTTTCACTGTTAGAATGTATTATTAGAAATCTTGGGATAGGCCCTGATGATATTTCCGTTCATGCTCTCTTTGCTGAATTAGCATTATCTGTTTCACTGGCAATTTTTTAAGATAGGGACCACGTTGCTGCCCCTGAATAAATAAATTTATCAGGATTTGTGAGTTTTTTGTTTTGTCTCGGTACCCACCATACAATAAATGTGCTCGGAAGTGGGAAGCCAGGGCTACCCAGACGCCATACCCGCATCACCGCCAGCCTGAATCCCATCCCTCGGACCATGAGGGCAGGGGAATGACATTGACACGGTTGACCCTTGCAGATGAACCCACTAACCAATTGATCCTAGTCAGGCCATCCAAGACTACTCATCTTGTCGAAGCAGGGGCCAAAGTGTTGAAGCTGGGCCCCTCAACCCTTTCCAAATTTCCATTGGTTGCAGCGTACGACAAACACACCAGATTCCATTGATGTTAGCCTGGAACCTAGGCTGTGGGTGTTGGATCCCAGTGATGCTAATCTGGAAGACCAGCAGCATCACTGGGAGGTGCCCACATTGAGGGGAGGTAAAAGGTAAAAAGTACAATTATAACCTCAAATGGCAACCAACTCTTTATTTAGGTGGTTTTTGTAAATTCTGTACTTACTAGTACTAAAAAGTCCTGAATAGTTTGGAAAATTCATATTATATGCAGCGTTGTACACAGAGACAGAAGTTTTCCAAAACGGCACTCAGCAAAAGGTTTTTTTTATATGTTATAATCTTCACAATATAACTGTTGTGAACTAATGATGTTTGCCGATGCATGTATGCAGTCAATAAATGAGTTCCATAAAAGTAAAGGCATAAAATTAACAATTGCTCAATATCTGCACTAACTGAATTCTGTACTATTTCCAGCAACTCTTTATCATCAATCATATGCTGTACAGAGTTATATTTGTTTTGAAGTCAGTTTATGCACGTGGAATAAATGTTTTTTAAATTTTGAGGTTTGTTCTGATTTATAGCTCAGTCGAAAAACTAAATGTTCGCTTTTAGCTATGAATTTCAGACTTTCGCTTTTCTAGCATTATTTATTTTTAGGAGAATGGAGTTGTTTTTCAACAATAAATGTGCATCCTCTCAAATAGAGGCAGCAGTGAATGTGTTAAATTGATATCTGTATGCACTAATGAGATTACATATATAAAATTAAAAATGTGTTATTAACTTATATTTAATTCATTGCATTAATTAAATATGCTATTTTACTACAATTTTTTTTACACACAAACAAAACTGTCATTTCATATATAGTGGTCTCCTTTTATTGAGGGTTCTCACTGATTTTGGAAAGTTTTTTTTTTTTCCTGAAATTTCTTTGAGCTTTCAAAAGTTCTTTTCCAGAAAATTGACAAAACTATTTTACAAAAAAAAAAAAAAATAAATAAATAAATAATAATAATAATTCCATTCTCACCTTTACTTTCCTGAAATTTAATTTGAAACAGCCCAGTGCTTCATCATACAGTTATTAGTCTTAATAATGCATTTTCCATCACACTCTACTTATAGAGAAAAAAAAAAAAAAAGAGTTACTACTGTATTTTAAATAAAAGAGCAAATATTGCATTGCAACAATCACCCATTACCATTCCATTTTCAGGTTTAATTTTTTTTTTTTGCCAACAATCAACTGTCAACATACTGCACCAAGTAATTTTTTGGTCAATTTTACAACCTAGCCCACCAAGCATTTATGCTGTAACCTCTACTACTGAATAAGTCTACAAGCAAAATAGTAGTAGTAGTGGCATGTGATGCAAGAAAGCAAGTGTATGAGCTTATGCAGCATCAGCCAAAAAAAAAAAAATCACACCATTCCCTCCAAATGCCTGTCCAGTTCCTCCTTAAATTTATTTAACCTGTCAACTTCCACAATGACAGATGGAAGTTTGTTCCAGTAATTAACCACCCGCTGGCTAAAGGCAAATTTCCGCACATCTATTCTACATCTGTCTTTTCTTAATTTAAATTTATGGCCCCTTAGGTTCGTAATCTGAACAAGTGGAAGGATCCCATCAGAATTCAGCGTGCTCAACCCATTCAAGGCCTTATACACCTCAATCAGATCACCGCGCAAGTGTCTAGTCTCCAGCCACTGCAATTTTCAGAACTTGCCTTATCCCCGAGTATGTATATACATGGGGATAAGGCAGATAGTTTTTTCTCCATTCATCAAATTACAGTAAATTATGTAATTACAGTTTTTTAATTTTTTTTCTCCTTCCACCTTTTCTGTGCTTGTAAGAAGCAACTTTCATTATCTTTACACTTCCTTTTTGCTTTCCCTTCAGCATTTTCCCGTCAATACTTTTATTTCTCTTTTTTTCCAAACTTTTTTCATATTGACTGTGTGCCTTTAACACTTTGGACCATGTCCTTTGTTATTTTCATTCGTACTTTCACTGTTTGATATAATCCCATGTAATGGTATAATAAACTTGATAGAAAGCTATATAGAATTGTTATTTTTAGATTTTCTGCTAGAATTTGTTTATTAGGAGAGGGGGGAGAAAGACCATATTCCCATCACCTAGGAAAAAGTTAAACTAACTTCATAATGCACCAAAATTTACTGAAAATTAGCCTTGTTTTTAAACTCTGAAATGTTTTAAATTATTTCTCCCATTTCCTTGTCCGTCTTTATATTATTCATGAATCTGTGTGGACTAATGTTATCAGTGGAGTCTCTCAGGGTTCAGTGCTGGGTCCATTGCTGTTTTGTGTATTTATCGATGAAGGTATATCAGGCTTAATGTCCAAGTTTGCAGATGATACAAAGGTTGGCTGGGTTTTAATAACATTAAAGACAGTATGCTACTGCAATAGGATCTAGGAAAGCTAGGCAGGTGGGCTGAGAAGCGGCAACTAAAGTTTAACATTAACAAATGCAAAGTACTGCATTAACCCCAGAATAACATACCAACTGTGCAGTACTACACTTAGAGAGGTGAAGAATGAAAAAGACCTGGAGGTAATTGTGCAGTCAGATATGAAGTTCTCTGAGCAGTGCAGATGGGCTGCCAGAGCAGGTTGTGGAGTTTTGTCAATGATATATAGGAATTTTGCTAGCACAGACAAGGAGATGATTATCCCTTTGTATAAGGCAATGGTCAGGCTACACCTTGAGTACTGCATACAGGTCTGGAAGCCTCATTTTAGGAAAGATGTAGAATTTCTAGAATGAGTACAGAGAAGGGCAACAAGTTTGGTGAGAGGAACAAAGGGGTGCTCTTACCAAAAGAGGCTTAAGTTCTGCAAGTATTAGCATTAGCATTAGTAGAGGCATATGATGCAAGAAAGCAAGCTTATTCAGCATCAGCCAAAAAAAAAAAAAAAAAAAAAAAAACAACCACTACTCCCATTTCACCCCTCCGTTTGTTCGAAATACCTGTCCAGCTGAGCCTTAAATTTATTTAGGCTATCAACTTCAACAACAAGCGATGGGAGTCTATTCCACAAACCAACTGCCCGCTGGCTAAAGGCAAATTTCCGCACATCTATCCAACATCCGTCCTTCCTCAATTTGAATTTATGCCCTCTCAGGTGATTATTCTGAGCAAGAGAAAGAATCCCATCGGCATTGAGCATGCTCAAGCCATTCAAAGCCTTATACACCTCTATCAGATCACCTCGCCGATGCCTAGTCTCCAGGCTCTGTAATTTGCAAAACTTAAGCCTTTCTTCGTAAGAGCAACCCTTTGTTCCATTCACTAATCTTGTTGCCCTTCTCTGTACTCGTTCGAGCAGCTCTACATCCTTCTTGAAATGAGGCCTCCAGACCTGTATACAGTACTCAAGGTGTGGCCTGACCAATGCCTTATACAAGGGAATAATCACATCCTTATCCCTGCTAGAAAAATTCCTGTATATCATTGACAAGACACCATGAGCTACTCTTGCAGCTCGTCTGCACTGCTCAGAGAACTTCATATCTGCCTGCACAATTACCCCTAGGTCCTTTTCATTCTCTACCACTGTCAGCGTAGTACCACAGAGTTGATACGTTGATCTGGGGTTACTGTTTCCCATATGTAGTACTTTACATTTGTCAATGTTAAACTTCATTTGCCACCTCTCAGCCCATCTGCTCAACCTTTCCAGATCCTGTTGCAGCAGCATAGTATCAGTAGTGTCCTTAACAACCTGCCAACCTTGGTATCGTCTGCAAACTTGGACATTAAGCCTGATACACCATCATCAATATCATTTATAAATACAGAAAACAACAATGGACCCAACACTGAACCCTGAGGAACTCCACTAATAACATTAGTCCACGTTGAGCAGTGTCCATTGATTACCACTCTCTGTCTTCTGCCACTCAACCATCCCTTTATCCATAGCAGCAATTTGCCTCCAATGCCACACTTCTCCAATTTGTGCAGCAGTCTTCCATGCGCAACAGTATCAAAAGCCTTTCTAAGATCCAAATATATAATATCAAAGTTATTCCCTGCATCCAGTTCTTTTGTGACTACATCATAGTATCCAATCAAATTGGTCAGACAAGACCTGCCCTTAACAAAACCATGCTGTGTCTGAGCTATAACTGAATTCTTGTCCAGATGATCCTGCAGTGCTTCTTTAACCAGTGCCTCCATTAATTTTCCTGGAACCGAAGTTAAACTAACAGGTCTATAATTACTTGTGTCAGCCTTTGATCCTCCTTTGTGAATTGGGGTTACATTTGCACATCTCCAGTCCATGGGTACCTCCCCTGAGTCCAAAGAAGCTCTCATAATTATGGCTAGGGGTTTGCTTACTTCCTTTGCTGCCTCCTTTAATATAACTGGATAGATCCCATCCACCCCTGGTGCCTTTTTTATGTTTATCCTCAGCAATTTCTCCTCCACTTTCCTCTCAGTTATTAGAAAATAATCTAGCTCACTGCCAATGTTTACTTCACCTACGACATTCCCCTTCCTGAATAACTCCTCATGTGTGAATGTAGATGCAAAATACTCATTTAGATTGTTAGCCACCTGAGCAGGATCCTCAACTGTTGAACCATCAACATCCAGTGGACCAATCTGATTCATCCCTTTCCTTCTTGAGTTTAAATAGGTAAAGAACTCTTTTCTGTTTTTCTTTGCGTCCTTTGCCAAGGATTTCTCATAATCTGCCTTTGCCTGCCTAATCTCCTTTGTGACTTGGTTACAGACCAACTTATATCTATCATAGGCTGCCATGTCACCCATTAATTTGTATGTATCCCATGCATTTTTCTTCTCTGCCATATGTCTCATTAGTTCATCTGACAACCATTTAGGCCTGAACCTTGAACAATATTTCTTGGTTGGTATGTAAAGCCTGGTAGCTTCCAAGATTAGTTCCTTGAATGCTTCCCATTTTGAATTTGCTGTTGGTAACATCATCAGTTGGTCCCACTGTATAGAAGTTAAATACTGTCTCAGACCATCATAGTCGTCTTTACGAAAGCAAAAACCCTTCCCTTTGCCTCTAATGGTAGTTACCTCCTTGAGTAAATCCCACTTCAGCACACTGTGATCACTGCCACCCAGTGGTTCCTTTATCTGCAGATTCCTAATGCATGAAGAATCACTACTGATAATCAGATCAAGAGTATTACTCCCTCTAGTTGCCTCCCGAACATGCTGGTGTAGAAAACAATCATCCAATAAATCCACAAAAGCCCTGCTAGTGTGTGAGTGACCAACCCACAAATTCCAGTCAATATCTGGGAAATTAAAATCCCCCATTATAAGACTCTCTGATTTACTGGCCCATTCTATTTCCCTGTACAGTATCTTATTATACTCATCAGAGTCATTAGGCCTATAGCACACTCCTACTCTCAATTTTGATTTACCTATGTTTATGTCACACCAAACTGACTCGACACTGCCCTGTCCATCAATGTCGACTGGCTTCACTTCCTTGGATTTTATGTGTTTTTTAACTAATAGCATAACCCCTCCTCCCCTCCTGTCCTGTCTATCCTTTCTATACACATTGTACTCCCCAAATTCCAGTTCTGCATTCCTTATATCTGTGTGACACCACATCTCTGATATCCCAACAATATCTGCCTTTGATGTTTTGAGCAATACCTCAAATTCATCAAATTTATTTACTAAACTCCTAGCATTGGTGTATACGCAAGTATACCTGCACTTGTTCCTATTCTTAGCTACCCTAACACAACCCATGTGTTTACTTGTATCACAATGACTTCCAGCAGTCTCTGAAATATCCTGCATCTTGTTTTTCAGGCTTCTGCTCATTCCAATAGAAGCAGTGCAAGAATCTCTTTCACCTCTGCCAGTGGCTACTGTTAATCCATTAGTCTTTGTCTCCCCCCCCCCCAAGCTAGCAGTTTTCCGACCCACCTAACACTGCCTCGATAGCATCAGCAAAGTTGCAGCATCTGGAGACTAGGCACCAGCGAGGTGATCTGATTGAGGTGTATAAGGCCTTGAAAATCAGCAACTGTTGTGTACAATTACTGAAGTGCACTATCTTTACATGTTATAGCAGTACATCCAATTATTACACTCTAGATCTGTGTTATGGATGAGTGGTTTGAACAGGCTCAATGCTGACGAGATACTTCTGCTTGCTCATATTAAGAACCTAAGGGGGCATAGATTCAAATTGAGGAAAGACAGTTGTAGAATAGATGTGCAGAAGTTTGCCTTTAGCCAGCGGTTAGTTGATTGTTGGAACTAACTTCACTCTGTCGTAGAAGTAGATAGCTTAAGCTTGCTTTCTTGCATCATATGTCTCAACTAATGCTAACTGGCCAACTGCCTTTTCTGCAAAAGGAGCCTTAACTCTGAGCTGGTTTGCACCCTTCCTCTACTTAGTCCACACAGCTGAAACTCTTCTGATACTTTCAACAAAAGTGTCTTCTTTGATTTCTCCATTGAAAATTCCAGCAATCTTTGTAATTTATCATACAGAGAGAGGAAAAATATAGAATCAAATTATATACACATGCTGAGAAACTAAGAATTTAAAATCAGCACCTGTTGTGTACAATTACTGAAGTGCACTCTCTTTACATGTTATAGCAGTACATACAATTATTACACTCTAGATTTGTGTTATGGAAGAGTCTGGCTGGTGCAGGTCTTTCAATTGACATTTTGCTTGCTGTCAGTCAAGATAATAAAGGAAATAATATTTAAAATTTCTCAAATAAAAGAGCTTATGAAATTTAAGTGTTGTAAATGGTATTTTCAACACTTAAATTTCACTTCACAAGCCTTGCACATTCTCTCCAGAGCCAAATTGATTGACAAGGCTCACAACATGTACTCTCTCCTATCATGTCTGGGCAGGATTGCAGACACTTTCAAATTTAATCCTAACTCAATCTTTGCCTAACATGCCCTGTACTTGTTAATTAAATTCTCAGATCTCCTACTCTTAATATCACTAATGCCCACATGTACAACAATATCTCCTTTCATACCCTTGAAATATGATATCTGCTCTACAAAGTCATCTACTTTTGCCCTCTCAGACATATCCTGGTCCACCTATCCTTTTGCACACAGCATATTTCCCTGACAATAAGCTCCTCTTCTGGGACAAATGCACTGCCTTGGAGATTGCTGCTGTTGCCAGATGCATGAGTGAGGGCTGTGGCATTAAGTTGGGCAGCTGAGAGCTTGATGGGCCCACTATTTTAATCACTTTGGGGGTGTACACGCTTTTCTCATAAATACCCATTACAATGCTGGATTTGCACTGAACACACACAAAGACTTGGCTCCATCGTGTCCCATTCCAGATAAGTCTGCAAACACTGCACAAGTAGTTCATTTTGTTAGACCATGATGAGAACTGCCTCCTTTAGTTCTTCCCTAAGCAACAGCACTCCTACTATTTCAAGTCCATTGCTTTGCTGCTCTAATCTGAGGCATGATTTTCAATTCAATTTAACCTGAGAATAATACCCTAAACTGATAGATACTTAAATGCAATAATATGTATTATTTTACCAAGTTATGACAGAAAACGAGGGAGATTTTGGCAGAGTAGGAAGACGCAGCACTGGAGGAAGGACAAATTTATAAAACCATTATCTTTCAATGAGCTTGTACAAAAATGTTTCAATATGGACGACAGTAGCAGAGTGTTGCAAGACAATGAACACACTTACATGAATATGGAATACCACACAGTGCTGTATAAACTTGAGTGGTGTCACAATTACAAGTTCTAGACCTTTTTTCATAGATCCTGAAAGAGCAAGCAAAAAGTCTTTATTGTACTGACTCAATGTTAGTAAACATTGAGTCAGTTTGGTAAGACATCAACACTGAGAAAAACAAATATGAGAACAGGAATAGTGTGTCAGTAAATTAGAATGTCTTATAATGGAGAATTTTAACTTTCCAGATATTGAAAACAGAACTTGTGGGTTAGTTTTATTGGATAACTGTTGTCTACATCAGCATGTTAGAGACAACATAAGAAAGCAAATACCCCTGATATGATTATCCGCAGTGACAATTTATGCATGAAGAATCTTCAGATAAGGAACCCCAAGGCAGCAGTGATCACATTGTATCCACATGGGAAATTTACTTAAAAAATTAAATACCACGAAATTAGCATAATTGTATTCTCTCTCTCTCTCTCTGTAACCACTAAACAGTAACGTCCTTTGGCTATTATCTGGAATTTATTGCACATTTAGGTCACCGAGGCTTGTCTCAAGCATTCTTCCAGGCACGATGGATATGTGGATATTCAAGTCCCACTTGTGAACTATGTGGACCTAAATTCAGCGAAGTTATTCTGTGACAACTAAATCTTCTGCTTGCATCTTCAATGCTGGAACTATTAGTAAACTGGAATATTCCCCACATGCAGGGCCTGAAAGAGTGCACCTGGTATACAAAAGATGACCACCCAGGTGTGAACCAATAATCAGGTACTGAGGTTTGGCATTCATATTACACAGGGGAATAATGCCCTCTGTGTCTCAAAGCAATACTAAGGTGGTAAATGACTCTAATCCACACAATAATGGCACCTCCGTAGCCAGGTGGGCAGGAGCAGCAGTGCGTAGCACACGCTTCTTGATTAGACCGGAGTTCGAGCCCGTGACCACCAAATACGGAGGATGCGGAAAGGTCAGGGAATGACCACCGCATATCCCCGGAGCAATATGGCCTTAATTGCTAATGCTCCTAAAAACCAAATAACAACAACAACACACAATAATTTTATATATTGAAAGCTTGAAGTGAGGAAACTCATGTTTAGTTTCTTTCTAGAGAAAAGGTCTGATAACCCTCAACTCTTCCGTCATGCAGTACAGTGTGTTCTCTGAGGTTATGGTGTGCTGATGCACACCATAACCTCATAATCATAGCAAGATCCAATATTACTTATATTTCAAGGGTGTTTGTTGGCCATTGAGATAGTCCACCAGACTGAACCCATTATTAACTCTCTAGAAAGCATTTGGATCAGCTAGTAACTAGGAACTGTCGAGGCTACATTATATCTAGGAGTGGAGTATATTCTTACTGTGTATATGTCATATCCAAAAATTTCATTAATTTACACATCCCCTCCCATCAAAAATAGTCAAACTAATAGAACAAACCAATTTGCAAAAATATTTAAACCTCCCAAAAACTTCCTCATTCACTTGAAAAATACATGTGGACTCAGCTCTAATCTCAATGATTTCCATTTCCATCTGCAATCTGCCAAGCTTCACTTAATTGCAAGCCTAGTTATTGGTTGCAGCAACCACCACCCATTTCAGTTGCCCTAATTATTCTCTCTGTGATTCCTTTTTGCTTCAAAGGTGGTACCTATGCATATATATCCACACTGATATTCCTTGTCAGGTACTTCCTAATTTGGAAAATCTCTCTATCCTAATCTGTCAAATTCATCTGTTTCCCCTCTAGTGTGTTATGGGCTTAATGAACAACCGTACAGATATACAGAATGGGCTAGTAAATCATAATGAATTATAATGGTAGACATTAACTTTACAGATATTGACTGGACCTTGTATGTTGGTTACTTACACAGCATGTTAGAGAGACATGCTGTGTAAGTCACAGCATGTTAGAGAGACAAGAGAAAGCAATACTCCTTGATCTGATTATTAGCAATCATCTTTCTTACATCAAGAAATTGCAGATAAAAGACCCACCAGGTGGCATTGATCACAATGTATTGATGTGGGATTTACTTAGAGATGTAACTATTGTCAAAGGCAGAAGGAAGGGCTTTTGCAAAGGTGACTACAGTGGTCTCAGAGTGTTTTTAAATTATATGCAATGGAACCAACTGATGAAGTTAACAATGACAGATTCTAAATAGGAAGCATTCGAGGATGTTACTGATGAAGCTACTAGGCTTTTTATCAACTAAGAGATATATTCAAGGCACAGACCTAAATAGATATCAGATGAACTGATGATACCTAAATGGCTATCAGATGAACTGATGATACCTAAATGGCTATCAGATGAACTGGTGAATAAAAATACATGGGTTGCATATAAATTATCAGGTCATACAGATGCCTACATTACAGATAAACTAGTCTGCAAATCAAGTCACAAAAGAGCTTCTAAGACAGAGTGCAAGAGGTCTCTAGCAAAGAATGCAATGACTTCTTTAGTTATGCGAACAGTAGACAGAAAGGACAAACTGAATGGATATTTTGCATCTCTATTCACACATGAGAATTTTTTTAGGGATTCCAGAAATGAGTTAAATTCCATCCAAAAGCCGAATGCTTTTGTGATAACAGAGAGGATAGCTGAGGAGAAATTGTTGAAAGCTAAATGTGAAAAAAAAAAAAAAAGCACCTGAGGTGGATGTGATCTATCCAGTTTTATTAAAGGAGGCAGAAAAAGAGGTAAGCAAACCTTTACACATGATTATGAGAGCATCCCTGGATTCAGGGTTAGTCCCATAGACTGCAGCTAACATCTGCCGAGTATGGGCTTGGCACACCCAGGGTCCTGAGCTGGATATCATCATTCTTCTCTTCCTTGTGATTCCCTTCTACTTCTGACTCTTGTTTTCTCTCTCTCAGTGTAACCCAGAATTTTTTTTTTTTTTTTTTGGCTGGTGCAGCAAAAGCCTCAGGTTTCCTTGCACCATATGGCTAATGATAATAATAATGTACAAATTTATTCTCACTTAACAGTGCGGGGGGGGGGGATCAAAGGGAGACATCAGTAATCATAAACCTGTTAGCTTGACTTCTATAGAAAAAAAAAAAAAAAATGGAGTTACTGGTTAAAGAAGTAATGCAGGATCATCTAGACAGGAATGCAGTTATACTGTAGTCACAGCATGGATTTGTTAAGGAACGATCTTGTCTGACCAACCTGATTGGATACTATGACACAGTAACAAAAGAACTGGATGCAAAAAATAAGTTTCACATTATAAATTGAGATTTTAGAAAAGCTTTGATACTATTGCACAAAAAATACTGCTAGAGTAAAATCTCGTTGATACAAACTCGGTTTATACAAAATACTCATTTATATGAAGCAACAAACTTCTATCTGTTGTTGTGTAAGTGGGTAGCTTGAATATTTTCAAGGAAGAACTGAACAAATTATTGGAGTGAATGGACTGAGAGGTGATTTATAATAATATGAGATTATTTACATTGCTCACAGAACTGTGGAATTAGATACTGACTATGAATACAAAAATATATTACATTGCTGCATTTGCAATATACAACTATGTAATATATTAAAAATAAAAAACATCATTATTTTAATAATCTTTATAATCCTGCAAGTTTAGATCAGTTATGTGATCAATAGTATAGTGTCTTAGATTAAGTTAATGAGCATGCAAAAAAAAAAAAAAAAAAAGAAAGAAAGAAATACAAGGTAGATGAAGTTGTTGTTATTTGGTTTTTAAGAGCATTAGCAACTAAGGCCATATTGCTCCGGGAATATGCGGTCGTCATTCCCTGACCTTTCCGCATCCTCCGTATTTGGCAGTGACGGGCTCGAACCCCGGCCTAATCAAGAAGCGTGTGCTACGCACTGCTGCTCCTTCCCACCTGGCTACGGAGGCGTCTGTAGATGAAGTGAATGTCCAGATAATTATGAAAAGTTCTATTTTAACCTCAGGATGCAATTTCACAATTCAGTAAGTAATGTATATAATCTCATATTTACTATCACAGTAACATTATATTTTTAATATTGTAATGTAATCATATTGTGATATTAACATGTTAATATGTTTTCATTCTCTATCATAAAAAGACATGGCATGATTCAAAATTGTTGCAGGATGTTTCCACCATCTAATGATTGCTAACTTCCTCTTAAACCGAATTCCCATCAAGATGGCCAAGGATATCAGCTACAATATTTTGTGTACTCGTTCGCATCCTAAGATCTGTTGCCTGTTACTCTGTTCAGAACTGTAACACATATTGGGTGGTTAACTAAAGGAAATTGATGTGAATACTTCAGTTCAATTTATATATGTATTACAGTAACATGCAAAATAGCCCCAAAAATGAATGCAGCCAATTACGGTTCTTTCTACCCTATCTAAACATAACCATGTAAACTACAAAAAAAAAAAGAGAGCAAATATCTTACCTGTGCTTCCTATGCTTTGTCCCGTCAAAGTATAAACTGGATATGTGTATTCTCCCCAGCCATTCACTGTTTTAGCACGCACCTGAAATCAATATTTAAGTTGTTTTAGTAATTATTGTTGGGATATCAAAGATGTGGAGAGATATAAGGAATGCAGAATTGGAATTTTGGGAGTACAATGTGTACAGGAAGGATAGACAGGGCAGGAGGGGTTACGTATTAAGTTAAGAAACACATAAAATCTAGGGAAGCGCATCCAGTTGATGTTGGTGGACAATGCAATGCTGAATCAGTTTGGTGTGACAAGCACTGGGAAAGTGAAATTGAGAGTAGGAGTGTATTATAGGCCTAATGACTCTGATCAGTATAATGAACTACAGTACAGAGAAATAGAGTGGGCCAGTAAATCAGATTGCCTTATAACGGGGGATTTTAGCTTCCCAGATATTGGCTGAGACTTCTGCGTTGGTCACTTGCACACCAGCAAGGCTTCTTTGGATGACTCTTTTCTACAGCAATAGCATGTTCGAGAGGCAACCAGAGATAGTGATTCTTCATGCATTACGAATCTGCAGATAAAGGAACCACTAGGTGGCAATAATCACAGTGTGCTGATGTGGGATTTACTCAAAGATGTAACTACCATCAGGGGTAAAGGGAAGAGTTTTTGCTTTCATAAAGGTGACTATGATGGTTTGAGACAGTTTTTAAAGTCTATACAATGGGACCAACTGATGATGTTACCAAGAGCAAATTCTAAATGCATTCAAGGAATTAATCTTGGAAGCTACAAGGCTTTTTGTCCCAACTAAGAAATACTGTTCAAATTTTGGGCCTAAATGGATTTCAGATAAACTAATAACACAAGTGGCAGAGAAAAAATTGCATGGGATGCATATAAAATCAGGTGACACAGTAGATATAAGCTATCGTGTAATCAAGTCACAAAGAAGTTAGGCAGGTGGAGGCAGTTTACAAGAAATTTTTGGCAAAGGATGCAAAGAAAAACATTAGAGTGTTCTTTACTTATGTGAACTCTAGAAGGAAGGGGATGAATCAAATTGGTCCACTTGACATCAACAGTTCGACTGCGGAAAACTCTGCTCAGGTAGCTGACAAACTAAATGAGTATTTTGCATCTGCATTCACACATGAGGAGTTATTCAGGAGAGGAATGCCAGAAGTTTATCAAACTCAGGCAGTGAGCTAAATGATTTTGTAATAACTGAGAACAAAGTGGGAGAGGAAATTGTTGAAGTTCAACAAAAGAAAGACACCTGGAGTGGATGGGATCTTGTTATTGTTATTTGGCTTTTAGGAGCATTAGCAACTAAGGCCATATTGCTCCGGGGATATGCAGTGGTCATTCCCTGGTCCTTTCCGCATCCTCTGTATTTGGTGGTCACGGGCTCGAACTCCAGTCTAATCAAGAAGCGTGTGCTACACACTGCTGCTCCCGCCAACCTGGCTACGGAGGCACCGGATGGGATCTATCCAGTTATATTAAAGGAAGCAGCAAAGGAAGTAAGCAAACCTTTAGTCACAATTCTGAGTGCTTCCTTGGACAAAGGGAAGATCCCCATTGACTGGAAATGTGCAAATGAGACCCCAATTCACAAATGGGCATCAGAGGGTGACACCCATTAGTTAAACTTCTGTTCCGGGGGAATTAGCATTAGCATTAGTAGAGGCATATGATGCAAGAAAGCAAGCTTATTCAGCATCAGCCAAAAAAAAAAAAAAAAACCCACTCCCATTTCACCCCTCTGTTCGTTCGAAATACCTGTCCAGTTGAGCCTTAAATTTGTTTAGGCTATCAACTTCAACAACAAGTGATGGAAGTCGGTTCCACCAACCAACCACCCGCTGGCCAAAGGCAAATTTCCGCACATCTATCCGACATCCGTCCTTCCTCAATTTGAATTTATGCCCTCTCAGGTGATTATTCTGAGCAAGATGAAGAATCCCATTGGCATTGAGCATGCTCAAACCATTCAAAGCCTTATACATCTCTATCAGATCACCTCGCCGGTGCCTTGTCTCCAGACTCTGTAATTTGCAAAACTTACGCCTTTCTTCGTAAGAGCAACCCTTTGTTCCATTCACTAATCTTGTTGCCCTTCTCTGTACCCGTTCCAGCAGCTCTACATCCTTCTTGAAATGAGGCCTCCAGACCTGTATACAGTACTCAAGGTGTGGCCTAACCAGTGCCTTATACAAGGGAATAATCACCTCCTTATAAATAAGACACCATGAGCTACTCTTGCAGCTCGTCTGCACTGGTCAGAGAACTTCATATCTGCCTGCACAATTACCCCCAGGTCCTTTTCATTCTCCACCACTGTCAGTGTAGTACCGCAGAGTTGATACGTTGCTCTGGGGTTACTGTTTCCCATATGTAGTACTTTACATTTGTCAATGTTAAACTTCATTTGCCACCTCTCAGCCCATCTGTTCAACCTTTCCAGATCCTGTTGCAGCAGCATAGCGTCAGCAGTGTCCTTAACAACCCTGCCAACCTTTGTATCATCTGCAAACTTGGACATTAAACTTGATATCCCATCATCAATATCATTCATAAACACCGAAAACAACAACGGACCCAACACTGAACCCTGAGGAACTCCACTAATAACATTAGTCCACGTTGAGCAGTGTCCATTGATTACCACTCTCTGTCTTCTGCCACTCAACCATCCCCTTATCCATAGCAGCAATTTGCCTCCAATGCCACACTGCTCCAATTTGTACAGCAGTCTTCCATGTGCAACAGTATCAAAAGCCTTTCTAAGATCCAAATATATAATATCAAAGTTATTCCCTGCATCCAGTTCTTTTGTGACTACATCATAGTATCCAATCAAATTGGTCAGGCAAGACCTGCCCTTAACAAAACCATGCTGCGTCTGAGCTATAACTGAATTCTTGTCTAGATGATCCTGCAGTGCTTCTTTAACCAGTGCCTCCATTAATTTTCCTGGAACAGAAGTTAAACTAACAGGTCTATAATTACTTGTGTCAGCCTTTGATCCTCCTTTGTGAATTGGGGTTACATTTGCACATCTCCAGTCTATGGGTACCACCCCTGAGTCCAAAGAAGCTCTCATAATTATGGCTAGGGGTTTGCATACTTCCTTTGCTGCCTCCTTTAATATAACTGGATAGATCCCATCCACCCCAGGTGCCTTTTTTATGTTTATCCTCAACAATCTCTCCTCCACTTTCCTCTCAGTTATTACAAAATCATCCAGCTCACTGCCAATGTTTACTTTACCTACATCATTCTCCTTCCTGAATAACTCCTCATGCGTGAATGTAGATGCAAAATACTCGTTTAGATTGTTAGCCACCTGAGCAGGATCCTCAACTGTTGAACCATCAATATCCAGTGGACCAATCTGATTCATCCCTTTCCTTCTCGAGTTTAAATATGTAAAGAACTCTTTTCTGTTTTTCTTTGCATCCTTTGCCAAGGATTTTTCGTAGTCTGCCTTTGCCTGCCTAATCTCCTTTGTGACTTGGTTACAGACCAACTTATATCTATCATAGGCTTCCATGTCACCCATTAATTTGTATGTATCCCATGCATTTTTCTTCTCTGCCACATGCCTCATTAGTTCATCTGACAACCATTTAGGCCTAAACCTTGAACAATATTTCTTAGTTGGTATGTAAAGCCTGGTAGCCACCAAGATTAGTTCCTTGAATGCTTCCCATTTTGAGTTTGCTGTTGTTAACATCATCAGTTGGTCCCACTGTATAGAATTTAAATACTGTCTCAGACCATCATAGTCGCCTTTACGAAAACAAAAACCCTTCCCTTTACCTCTGATGGTAGTTACCTCCTTGAGTAAATCCCACTTCAACACACTGTGATCACTGCCACCTAGTGGTTCATTTATCTGCAGATTCTTAATGCATGAAGAATCACTACTGATAATCAGATCAAGAGTATTGCTCTCTCTTGTTGCCTCACGAACATGCTGATGTAGAAAACAATCATCCAATAAATCCACAAAAGCCTTGCTAGTGTGCGAGTGACCAACCCACAAATTCCAGTCAATATCTGGGAAATTAAAATCCCCCATTATAAGACTCTCTGATTTACTGGCCCACTCTATTTCCCTGTACAATATCTTATTATACTCATCAGAGTCATTAGGCCTATAGCACACTCCTACTCTCAATTTTGATTTCCCTATGCTTATGTCACACCAAACTGACTCGACACTGCCCTGTCCATCGATGTCGACTGGCTTCACTTCCTTGGACCTTATGTGTTTCTTAATTAATAGCATAACCCCTCCTCCCCTCCTGTCCTGTCTATCCTTTCTATACACATTCCTATGTATTCTAAGTAGTTTCTCTTGTATTTGCAGTTTATATGTATTGAATATGATGTCTCTAGTTAATTGTTAGATTCCTCTGGTTATCTGTAGCGGGAATCATGTCTTTGTATAATTTTTTTTATTGAATAAAGAATTTTATTATTATTATTATTAAATGAAAAAATTATACAATTGAAGAAAGGTTAAAGATTATTGAAAGAGTTAAAAGTGGAGAAACAAAATGCAGTATACATTCCACAATGTGCAATTCCATTCCATTTCCATTTATTTGTATGCACAATTATTACACACACACATATATATATTATATACAATTTTATATACATTAGCATTCTCATTGCACATACATAAGACATTATATTGTACCTCCTGGTGCACTTCGTACGTATATCCCAGAGTCAAGGGTGGCTGCTAGGCAAAAGCCCATCTCCACCTAGTTCATCTGTTTTGGCATAGAACCTCAACAAATCTAGCCTAAAAACATTTGCGAGGTATTTTACTACCATCAATATAAGACAGCGCCCTTCTCTAGGCCTGGGTTTACATTATGTATTTGTGCTGAATGCACAAGTCCTGCACCCACCGGATGTAGTGCAATACCAGTGGGTGTCCACAAATGAATTGCTAGTGAAGAACTTCCACAAATTTTCCTCAGTTACACCCACTAATTATTATATTAAACAGATGTATACAATACTTTTTTTTTTAAATATGCTCAGTCTCTGAATTACTGAGAACCAAGAAAACAATATATAATATACAATGGACAATTAACAACACTGTCTACTCTGTCTGCTTGAACTTTCAAACCTCTCGACAAGCACAATCAGATAGCTACTAAATGATTCTCATAAGCCTTGTGTTTCACAGAAACCAATCTTTACAATAACAATTGACATAAATCTTGTCAATAACAATTGGACAAAATCAATGCAACATTAATTAACATAAATCAACACAATAACAATTATCTTAAATCTTCTGTTTACACTTAAACCTTTTGTCTTTTGGTCATTTGTGAAGTCAATTCCCAGAAGAAGTTGAAGTTCTTAGCTGAGTCCTCAATATGAAAACTGATCTTGAGAAAGTTTGCAGAGCAGTAAAGTCATTATGGTCTTCAACTAAGATATTTACATTGTTCTCCAATACGGTTGGAACCGCAGACATTAAATCCGTTCTAGGTTGAGAGTACAATGGACAGTTCAGAAGTACATGAATCCACGTTTCATATTCCCCGCATGTGCAGTAAGGATCAGGCTCCAGGCCACGCTAAAATAACTTAGCCCGGAGGAACCCATGCCCTGTTAGCAGATAAGAAGTTGTCATAGAAGGTCTAAACCATGAAATAACTCCAGAGGTTGTTGAGAATTCCACTTGCACAATATACTTTCTTGTTACAAGACTAAATTCGCTCTCATCCCATCTTTTTTGCCAGACAACAGTAAATTCCTTCCAAAGCCTTTTCTTCTCCCTTTTAAAGTTGCTGGCTGAGTCAGTCGTAATTTCAAACATTGTCTCAGACTGTCCTTTTTTTAGGTAGTAAATCAAACCCCAAAAAGCAATATATAAATCTGGATATAAATCTTCAGCACAGCGTTCCAGAGGAGAGGTCCCTCTGGAACGCAGAGAGGTCCAACACTGATCCTTGGGGCATCCTCTTGAAATCTGAGCCCAGTGTGTAAGATGTTTTGCCACCACCTTAATATGTCTGTCGCTAAAGTACAATCACATAACACTGTAGATATACGCTCCTGCGGGCGCTTTCCCACCATAAAGTGTCAAACACGCCCTGAAAGTCCACAAACACAGCAAGTGAGTTGGACACAGTTGGTCAGAAGATTTATAGCGTCTTCAGTTGACCATCCTTTCTTGAAGCCATATTGTGCTTCTGAACATAACTGATAATCTTCTAACATTTTTTGGATTCTTGTGCAAATCCAGAAGGAACAATCTTCTATGGATAAAAGAGGAATTACATTAATTCACAAACTCCACAGAAATATTGTGCAACCTTGATGAAGTAGGCCTCCAAAGAAAGAAAACCTGACTTTGTGAAACAGTAATATAGACAAATGCTTAATCAATGATTTCTACAGAAGCATAATGAAGAAGTACCAATAAATGGGGTAATTTTGAAAGCACGGGCACTTAAATTTCATAAAATACTTGGTGAAGATGATGACACATTTAAAGCTTCTGAAGGGTGGCTTTGGAGATGGAAGGCTCATCATGGTATATACCAGCTTAGTCTTATACACGAATCTGCATTTGGTGGCATTACAGCAGCAGAAGCGCTTCCTGTATTTCTGCGTGATGTGATTCAAGGTTGTGAATTCACAGATGAACAGTTGACGAAACAAAGCTATAATATAATCTTCTCCCCAACAAATCAACTGATATTAAAAAAACACCCAACAAAGTAGACGTGTAAACTAACAAAGAGAAAATTACTGTGTACAAACAAAACCAGAAATCACAAATCACTTTTACTGATGCACAATGGCTAAAGCCATTGTGCATCAGTAAAAGCCAAAGTCCCTGGTGTTTTAAGCACATCAACATGAAATCTCTACCTGATTTATAAAAATAGTTCCTGCCTGATTTATAAAAAACAATTACTTAGATGAAGAGTGATATTTTTACTTGGTTTGAAAGTGAGTTTGTACCATTGGTGAGATGCCACCTGCTTTCCAAAAAAATTTGAAGAAAAGACTCTGTTAGTGTGGGATCACTGTTCAGCTCATTCTTCAGCTGATGTCCTGAAATCAAAAGATGGCAAAATCAGAGTCACTTCTCTGCAAAAGGAACGCAACTGTACTAATTCAGTACATGGATCAGAACATTATTTGAGCCTTCAAAGCCTAGTATCATGGTGTGCTACTTACTGGTGTTGTGAAATCATTAAGTTCTAGAACTTCTGTCTGAAAACATTAACACTGAAAGATGTTGCGTACAATATTGGATTAGTGTGGGAGAAAGTAAGCTCAACAGCAACCAAAACTGCTGGAAAAAATGTATTAGAAAAGACTAGATCATTAATAATAACCTTAAATTAGCAACATTTTCAGAACAAGAATCAAAGGCTGCTTGTAACGTACTTGGTGGCAGTCTTGGAGAAAATGACCTGGCTGCTTGGATTTAGATGGATGAAAAAGCTTCAGTTATGTATTACCTGAGCAAATAAGAAATTTCAGCCACTATGAAGAGTGGAAACACAATCAACAAACAGAAGGCCAGTGACATAGGAAATGACTCAAAAGAATAATGTGGATGACTTGTGTAAGGAATAAGCACCGGATTTCAAAGTGCTTGAAAACATTAATGAGGTGATGGCATAGTTAGAACATCAGAAGGACAGTGAACATCTTCATTTATTACATCAGACCACTAATAAGAATTATGTACTGAAAAAATCCTGCCATCAGTTCTGACAAACTAAATTACATGACTATTTCAGAACAGATGTGTAAAATATAAGTCCATAACAGCATTGTGTATTAGTAGAATGTAAAGGGAATAATATAATACTTTATATCTTTTAGTCTTATACTCATAATACTTTAATACTTTACATCTTTTTGTCTGTATACTCATAAAACATTAAAACAAGTATTTATTTATTAAGTAAAGTGTATATATGTTAAAAAAAAAAAAAAAAACTGGCAAAAAAAAATGGTAAAATCTTTTTAGCTATAACATGCATCACTTATAATGTGCATATTAAAGTTGTTGTCTGATGCCCATGTTATATCGAGGTTGCACTGTATTAATAAAAATAATATTATAATTATATCCTGATTTTTCAAGGTATAATTATAACCATAATAATTATATCTCAAAAAAAAAGAATCCTCACTCTAACGTAATCTTCACCCTATCCACACAATCAAGACACTCACGAAGATCAACCGCCAAACAGATGTTTAATCCTAAAATGTCCAAATCCCTATGCTCTCTCTCTGGAAATCCCCACCCTCAGGTAAAAACTTTACCTGAATTTTGATTCAAAAATTCCCGGCCTGAGAGCACAGAACATATAAATATAATTAATAAAACCACTGTCTTGGTATGTGAGGCTGACGGGGTCATAAGGACAGCATTCCTGTAATGCTGTCCTTCTATGTATTCATGGAATGTAAGTATTCATGGCTATATATTTACTTAAGTTTAATTTTATTTAATTTTATTAAATTTTAATCTCCGATTTCTAAGCAAGATCATATATCTCTATTGGGGATTACTCTGACTTCTAATCTCTCTTGGCATAAGCACATTACAAATAGTGCTTCCTCTGCATCTAAAAAACTGGGTTTTCTCTTTCACTCTTGACATTACTTTTCTTCCAAACAGCTATTCACTCTGTACAAATCTCAAATCTGCCCTACCATGGAATACTGTTCCCACATCTGGAGGGGTACCCCAAAAATCTCTCTCAGGCTTCTAGATTAATTAATGACTCATCTCTAAAAGAGTCCCTCCAATCTCTGTCTCATGGATGTTCTGTTTCTGCTGCATGACTTTTAAACTTCAACTTCCGTTTTCTGGAACAACCTTCCTTCATATGTATTTCCTGAAAATTACAATCTACAGAAGTTGAAGTCTAATGTCAACAAGTATCTTCTTTCATCTTCTCAATCTTCAGTCCATGCATGGTACTAAGTACTATAGGTTCTAATACCTCTCGTGTTTGGGGTTTTCATAAAAAAAAAAAAAAAACGAAAAAACTTATTAACTAAATTATCAACTGATTTAAAAAATTATTTAAACTGCTAAAATTAACCTTTAATAGATGTTTACTAATAGCTATCTGTTGACTAATTCATGTTCTATTATGCATATAAGTCTAATCTGCAGCCATTATCAATCTACTGCAGGATGGAGGCCTCCTCAACAAGTCATATTGAGGATTATGGATCATAATCTGCCATGCTGGTCTAATGTGGGTTGGCAGATTGACTGTATTTAGCAGTCAGGGGCTTGAACCAAGCATACTCAAAGAGCACATGCCACTGCACTCCTGCTGCTGACCACTCGGCTACAGAGGCCATCATACATATAAGTACTAAAAGCTAAATATTAAAAGTAAGAAATGTGTAATTAAATTAACAACTCTATGTAAGCAAAGTCACCATAATCTATCAGTTCCTATCTTTATAGTCATTGAAGTCCACAAAACATCTGAGAATAATCTGTAATTATTGTTTATAATAATAATAATAATTAATGGAGGCACTGCTTAAAGAAGCACTACAGGATCATCTAGACTAGACTAGACTGCAGTTATGGTTCAGACACAGCATGGGGTTATTATGGGGAAGTCTTATCTGACCAATTTGATTGGATACTTCAATGAGGTCACAAAGGAACTGGATGCAAAAAATAATTTTGATATCATACACTTGATTTCAGGAAAGCTTTTGATACTGTTGTACATGGAAAACTACTGTACAAGTTGGTTTGTTTGTTTGTTATTTGGTTTTTAGGAGCATTAGCAACTAAGGCCATATTGCTCCGGGAATATGCGGTGGTCATTCCCTGACCTTTCCACATCCTCCGTATTTGGTGGTCATGGGTTCGAACCCCAGTCTAATCAAGAAGCATGTGCTACGCACTGCTGCTCCTGCCCACCTGGCTGTACAAGTTGGACCAGTTGGGAATTAAGGGCAAGTTGCTGCTATGGATAAAGGGATGGTGGAGTGGGAGAAGACAGAGAGTGGTAATCAATGGACGCTGCTCTTCGTGGACTAATGTTATTAGTGGTGTCCTGATATACCTTCATAAATGATATTGATGAACATATATCAAGCTTAATGTAAAGTTTGCAGATGATACGAAGGTTGGCAGGGTTGTTAATGACACTAATGGCAATACGCTACTGCAACAGGATCTAGAAAAGTTGAGCAGATGGGCTGAGAGGTGACAAATGTAAAGTACTGCATATGGGTAGCGGTAATCCCAGAGTAACTTATTAACTGTGTGATACTACACTCAGGGTGGTAGAGAATGAAAAAGACCTCGGTGTAATTGTGCAGTCAGATGTGAAGTTTTCTGAGCAGTGCAGAAGGTCTGCAAGATTACCTTATGGTGTCTTGTCATTGATATACAGGAATTTTTCTAGCAGGGATGATGAGGTGATTATCCCCTTGTATAAGGCAACGATCAAGCCACACCTTGAGTACTGTATACCGGTCCGGAGGCCTCATTTTAGGATGGATGTAGGGCTGCTTGAATGAGTACAGAGAAGGGCGACGAGATTGATGAATAAAACAAAAGGTTGCTCTTACAAAGAAAGATTTAAGTTCTGCAAATTGCAGTGTCTAGAGACTAGGCACCTGTGAGATGATTTGATTGAGGTGTATAAGGCCTTGAATGGTTTGAGCAAGCTCAATGCTGATGGGATTCTTCCTCTTGTCAGATTAATTGCCTGAGGGGACAAATTCAAATTGAGGAAAGACAGTTGTAGAATAAATGTGTGAAAATTTGCCTTTATCCAGCTGATACTTGATTGTTGGAACAAACTTCCATCTGTCGTTATAGAATTTGGCAGCTTAAATAAATTCAAGGCAGAACTAGACAAACATTTGTAGTTAATGGGTGGGTAAAATGGGAAAGTTTTTTTTTTTTTTTTTTTTTTTTGGGATGCTATATAAGCTTGCTTTTTTGGATCATATGCCTCTATTAATGCTAATTATTGCAATTCTTATATGAAAAGAACTTCATATATTCAAGTTAATATTAAGATTAAATAAGATAAAAAAAAAAAACGTATGAAGATTATCTCCTCTGACAGTTATATTGATTCTGTTATATTGATTCTGTTTTTTTGGCTATTGAAATTACAATTTACAGAACTCAAATCTTTCATATTATGAATACTTTTTTTGTGTCTGCTGACTAATCTTGTTGCTCTTCTTTGCATATTTTCCAACAGAATCTTTGACCTTCCAAAATTGTATGCAGTACTCAAAATGGGGCTTAATCACTACCTCATAAAAAGGAAAATAAGATTTTAGTTCCTCCTGTCAAAATATACATACATATATATATATATATATATATAATCAACAGAACTTGAACTGTCCTAGCAGCCCATCTGCACTGCTCAAAGAACATCACATTGGATAGTGTAATTACACCTAGGTCTTTTTCATTCTTCACTACTTTGAGTTTGGCACCACTGAAATGTAGTAGTAGTTGAGGCTTGTGATACAAGAAAGCAAGCTTATGTAGCATCAGCAAAAAAAAAAAAAAAGTTTCACACATCCAATCCTTCTAAACAATTGTCCAGTTCCTCCTTGAATTTATTTAAGCTATCAACTTATACAATGACAGATGAAAGTTTGTTCCAACAATCAAGTATCAGCTGGCTAAAGGCAACTTTCCACACATCTCTTCTACAACTGTCTTTCCTAAATTTGAATTTATGCCCCCTTAGGTTGGTAATCTGAGCAAGAGAAAGAATCCCATCAGAAATGAGCCTGCTCAACCCATTCAAGGCCTTATATACCTCAATCAGATCACCTCACAGGTGCCTTGTCTCCAGATGCTGCAAATTGCAGCATCTGGAGACTAGGCAGATGCAAGGTGATCTGATTGAGGTGTATAAGGCCTTGAATTGAATGAGTTGAGCAGGCTCTATTCTGTTCAGAATAACGTATATTATTCTGGGATTTTTACTACCCAAATGCACATCTTGCATTTATGTTACACCTCAAGTGCTATTTTTCATTCCATCTGCCTAATTTATCCAGGTCTTTGTGGAGGAAACTATTCTTATTACTGTCATTAACCACTCTGACCACCTTTCTATTATCAGCAAATTCAACATTAAACTTGATATGCATTTCTCGATATTGTGAATAAATATTTAAAATATTGAAGGGGCTCCATACCTAACCCTCCTGGATTCCATTAATTTTCAATCACTTTTTGTCCCGACACACAATCATCTTTATCAACAGTGGTAACTTTCCCCTAATGCCATACCTGCTCCAATTTGTACAGCAGTCTTTCATGTTGAACAGTATCAAAACCTTTTAGGAAGGATGTAGAGTTGCTATAACGAGTACAAAGAAGGGCAACAAGATTGGTGAGGGAAACAAAGGGGGTGCTCTTACCAAGAAAGGCTTAAGTTCTGCAAACTGGGGCACCTGGAGAGTAATATAACTGGACAGATTTTTAAATATAACTGGACAGATTCCATCAGTCTCAGTTGCCTTATTTACTTTTAGCTTTTACAACTTCTTCTTTTCTGCTTTCACTTATCATAAAATCATTCAGCTCCCTAAAAACATCTTCCTGTGTGACTATCAAAGTAAAATATTTATTCTACCCATCAGCTATCTGAGTAGGATCATCAACAGTTACACAATTCATATTCAGAGGGCCAACGTTGTTCATCCCTTTCCTTCCAGCATTAACATAAACAAAGAATACTTTTCTTGCATGACTAACCATCTTAGTAATTTGGTTTTGGATTAGTTTAAATCTACTGTAGGTTTCTATGTCCTCTGATAATTTATAACCATCCCATGCATTTTTTTATCTGCTATTTTATACTATTCTTTACATGCTCTTCAAAAAGTGTTCCATTACTTTTATATTGCTACTTCCCACACTCCAAAATGACTTCTTTCTCTTCACTCTAGATTGGATAATTCTTTTCCAATCTTCTAATAGTGTCTCTACTTTCTCCCATATATTTTGATGAAACTTTCAAGCCTAAAAAGAAAAAAAAAAAAAAAAAAGGCAAGTAAGGCTCCTGGAGTTGATGGCATATACCAAGTAATTTGAGCAGCCTCCGTAGCCGAGTGGGCAGGAGCGGAAGAGCAGTAGCACACGCTCTTTGAGTAGACCGGGGTTCAAGCCCCTGACTGCTGAATACGGTCGATCTGCCAACCCGCACTGGGCCAGCGTGGCAGATTATGGTCCATTTCCCTCAGCATGAATTGTTGAGGAGACTTCCATCCTGCAGTGGGTTGATAATTGCTGCACTTTACCTTTTTTTTTACCAAGTAATTTTGAGGGAGGTGGCCAGAGAGTGTATTGAACCATTGTCATTAATTATGAAGGAATCATTAGGCTCAGGAGATATTTCTTTGGAGAGAAGAAATACCAATGTATCGCCAATACATAAAAGTGGTTCTAAGAATTAAATCAGTTACTACAGCCTGGTTAATTTGACTTCAGTGATAGGGAAAATCTTAGATGAAATTACTAAAAGTGCAATCCAGAGACATTTAGATAGAAATAACATTCTGAAAGATATACAACATAGTTTTCTTAAGGGAAAATTATGTATTTTGATGGTTATTCAAGAGCTGGATGGGGGGAATAATTTTGACAAGTTTATGTGGATTTTAGCAAGGTATTTGATTCAAACCCTCATGAGAGATTACTGTATAACCTGGAACATGTTGGGATTACTGGAAAGGTACCAAGATGGCCAGGGCAGAAAGCAGAGGGTTGCAATTAATGGATATTCTTCAGATTGGTGTAACATCAGAAGTGGGGTCGCCCAAGGATCAGTTCTTTGGCTACTATTGTTTCTGATCTTCATAAACTATACTAACAAAGGAATAAGGGGTGTGATATCAAAAATTGCAGATGATGTAAAGATTGGGAGAGTCATTAATGATCAGCACCAAGTAGCACTCCTGCAGGATGGCTTGAACAGGCTTCAAGAATGGTCAGAAAAGTGGCAGCTAAGTTTTATTGAAGCAAAATGCCAGGTCTTACACTTGAAGGGGTGGAATTAAAAAACAGTACAGGAAGAATGGATCTGGGAATTACAATACAGGCAGATATGAAGATCTCTGAAAAGTGCAAACAGGTGGCCAGGAAACCCCCATGGTATCCTATTGATGATTTATTGAACACTATCCTGTAGAGGTGGTGGTGGGATTATGACTTTGTATCTTGATTATCGTAAGATATTGAATTATAAGAAATAAATTATATAAATGGTTTTGTTTAAATGTGAATTATTTTTAACACCATTGTTATACGAGAAAGGGCTCTTATAATGTGGTTATAAATACAAAACTTTTTTTTTTTTTGTTATCTTACTTCAAATTTGAGCCCTAATGCTTTCTCAAAATTTCTCCTCCTCCACGTTAATGCCATTTTTAATTCAAAATGCTTTTAATTTCGTTTATTTTACAATGTGCGTACAGAATTATTCTAAAGATTTGATATTCTCACTAAAATAATTTATTACATTTTTTTATTTCAATTGCTTACAGAATAATTATTCTTTAATTATTCTGTAGGCAATAATTATGAAAAGGAAATTATTCTTTAGAATAATTTCCTTTTCATATTGCTTATCATTCTACGAATATATAAACAACTGTTGATTTGTTTTAATTCTTACCTGTTACCTCTAACTCAGCATTAGTAGGATTATAAATGCAAACAAACAAATTATGCATTTCGTTCAATCCTGATTTCGTTTTCTCTTCAGTTCTTACTTTGTTTCAGAAGAGTAAATCAGTTTCTTTCAAGATTCTTTCCTTTTTAATTCATTATTTTTCCAATTATCTAATCTTTGATTAGTTAGAAAATTTTTTTTTTTTAGAAGTACTTAGTATTTTTTTTTTCTTTGTGATAATTCAGTGTTTATTAAGTTGCAAAATTTTTATTTACAATGGACCAAAGTGACAGTGATACTCAGTCGAGTTTAAGCCTCGAAATATCCATGAGACCTGGACCTTTGTGTCGGTTGGTTTGGATTTTTATGGTGCAAAAACAACTATGGTTATAATGTGCCACGTCACAATTAAAATTTAAAAAGGTCAAGATTTTGGTAACCTTTAATAAGGTTACCTTATTGAAAAGTTATATATCTACATCAATATGTAAAAATTAGTACAGCAATAAAAGCAAGCTATTTACATTAAATAAATATATACATGTTGACAGCTTTTAAAAAATTAAAAACTGCTGACACACGGTCATTGTCGGATAGGACCTTTGGGGATAAATGAATCCATTAGCAATGAACATGAAAGTGAGTCATAGTTCCGATTAACCATTATGGACGGCATGTTTTTTAAAGTGCTGAATGAAGAAAGTTCATCTGCAGAAAACAGACAGGGTTGCTGCATTTTGCATAGTGTGAACCAGGGACAGTAAAAATCAAAAATTTTATTTTTTATTTTAAAAGATGGCACAGAATTGAGGCTTTCCAAGATTATGATGAATATTGCAAATCAAAAAATGCACCTAAAAGAAGTCATGAATCTGCTGTAAAAAAATGGTATCAACAAATATGAAGACAAGCATTTTTTAACAATGACATTACAAAATTCATAATTCGTGCTATGGTACCTCTAAGAACTGTTGAGATTCATAAAATTGTTTGAGAACTTAACTATTTCTAAAGCTTAAAAGTTATTAGCCATCATAATCTTGGACGTCATATTGATGATTTATTCAATTGTAGTATTTCTCAAATAAAACAGGAACTTAAATTTTGTATCTATGACAGCTGACACTGGTCAACTAGGAAACTAAGTTTTTTTAGGCATTACTGCTCACTGGATTGCATCGGATTTTGAAAAGGAATCAGTTTCACTGGCATGTCATGGGTTTTGCAGTACACATTCCTTAGATAGAATTGCTAGTCTTTTAGATGAGATCCATTCAGATTTTTATCAAAAATTGCAGCAAACATTACTGATAATGCAAGAATTTCCTTAAAGAATTTAAATATTTTTAGATAAAAAGCAAATATTTATCTGGGTCCTGTATCACAGGAGTGCAAAGCTGCATGCAACTGGACATGTCCACGGTTGTGGATAGTGGGTCAGCCACCAGATATGGTGGTTCACTAAGCAGAGTGACACCCTATTGAATAAGCAGTCATGGACAAGCAGCGGAAAAGGATAGCAGGTCGTGGTGGGCTGCTAGGTGGGCACTGATAGCTATATGAAAAGCCACAATGGCCTGTGATGCCCTGTGACATAGCAAATTTACACAGCCATCAAATAAATGGACAGTAGAGTTCATTAGCCTGGGAAGGCAATCCAATAGGTGAAGGGAACACCAAAATAAAACCAAGAGTGTCAAGGCCTGGCCAGCTGGCTTGTAAATGTAGCCAGGCCTTGACACTCTTGGTCGGGGGTGACAAATGGTCGGGGGCTAGGACATTCCCCATAAGCGACGTGCTGCAGAGGATCCCAGCTGTAGCAGGAAATAACCAAGGTCAACAGAAAAATCAAATTTAAGAGGATAAGGATCACAATGGGAATGATTAATGTAGGAATAATGACTAGGAAAGGAATAGAACTTGTGGAAGTTATGAAGGAAAGGAAAACCAATGTATTGTGTCCAGGAAACCAAATGAAGAGGGATGAGGAGTAAAGAACTAGGTGAGGGCTACAAATTAATATACTATGGCATGGAGTAGGAGTTGTGGTTGAAGATAACCTTAAGAATGCAGTAGTGGAAGTGTGCATTAAAAGTGACCAGCTAATTAAAATTAAGCTGGTGTTGACTGACAAATGTGTGCTGCATGTCAATAGCGGTTATGCCCCACAGTCAGGTTGTGATGCAGAAGAGAAGGACGCCTTTTATGAGGACCTGGATGAGGTGAACAGCACGCCTGACAAGAAAGAATTAATCATTGGAGAAGACCTCAATGGGCATGTAGGCTGAAGAACTCAAGGCTACCCTGGAGTCCATTGCAGCTTTGGATGGGGTGAGCGTAATGCAGATGGTGAAATAATCCTGGATGGCAATGGCCCATGGATTGTGGATTGCTAATTGCGAAGAAGAGAGAGCGAGAGCAACATCTTATTACATACCATAGTGACGGGCATTGTACTCTGGTTGACTATGTGATTCTGAAAGCCAAAAATAAGAAAAGGTGCCAAGACTTCAAAATCATCCCAGGAGAAAGCCTATTCAATCAAAAAAGATTGCTGATATGTGATCTCATTATTGAAAGAACTTGCAAAGGATACCACAAGATGTTTGAGAAGTGCATCAAATGGTTTAAGCTACAAGAACATGAGCCCAAACAGAGACTGCAGAAGCTGATCCTACAGGTTTTTATAGAAACTGAGGAGGATTCCAATCTGATGACTGTGGGTCAAATCTGGAACAAGGTACAGAGATTTTGAGGGGAGGAGAAGAAATTCTAGGGAAGATGAAAGGAGGAAAGACACCACATAGGGAAACCTGGTGGTGGTGTGAAGTTACAGAAGGCATTGACGGAGAAGAAGACAGTTTTTAAAGAATGGCAGAGATAGAACTGATGAAAACAAGAATAGGTATCAGGAAAAGAAAAGACAAGCTAAGCAAGCCAAAGCCAAGGGCAGAGCTGTGGAAGGATGGTATAATAGTATGAACATGAAGGAAGGAGAATTTAAGATATTTAAGATCACTAGAACACGGTTAACAAACAGCAAGATATAAGAATGATAAGAGCAGTGAAAGATCAAACTGGTATGTTCCTTACGAAAACAGATGGAAAGAATTCTCTGAAGGGATCATGAATAGTGAAACAGGAGCCAGACAGACAGACATGATGCAGACATTGAGGATATAAAGGAGGAAGAAGTTCTGATAGCATTATATAGTATGAAGTCAGGGAAGGCAGCTGAACCTGACAGTATTCCCATTGAGACCTTTAAAGTGTTAGGACAGAAAGGAGTCCCATTTATGACAAAGCTAATGAATAAAATAATGAGAGGCCAAGATACCAGACACTTGGAGGGAGAGTCTTATAGTCCAGGTATATAAAAGGAAAGGAGACATACAGGACTGCAACAACTACAGACCGATCAAGCTAATGAGCCAGACAATGAAAGTGGTCAGAGAGGGTTGTCAAAAGAAGACAGAGATAAACTGCAAGATCAGATTACCAAGGACCATTATGAAGGGGAGAAGCACCACCACCAATGGAATTTTCATAGCAAGGGTCCTGCAAGAGAAGTTTAGGGAGAATGAGCAAGCACTTCACCTGGCATCATATGCCTTGTAAAGGCATATCATGTACCTAGTAGCCTTCTTTGGAAGTGTTTGTGGAAGAGGAGTGTCACTGAGACCTATGTCGGGCTTATCCAGAATAGGAGAACTGTAGTTCATAGTGCAACTGAAGTTAGTGATGCCTTCACTATCAACATTGGCCCATTTCTGTTCATCATCATAATGGACACACTAAACAGAGCCATCCAGAGCAAAAGCCCAAACAGCTTGCTCTTGGCAGATGACATCAAGCTGAGTGGTGAATCTTGAGAGAGAGAGAGAGATGAGTAACAGTTCTAGAGTGGGGAGGCCTAAACGTCAACAGAAACATGACAGAATACATGGAGTGCTTTGACAACCAAGACAGCTCCCTCAGTATTGGCAATGTACAGCTTAATAGGGCTAACAACTACAAGTACTTTGGGTTGGCGTTAAACACTATTGGCAGCTGCAAACAGGACATCTGTAGCTGAATAAAATCTGGAGGGGCCAAGTAGAGGGAAATGTCTGGTGCTTTGAAAGACAAGAAGACGTCAACCAAACTGAAATAAAAAAATTTACAAACAGGTGGTAAGGCCATGTATGATATATGGCTCAGAGTGCTGGGCTGTCAGAAGAAAAGAAGAATGAACTTTAATGTCAGCAGAAAGAAATGAGAATGCTAAGGTGGAATCTGGGAATAACCCTGAGGGAGAGAATGAAGATATGAGACACAAGAGATAAAAACTGTCCAAGTCAACCTGAAGATTAGGGAGAACAGACAGATGGTGGGGCCATGTCCGGTGCTGTAAATATACCCACATTATCAGGCAGGTGCTGAACTGTCAAGTTCCAGGCCGAAGGTGGCAAGATATGCAGGAATTGGGACTCGATCCAGAAGACCGTGCCAAAAGTACTTACTAAGTGGAAGCATTCCATCCATATCAGGGACAAACAGTGTGGATAAAGTAAGTAAAAAGCAAATATTTGGAAAAATCTGTAGACACTTTTAACCTCTCAGAAAGTGGAACATACTTGAATGATGAAGACGAGGAATATTTGACAACTGATGCTAGTAAGTCAGCCAGTGGCAGTAATGTGAACATGGCAACAAATATTACTTAGACATCTAAGGGTAGTGTTCACACTAAATTTTTGTGCTTCAGCTGATTTGTGCAAGATGTTTAAGCAATTTACACAACTGCATGCCATACACAAGGAAGTAATAAAGAAATGTAATAAGCTCTGGAAAGTAGTGGGACGTCCAAAACCAGTCGAAGTTTTAAAAAGAGTATTAAGTCATACACTTTCCAATCCAGGAGAGACCAGATGGAACTCCTTACTCAAACAAATCCTAAGCATTCGAGCAAGAAATGTTCGATTACATAATGAATTAAATTTAAAAAATTCCTTGCTATGATTGTCGCAAGAAACTTTGATGATATGAAAATTCAAGGCAGCATATTTCAAATATTTCTATATTGTTATATAGGTCAACAAATTGCAATAGAATTGATACTGAAAGAGAAAAGCAGTACAGTAATGAAAAACAGTACTAGAGGAATGTTTTAAAACGAGTAGTAGCCACAATAAAATTTTTATCCAAAAATTGCTTAGCATTTCATGGATCAAATAGCAGCTTATATCATTCTGGAAATGGTAATTATTTGGGTGCTTTACATATCTAAGCGAATTTGATCTGTTTTTAGCTGCTCATATAGAAAATTCAAAAACTAAAGGCTCTGATAAAGTAAGTTATTTATCTTCAATAATTTGTGATGAATTTATAGAAATAATTGGACAAGAAGTTAGATCAGTTATATTGAAAGAGTTATTTCAAAATATTTTTCTCTCATATTAGACTCAACACTGGATATTTCGCACGTAGACCAATTGACTGTCACAGTATAAAACATTTACTGCCCAATGGAAAACCCACTGAAAGATTTTTAGGATTAGTTCCCATATTATCACACTCTTCAGAAAATTTGGAAACAGTAATGAATTTTTTAAATGACAATGCCTCAAACATATCAGGTGAATACAATGGGCTGCAAGCTCATCTTAAAAGCTGAAACAAAGCAATACATTTCATTCCATGCTCATCTCACTCCTTAAATCCAGTTGGTAATTATGCTGTTGAATGTTGTAGATCAGCTTCAACATTTTTTGATACTATACAAAATATATATGTTTTTCTTTCTGCTTCAATGCATCGTTGGAATGTGTTAGAAGAATTATTTAAAAATAATGAAAAACATTTAACTGTCAAATGAATCGCTGATGCAATTAAAAGATAAATTTAAATGCAATCATGAATGGGTATAATGAAATTAAAAATGCATTAATAAAACTAGCAAATGATGACTCACATAAAAAAATTGCACAGATAGAAGCGAAAGAAATAGTTAATAAAACAAATTCTCTGGAATTTTCTTCATTACTGATAATTTGGCATAAATGTGACTAGTAAATCACTTCAAACAAGTAGAAAATAATTTGAGCAAAGCTGTTTGTTTTTTATTTGCTTTTTAGGAGCATTAGCAACTAAGGCCATATTGCTCCGGGGATATGCGGTGGTCATTCCCTGACATTTCCGCATCCTCTGTATTTTGTGGTCATGGACTTGAACCCCGGTCTAATCAAGAAGCGTGTGCTACGCACTTCTGCTCCTGCCCAACTGGCTACGGAGGCGCTTGCAAAGCTGTTGATTTTTATAAGTCTCATATCATTTGTAAAAGATATAAGGGAAATTTTTGATGAAATAGAGAAAGAAGCCATAGAGTGAAGTGCAGTGGTCATTCCCTGACCATTCCGCATCCTCCATATTTGGTGGTGATGGGCTCGAACCCCAGTCTAATCAAGAAACGTGTGTGCTATGCACTGCTGCTCCTTCCTACCTGGCTACGGAGGCACCAAGATAGTACTAAAAGATTTTATGATGAAATGGATAATGATGAAGAATCATTATCCGACAAAAGAAATTTTATTATAAACACCTCTTACATAATATGCGATTCTTTAATTGACAGAAAAGTTATTTCAATTTTATAAAGTTGACATTGAAACTGAAAATTTCTCTGCTGAATTAATACAATTTAAATCAATTATGAAAAGTAAATCCATAACTTCTCCCACCGAGATGTTACATTTTATAATAGAAAATAGCATTATATCCACTTTTCCAAAAGTAGAAATTATGTTAATTATGTATATTTAACTTTGACTTTAAGTAATGCATCTGGTGAAAGATCTTTTTCAGTTTTAAAATGTGTTAAAAATTATCTTCGTAATTCAATTGGGCAGGAAAAAATGTCTGCATTAGCAATGTTACAAATAGAAGCAGAAGTTATGGAACTGATTGATTATGATGAAATAATTTATAAATTTGCTTCTGTAAAAGCTAGAAAAAGGGAAATTTAAGTTGATTTATGGCTATTTGCAATACAATACTATGTAACAATTTATAACTTATAATTACATTGCAATACTAGTTTATTTTGTTTATATACTTGTACTACATTTTTATACTATGATTTTAAATTGTGACTGAAAACATTTATTTATTTAGAATTATTTTTTTTATTTATTATATAACATTATTACTACTAATACTACTTAATATTTGTTATTGGAAACATTTCTTTTAATTACAATTGTTTGTTTTGTTTGTATAGTAGATTATTAAAACTGTGATTTTAATTTGAGATTGATGTTTATTTGTTGAATAAATTTATTTTGTATTGAAATGTGTTTCCTTTACCTTGCTTGTTCTTCTAATAAAAAAAAAACGCTTCTAGTATTCCAGATTATCCATGTAACCTTTAATTAAATATCAATATAAAACTTTTCTTCAAACTGTCAGCTGCAACTACCTGCAGAGGCAAATTGTTCCAGTAATAAATGACTTGCTGGCTAAAAGAAAACTTCCTCCAATCTAGTCTAAACCCCTTCCCTGTAATTTGAATCTATGGCCCCTAGTACTGGAATTCTTTATAACAGTGAAAATTCCACCTTCATTCATTTTACTAACCCCTGTCATGGCCTTACAAACTTCAATCAGGTACCCTCTGAGGTGCCTGGTTGCCAAGTGCTGTAGCTCACATATTCAGTCTCTCTGCATATGGTTGCCCGACTTTGAACACTTTCAAGAAGCTTAAATGTTTTTTTTTTCAGATGAGGTCTCCATACTTGGACACAGTATTCCAAATGCAGTCTTACAATTGCCTTATACAGTGGGATTATGACCTCCCTATCTCTACAGGATAGCGTTGGATAAATCATTAATAGGACACCATGAGGTTTTCTGGCCATCTATTTACACTTGCCTGAAAATTTCATATTTGCCCATATCATAACTCCCTTTCTTTTCTCTGTTGTTTTTAATTCCTCTCCACCAAGTGTATAATTTATTCTGAGGTTGCTATTCCGCAAGTATAAGACCTTGCATTTTGCTGCATTAAAACTTAGCTGCCACTTTTCTGACCATTGTTGAAGCCTGATCAAGTCACCCTGAAGAAAGCACTGCTTGGCACTGATCATTAATAACTCTACCAATCTTTATGCCATCTGCAAATTTTGACATCACGTCTTCTATCCCTTTGTTGATATTCAGACATAACAGTGGTCCAAAAACCAATGGACCACTCTCTCTGGGTGACTGCACTTCTAACAATCTGAATAATATCCATTAATCCTAACATGTTCCAGCTTATATAGTAACCTTTCATAAAGGACCAATTCAAATGCTTTGATAAAATCCAAATAATAAACTATGTCAAAATTGTACCCTACATCCAGCTCATGAATAATGGTGTCAAAATAGCTTACTAGGTTAGTTAAACATGATTTTGTTTTCCTTTAACAAAACTACATTTTGTGTTCTTCAGAATGACATTTCTATCTAAACCTGTTTGCACTCTTAATTGTTGCTTCTAAGATTTTTCCCTTCCACCGATCTCAGACTAACCAGTCTGTAGTTACCACCTTTATGTACAGCCACTCCCCGATTAACACAAGGGTTGCGTTCTGTGGAATGCTACATAACTCGGAATTTCCCCCATGCTTGTACAGCACTCGCAACTGTGCTCGCTGAATTTAATGAATCTAAAAAGAAATGTTCAACGAACATGTAAATAAAATTATTTATTATATTTATTCATTTTTTTATCTCATGCACAGGAAAAATTACAAAAGCATGCAATTTCAAAATTATAAAATTACAAAAAAAGAGAGGAGACAGGCATAACGTCATTAAGTTTTACCTCTTGAGTATCATTGCCAGAATCAACGTCTTCGGCTGATAAGTACGCCACTGCGGAGATTTAGAAGGGGTCGGCTGCTCACCCTTACGAAAGAACATATTAATGGATGACTGGATGGTGGCTTTTTTCTTTTCATCGTAGATTTCTTTGTAGCAAGCACGCATATCATTCACCCCTCTCTTAACTTTTAAGAATCATTTGCTGTCAGGATTCATCTTCTCAAACCTGGCCATTGCCATCTCTCTGGTGATGAAGCATCTCGGCTCCTCATTTGGTTCATCTTGAGCTTCACAGCATTTTCTTCTTTCGTTATCACTGCCTGCAAGTCAATAAGTTCTATGTTAGATAATTCCTTCTCGTCTTCCTCTATTAACTCCTCCATGTCTTTGGCAACAACCTCCAACTGAAGTAGCTCTACAGTCTACAATCTTATCTGTAACCTCTTCACGTGATTCATCTTTTTCAAACCCTTTGAAGCCTTTTATGTGCCGTGGGCATATTTTCTTTCATGTGCCATTTAAACAACTTTTTAGTAATTTCCGCCCAGGTCTTATTAATGTTTAAGATGGCGTGGTAAATATCGTAAGATTTCTAAAAGTCTCTTAATGTAAAATTTTTCTCACCGAATACTACAGACAATGCCTGATGTTGTGCGTAAATAGTATGCTTTTAAATTCGAAATAACACCCTGATCCATAGGTTGGATGAGTGAAGTCGTGTTTGGAGGTAGAAATATGACTCTCACGTTCAGATTGAAATCATATAGATGCATTCCTTGAGCAATCCCTCCAGGACCGAATTAATTGACAAGGATCCTATCATGTCTGGGCAGAATTGCAAACCCTTAAATTTAACCCTAACTCGTGACTTTTTTTCAGCATTGACCTATACTTGTTAAGTAAATCTCCTACTCTTAATGTCATTAGTGCCAACGTGTACAACAAAATCATCCTTTGTGCCCTTAAAAGATGACATCTGTTCTACAACATCAAGAACTTTTGCCCCTGGCAAACATACCTGGTCCTAATGCTATTCTATGGGCATTGTGTTGAAGTGGATTTAGCCACTACAAGATTGACTTCCATGCTGAGTCATATACTAGATGAGTGGTGCACAACCCCCATAAGGGTTGCAACAATTTTTACATAAAATTTTTTTTTTGTTTAGAGACCTTACTACTCAAACAAAATCTGAGATATGAATGAACCCTACTGCCACTCTTTATTTTGTTAGGGTGGTTACACATGTGATGCAGGTGGCATTCTTATTTATTGTCCGCGTCGGGAATACACCTTAATTTTATCACTGGCTATGGACATAGAAAGCAGCAGATTAGTGTGAGTATTATTCAAGTTCTGAGTAGTACTAAGAAGTACTACTCAGAAAGAAACTTACATCACAAATTCTCAAACAGTCTATATTTCCTTAAGGGCCAGAGGTGGGTGAAAATATGCAGTAGCAGTAAATGCATGTTATATAGCAAGTCTGTTGCACAGTCGTGTCGTATTACAGTTATCGTGGACAACATAAAATTCAATTTATTAAATCAATTGAGAGAAAGTCCAATTTTTGCAATGAAGTGAGTAGGTTCTCCTCAGACCAAACAAAGAGATCTTCCAAAATGTCAAATCTCCGCACTATATCATATGAGTTCTTTATTTATAAACTTTATAACTTTATAACAGTGCTGCGTACCGTCTAAAAAAAAGCACTGTGAGTTCTTGATTTTGAAATAAACCAATACCAGATGTTCTGGCTTCAGAAAGGCATAATGAATATACATTTTAAATCTAATTAGGTGGTCCAAAGTAGACCTGTCCCTTTGAAACCCACATTATGTTTTGGAAAGCAGCTCATTTTCTTCCAAATACCATAACAGTTGAGCATTAACCACACATTGTAGCAGTTTATGGCTATGGGTCATAATTTCTTGGGATATGCAGCTCCTTTCCTGTGCTAAGACAATTGCCTCGTGATGCCAGTTGTCTGGAAACAGACACCAAGGTTTTCAGTTACTTCCCACGTAAATAATGGGAATGGGAGTAAATGGACAGATCAAGGGCAGTAAAGTTACATGTGGGTTAATGAAAGTACGTATTGGACCCAAATTCAAAATGGTGTACATTATGGGATAGTCCTAGTATTAATCAACTGCATCCATTAATACTAGTACTATCCCATAATGTATTGTGACCATTAAAATCATCTAAGATGAGAACATGGAGTAGCAATTGTGAGAAAAGTTTGTCAACACATTTCTGAGAGATGTTAGTCCCAGGCAGCAGAAACTAACAGAGGAGAAACCCTATGACAATATGAATTGCCATAGGGTTTCTCTTCACCATAACGATGGTGAATAGAGAGTCACCATCATTATGATGACTGTTCATTCATGAAACTAGTTCATACTTGAACAGGGGAGCCTTGATGTCAACAGAAGAATTCTGGCAAAGTCCACGATAATTTCACTGAATAAACTTTGCTATTATTTGAGTTTGGGAGGGATCCATCATTTTGAGGGCAAGTGTCTTTGTTTTCTCTGGTTTCACCTTATCTTTCTTGGGAAAATATGGACTTTGGCATATGTCCATATTTCCTCAACAAAAATTTCTAGGATCGACTCATCAGGTGGTGGTGGTAGTGTTGATGGATTTTCTTTACCATTTTGTTTTGTTTTTCAGAGGGGTAGCAGTAGGAGATACCGAAATGGAAGTAGCTGACTGAGATTTCTCTACTGGCTTCTCAAACCAAAGGGTAATGAATTACAATATATATTTTTGAACATTAGCTTAATTTTGGAAGAATATTATGGAAAGCGCCGATTTAAAGATACATAGGTTCAATAGTACTTTTTAGTTTATTGCATTTCATTAAATGTGGCTCTTGCACTAAGCAGGTTCCCTAAGTAACAAGCAAGAGAAACAGGAATTCTTCAACAGTTTGTGGAATCTTCTGTTTGCAGCTTTATATTTAATTTTATTTAAACAAAAAAAGTGTACCCTCCAAATGCATCAGCTGTAGAGAAAAAAGCATAGTCTCAGCAAGCATATGTATTTCTTTTTTTTTTTTTTTCAGCACATTATAATAAATTCTTTAAAAATGAACAGAGGTGGTGTTATAATATGTACATTTGTAAATTTATTTTGTTTACTACCTGAAATCCATATTCAGTTTTCTGCTGTAGATTTGTGATTGTTGCTTCCTGAGACTTTGTAAGCAAGCTTGAAGCATTTTTCTCCCATGACCTTTGAAAATAATGGACCTCATACATGTCGACATCTGGAAATGTATCTTCTGATGTATCCCATGCAAGTACTATTTCTGAACTGTGTACAGATACAACCCTTACATTGGTCACAATGGATGGCACTGGAATAAATGACAGTAGAAAAGAGCATGTTATAGAAATCATTATAATAACAGTAATAAATTCCTTTATTAAGCTGAACATATCAGTAACTTTCTAATATCCCTGTTATAGTCAGAGTGGGCCTGGGAGATAAAAACACAATACTGAAAATACCAACAACACTCAATTGAACTCTAAGTCACATACAGCTCCATAATTACAAAACATCAGTGTATTAATATGTTTTTAATCATAGTAGAATTAATTTTCTACTATTATTTAATTTTAGCTGCACTCCATGGTAGACAAAAAAAAAAAAAATATATATATATATATATATATATATATATATATTTCTATTTATAGTTAAAAAAATAAAGTTGGTAAAATAAAGCAAATAAAATAGAATATACTCATACTATTAGCAGAAAATAAAAGGAATAAATAACTTTACATTTATTCTTAATACAGCTGAGACCCGAATGAAATGATATAAAAATTTTGTATTCTCTCATAGGGCAAATGCTGGAAAGTTGTGAAAACCCACTAATTTTTCAACATATCCCCCCCCCCTACCTGCCACACACACCTTAAGTCAAGACATCTTCTGGCATGGCACAATACACTAGTTTTCATAACCCACTCAAATAAAATCTAGACGATTTTGGCTCAAACCAATTGTTGATTGCTGCACCCATCACAATACAGTGATGGGTGCAGTCAACAATTGTGTGCATTACAGAATATTCTGAATTAATAATTAGTATTTAATGAATAGTGGCAACTGTAGAAAAATTAACTTGGTTTTTTTTTTTAATTAACTTCACACTACTTTAAGCCATTTAATTAGAACTCTATTCTCTCTTTTCTAATCTGAGTACTTGCATTCCTGTTTGCTCACAATTGGACAACAATACTATACAGAAGGTTTAACCCAGGATCTGCTAGGTGATGTTACGAGACATCATAACAACAGACTATAGCTGTGGCACTAGTCCCAAAATTGACCTTATTTATGATTTACTTATATACTAGGACAAAAATTTATATTATGGAAAATTTAAAAACACAAAAATAAACAATAAGCAGTAAACCTGCTTGTATGTATTAAGATCATTATAATAATAGTCTCTGTGTTACATGTTCTAGAAAGAGAATATGTAGCACAGATGACTTTAGAAGTTTCTGCTTAGCTTCCGGGTTCAACAGTTGTGTCTACCTAGCTAAAGAATGAGCTTTCATATAGCAAAAGTTTTCATTGTTAAATTTGTTTGGGAAGGCTTTACTTCACATGCACTATTTCCAGCTTAAAGTATTGTAGCATCAGGCATTACTTTCACTTGTGAAAACTTCAGTGCTAAACTATATTTGCATTTCCTCTAGTTAACAAATTGAGGCAGGTGTATAATAATAGCATACAGTCATAGTAACTGATTTAGTACTATAAAGCTATAAAATCTGTGCTATTTTAAAAGGAAGCTGAAAGTAAAGAAAGAAGAGATGCAAGCAAATTAAGTGCTTTTTTTAATCCTATTATCAGATCTACTGAAAATGCTGTCATTGAGATGGCAGAAGAAATCATAATAATGGAATGAAAGCTGAAACAAGTAAAATAAGATTTTCAGAAGAAGTGCCATCTGTGGTGTCAGCAATTAATCTGAAACTGTACCTATATCTGATGATAGCAACAGTTTATTTAAACAGATACAATTTTATATGTATCAGTTAAAATCATAATCTCTAAAATTAATTTATCCATAAAAATTATATCTTGCAAATGCACTTTTTGTGCACAAACTTCCAAATGGGGATATTCAAGAAAGAATATGGATGATGCCTTCTGCTCAACAGGATGTGACCCAGTTGTCAGTGGTTATTCAATATTATTTTTATGGCAATGTTTTTGAAATATTTCTTATTTTTCCATCTACCCAAAATCATACTGCCACAGTTTTGTCTAAAGTGTGTTACAGAATATCTCAATCCTTTGCAGTCTTTCCCCATGCAGCTTTCAGCATTAAAATAAAAAAAAAACTACTTGAAATGTGATGGCTCAGAAATTATATATTTTTGAGTTGTACGTAAAACCACATGGTAAAACATTTTATAAACTCTTGACATTTTAAATGTTAATTACATGATTTTGATGGGAAGTATTTCTCAAAACTCACAATATCCTAATTTTTGGGAGCATTTCTTACAACATCAAACTGTTTCTTTTTTCCCACTTCTGTCACTACATGCCACCCAGTCCTAATTTGGATTCTCATCTTCTATCAAAAGATAAGGAAGGGCATGCAATCTATCTTCTGCATCTGAACTCAATAGCCTTTTTTCTGGAAAGAATGTTCTTATTCCAGTTATCTTCTACTAGCTGAACAAGCAACTTCTTTCAAAACTACTTGTGGTGACGGTTCTTCTAAAATGAATCCTGCATCTTCATCAGATTAAACCGTTCACAACAGACATTTCTAAAAGCAAGAAACCAACTTCCTCCACCATTTTTGACAAAATGAATAAATAACTAGAGGAATTATGATCTACTATCTCTACAGCATCCATATTTCTTGTGTATTCATGTGTGTATTAGTGAACAGAATGAAGGGTTGCTCTTACGAAGAAAGGCTTAAGTTTTGCAAATTACAGTGTCTGGAGACTAGGCACCGGCGAGGTGATCTGACAGAGGTGTACAAAGCCTTGAATGGGTTGAGCATGCTGAATGCTGATGGGATACTGCCTCTTGCTCAGAATAATCACCTGAGAGGGCATAAATTCAAATTGAGGAAAGACAGATGTAGGATAGATGTGCGGAAATTTGCCTTTAGCTAGCGGGTAGTTGGTTGGTGGAACAGACTTCCATCCCTTGTTGTGGAAGTGGATAGCTTAAATAAATTTAAGGCTCAGCTGGACAGGTATTTTGAACGAACGGAGGGGTGAAGTGGAAGAGGTTTTTTTTTTTTTTTTTTGGCTGATGCTGCATAAGCTTGCTTTCTTGCATCATATGCCTCTACTAATGCTAATGCTAATTCACAAATAGTTACCAGATTTTCAATTTGAAAGTTTCCCTCTTCCTACTTCACTTTTCCTGTTATTAATTCAGTTTTTATATTACAGAAAGAAAAAAAAGTTTTTATATTACAGAAAGAAAAAAAAAGCATACATATAGTTCCCTTATCTTTCCACACTAACACTTTATTCTCTTTTTGAAAACCAACATTCCTATGCTTTTTGGTTTTCTTTGTGGTCTTCATCTCTGATGGCAATCCAATCATGTTTTCCATAATGACATTTCTGTATGTTTAGTTTATGAAGTTATTTACTAGACGGATACTAGTATAAAATTGGTAAATGAATAAATGAAATCCACTGCCCCAATACCACCAAGTATTTTTTTGGCAAGGTGCATGGTCTTGCTAAGGATTATGCTTAACTTATACATTAAGCATGATCCTTGATGTGAAAGTTATGGATCATGCTTCATCAAGCCTGGTCTTATTAAGTCAGTAATAAGCTTTCCAAGATATGGCATAACAGCAGATATGTAACATATTTTTAGTCAGCTGGGCGAAGGTAAAGAAAGTCAACATGAGAACGATGAGAAACGTCAGATAACTTATGCAGAAAATTAGTTTCCCGATACGGTACTCTACGCTGCTAGCTCAGTAAACAGATGGTAGGTGTTATCGGTCTGGAGCAAAGTCGAGAACGATATATCAATTGACAGGTAGGCATGGCAAACAATGTGCTGATTGGTGCGCAAACACAACATATGATAGCATCGGGTTAGTATCATTTTAGCAGCACTCAGAAGCACTAATGGTAACGTACCCTAATGAACGCTTTCCATAATGGTGAAAAAAGGTCGGGTTACCTCCGCTTGAACCCCTCCCGAAATGGAGGGGGGTAACCTAACCTTTTTTCTTTAGAATCACAGTCATATTTAGAAATACATTCATAAAAAAATCAGTTTTTTTTATGACTGTATTTTTATTTTCTTGTTCAATAATATGCCCTAATGATGAAAGAAGGTCAGGTTACCTCCACTTGAATCCCATGGGAGCTTGAACCCCTCCCAAAATGGAGGGGGTAACCTAACCTTTTTTCTTTAGAATCATGTGGACTAGCATAAATTGTTTATTAACAAAATATTATTTTTTTATTACTGTACTTTTATTTTTAAAAACACTCATGCGGATACACACATATCATAACGTCAATCAACACTTATTCACTATATATATATATATAGAATCTTTCTTTCTTTTCTTATATTATTTCCTAACCTACCATTTAAGGTTATACGAAAAATAAAGAAAACCTTTTCCTTTTTTTCTTAACCAAACCTAAATCAACAGTATTATTAAAGCACTCATGAACTCCAAAAATCTGCTTTTAATAATGAGAAAAAAACATAATGAAGAACATAAAAATGAACAGGATGAAACTTTTATTAATTTAGTTTTCATCAAAAAATCAACCAATGTTTTATTTTCCTTACAAATTTCTTCCATCTTTAAAAGATTCATCGCTACTATTACCTGTTTATCATTCATTACAAAACTATTATGCACCATTCTTTACTCATAAATACACATTATGATGCCAACCAATGACTACACAGTAGCTTGTCACCTGTCGCCCCCACCACCAATCATTTCTTCGTTTTCCACGTCTACCTGTCAATCAATATATCCTTCTTGATTCTGGCTCCAGATCGATAACACCTACTGTCTGTTTACCGAGTGAGCAGTGCTAGAGTACAGTGTTGGGAAACTAATTTTCCACGTAAGTTATTTGATGTTTCTCATCGTTCTCGTGTTGGCTTTCTTTACCTTAGCCGTCAGCTGAAATAAATATACAGAGGTCCACTTTGTTCACTTTTGATAATGAAGTTCTATCCTCAAAACCTAAAGCAGTTTCTTCTAATACAGTAATTTTTCCCAGAATAAAATATCCATGAAACTTTTAATTCAGATCACCAAAAATATATCTTATTTTAGTTCCTCTACTTTGGCTTCCTTGTTTTCTATTTTCTTGATAGGCAGATATGCAGCATCCAAAGTGTCTGTGCAAATGTCTTCCTGCTAAATACATTCTTGAAAACTGGAATTCTGTCTGTACATTATTTATACCAGCATTCCTTTATATTAATTTTTTAATTTAGTCCCATGTTAACACCAAAAAATGCCATTAATTTATGAAAATTAAGAATGAGATGTTGATGCCCTGTCTAAAAATGCAAGCCCCCTTTCTTTTTGAATAATTGATTATGATCCTTTGAAATCACCTGCCATGGTGGGCATTGGAATCAGTTAATAATCATGATGTGCCGACATCACTTTTCATAAAGGACACAGTTATCACAATGCCCACCGTGGCAGGTGATTTCAAAGGATCATAATCATTTATTCAAAAAGAAAGGAGGCTTGCATTTTTTTAAACTAAGTAATATACCATAGTAAAATCAAATATTATATTCATTTTTTGTAATATTGGCATACAGATGGAAGATTTTAAAGCTGGGTTTAATGTCCAATGACAACAATAATGTGCATTTTGAAGACATTTAGCACTACCAGATAGGTGTCTCATTCACAGTCTTGTGATGCCACTATCTTAAACTAAAAAATAATATTAATATTTTAAATGAGTGCAGGAAATCTGAGAAAATAACCACATCACATTGAAAAAAGATAATTAAATCTGAAACAGCATTCATGGCTATTCTATGTAACAAAATATTCTCAAGCATCAGTGAAGTCAGTATCTATCTTCAGATACCTAGCACTGATTTAATTACAGCTATGAATAAGATTAATTTTAGAATTGGTGAAAGAAATGAAAGAGGTGAAAGACTTGTGGATTTGCACAATCTCAAGGACTGTCAGTAATGAACACTTTTTTCAAAAAAAGGGTGAACAGAAAGTGGACATGGAAGAGTCCAAATGGATTAACAACTAATGAAATCAACTTCATCCTCACTAACAGAAGATATATTGTGAATGATGTTACCATCCTGAATAAGATAAATGTTGGAAGTGATCACAGAATGGTAAGATGTACACTTGATATAGATGTAAGAAAGGAAAGGAAAAAAACTGACTCGAGTAAATAATACAAAGGTCTTTGAGATAACAGAAGAGGAGAAAAAGCAGTATGTACTGGAACTTAAGAACAAGTTTGAGCTTCTGCCGACTGCTCAGGACGAAGATATCGACGAGAAATATTACAACTTTCTGAAAGTGATAAAGCCCAAGAAACCTATAGGGAAAAAGAAATCCAAAGAAGAAAAAATTAGTCAAGAAACACTTGTCATGATGAACCGAAGATGACAAATGAAGAGCAAGAAAAACACTGACAGGAAGAAAGTTGAGTATACTGAGTTATGCAAAGCCATTAGAAAGAGACTCAGAGAGGACATAAGATTTAACACAAGAAAAGTAGAAAAGCATTAAGTGAAAAATGCTTTTCTACTGAAAATGCAGTAATACAGAAAGACAAATGATACTGAAACTGAAGAATAGCGATGGTGTACTTATAAACAGCAGAGAAGGCATAATTCAAATAACAGAAGACTACTACAGAGAATTATACAAGGAGCGAGGGAATGATGCCAGCAGTGGGGAAGATGGATTGCAAAGTAGCAACACATACGACATACCTGATATTCTTCCTGATGAGGTAGAACATGCATTGAAAAAAATGAAGAATCAGAAAGCCCCGGGGGAAGATGAAGTTACTGTAGAGTTGTTAAAATTGGGAGGAAGAGACATAACACAAAAACTGGCAAGGCTCTTCACAAAGTGCATTAGAAAAGGTGTGACGCCTAAGCAGTAGAATAATGCAATCATAGTTTTGCTGCATAAGAAAGGAGATAAATTGGAAATTATAGACCAATTAGCTTGTTATCCCACATCTACAAGTTGTTCACAAGGGTCATTACTAACAGATTAGAAAGAATACTTGATGAGAACCAACCGAAAGAGCAAGCTGGCTTTAGGACAGGATTCTCAACTATGGATCACCTTCACATAATATCATCACAGCTAATGGAGAAAGCAAATGAATATAAAACACCATTATGCCTTTTATTTGTAGATTATGAAAAGGAATTTGACTCCATACAGCATAAGGCAGTGTTTTGGGCACTGGAAAGGCAAGGCATTGATATCCCACATATTATTATTTTGAAGAAAATATACGAGAGTGCTACCTCCTTTATTAGACTAGACAAAGACAGTAGGAAATTTAAAATCAAGAAAGGAGTTCGACAAGGAGACACAATAACTCTGAAGCTGTTTACTGCTGCCCTTGAGGAAGCTTTCAGAAGATTAGACTGGTCGCAGAAAGGAGTCAATGTGAACAGAGAGTACCTAAACCATTTACGATTTGCAGATGACATTGTGGTCATAAGCCACGATCCCAAAGAATTGGAGGAAAATCTTAATCAGTTATGCACAGTTAGTAAGGATTTTGGACTAAAGATGTTGTTGTTGTTATTTGGTTTTTAGGAACATTAGCAACTAAGGCCATATTGCTCTGAGAATATGCAGTGGTCATTCCTTGACCTTTCCGCATCCTCCGTATTTGGTGGTGACGGGCTCGAACCCCGGTCTAATCAAGAAGCGTGTGCTACGCACTGCTGCTCCTTCCAACATGGCTATGGAGGCGCCGGACTAAAGATGAATATGGCTAAAACAAAATTAATGATGGAACAAGTATGCCACAGAAAGGAAAATAATGATTGAAGGAGCAGTAATTGAAAAGGTGGAGTCATATACTTATCTGGGACAAGTTATTAGCTGTAATAATGATAAATGGCTGGAAGTCAAGAAAAGAATAAATTTTGGATGGATAGCATTCAGGAAATATAGTCACATACTGAAGAGCAATATCCCAGTTTGTCTGAAACGTAAAATAATGAACCAATGTATACTCCCCACCATGACTTATGGAAGTGAAACTTGGGCACTCACCAAAAGAATGGAAGAGAAGCTGAGAACTACACAGCAAAGAATGGAATGAATTATATTGGGAATCAGACTGTTAGATAAGAAGAGAAACACAAGGATTAGGCAGCAAACTCAAGTAAAGGACATTCTTATGAAAACTAAAGAACTAAAATGGTCTTGGGCAGGTCACATAGCTCGAAGACATGATGACAGAAGGAAGACAAATGCAGAGATGGATAGATGAAATTCATGAGTTTGTGGGTAGTAAATGGATGGCCAGTGCTCAAAACAGAAGGAACTGGAAAGTTGCTGGAGAGGCCTTCATCCTGCAGTGGATTGAAAATGGCTGATGATGATGATGAATAAGATTAAATCTTTAATTATATGCATTTCAACTCTAAGACAAATTTACAAATTCAAAGAGAAGGCCAGGTCTGTACTTACGACATCAGATATGCAACAATGAGAGAGGAAGCAGAAATTTCCTAAGTGTGTACACAAATGATGATGAAAAAAGTGAATTAGTGCAGTTGTTCTCCAGCTCTGAACTTGAATATAAGTTACAAGAACCATTTGCTATCTTTAAACAGCTGTTTTAGCGTCGTATTTTTTAGCATTGACAATGAATAAAGACGAGCAAAAGTTTTCAACTCTGTTCTCAACATAACAATATACAAGTTTGAATTTTTTAGAAATCCTGTCTGAATTTGCTTCTGCAAGAGCTAGGAAATCGGACCATATAAACATTGAGTAATAGCTACGTTCCCACCACTTTTTTTTTTAAACACATTTTGAAAATAAACAAAGTTCAAGGTACACATTAGTTGTAGTTTCCACTTCATGTATTTCGTTGGTTCCATATCTGCATACCAAAATTCCTTTTTTTATTTATTTTATTTTATACTTTTTTTTTTTGTTCCCCAGTTACTGTCACCTAAGAAAAATATTTACTTACTACATGATAACCCAAAATTAAAATAATTCAAAACATTCCAGGGAAATAAAATTGCACCCAGCTCTGGTCCCTGCTTTAATCTATGGAAAATTATTAGGTTTACATTTGATTTCTATGTACAGCTACTGGCTGCTATTTAGTTTGGATTTGAGTATGTGGATATGGCTCTTTTTAAGTTAATTAAAGTTAAATAAAACTTCAAAACAATTAAAAATATGCATTAATTTTTCAATATATCATCAGAGATCAGGTAAGAAATAAAATTTTGTAGTTTTGCAGTTATAATGAAAAATCTCATTATCTTCATAAAGCTGTACCTGAAGTTCTGTACAGTTGCATGACAGACAGAATTGAAGTAATAATTGAGTTCAGGCATAACTTAATGCAAAAGCCTTAAGCTATGAATCACTGAACATGTTGGGCAAAGCCTCTTTCTGCATATAAGGCCGTAGGCTGTATTTGTTACTTAGTGAATTGATCTCATATTGTGGAGGCATTTTGCCACAAGTTTCCTTAGCATTACACTACTCCAATCAAAAGGTACATTAGTTAAAGTGTATGCCACTATCCAGACCAGGGGTTTCAATCCATTTGGGATCTCATCAGTGAGCAAGTAAGCATTGCGATTATTTGAGCAACCCAGTGATAAAGTATATCCAAAATGTGTGAGATAGTGCAGTAAGTAAAGTACACATAATTAAGTTCAGAGCAAAAGCCACAAGGTATAAAACCTATAAAAAGACAGTACATATCAGGCAGAGCCTCTTTTTGTTCACAGCTATAAGACAATGGGTTTACTACTTAGTGCACTGATCTCATATTGTAGAAGAGCTTTGCCTCCAAAATAAATAAAAAGCAATATACTTCACTGGAGCAGTACTTTAAGCTTTTGCCCTGAACTTAATTACATCTATTTTGTTTACTACACCATCTTGCATCTTACATATTGTGGATATATCTCATCAATAGATTATTAAAATAGACAGAAACCTTGATCTGGGTAGTTTTGTCAACCCTGAGATAAGTTAGCCCGAGAGTTTGATGTTTTGCAGTAGCCTCTTATATTTAAAGAACCAGGTGTTTCACACTTCATTCTACCAACTTTTTGTTTCATCTACTATCAGAAGCCTTTCTCTCTCTCTCTCTCTCTCTCTCTCTCTCTCTCTCTCTCTCTCTCTCTCTCTAAGATTTGGAGTTCTTTTTTCATTCCAGATTTAAAATGTGGGTCTGAGTAGACCTGCCATCAACTTTGAGCTAAGTTGAGGTTGAGAGTTTAATGCCTCATATGTCTCTTTTGCTTTCATTTACTGTCTTTCATCTTTTTTTCCATGAGATGTGGTGGAGTTCTTTTTTTATCCCAATCTTAAAAGCTGAGTCTGGATAATAGTAAATGCTTTAAATAAAAAGCAATATGCTTTTTATTTAAAGTGCAATGCCAATGCAACTTGTGGCGAAGTGCCTCTGCAGTATGAGATTGATGCACTAAGTAGCAAACCCAGTTTGCTCATAGATATATACGTTGGTTCTCAATAACATTTTCAAGGCAATAATTTGGAGAATTAACCAAAATATACTTCATAAGAACTAAAGAAATACATATTAGCACATATCACAAATGCATTACTGTCCAACAAGCTAATGGAAAACACATGCTCGGCATACAATATAAAAGGGGAACAGCCATAGTCACCTAGAGGATGCCTTGATTTTAATTGTGCATGAAGATTAGGTAGTTGTAGGCAGGAGGAAAACAGTTTTTTTTTTTTTTTTTATGTTCACACTACACTAGAAATTAAATTTCAAATGTAGTTATTAAAATACAGTCACAGGATTGTTTACCACTACAATATGCTTTTAAACATTAGCCTACCTAACATTTTTTCTGCCTATGGATTTCTGTTTGGATTATCTTTTACACATTAACTAATTATAATTGTTTCAGAAAGATACTACAGCAGAATTTCACCTCTTCAAAAATGTTGACTTCAAGTTTTTGTTTATAACAACAGCACTGCTGTTCAGACTTAGCTATGAAGATTGTTCCAAAACTGCACCAGAAAGAGATCTAAATTCAGTTTTTTTTTTCATCTGGTTGAATGTTCTATGATACTTAATTACTTGGGATAATCTGTTATATTTCATGCTTCCCATCCCCTGAACAAGGAACAGTTGTACATGAATTCTCTCATCTTTCATAATAGCTTATGATATGTTCTCACATTGAAACTGACAAAACTGATCTGAAAAATTTATATCTCTTGAGTTTCAAAGAGATAATGGAAACTTTTTTTCGCAAAACTGGTTTGTTTCAAATTTGGTTAAAAAAAACTTGTTCTCTAAATACAATTATATTTTGGTTAAATAATAATAAACTTAGTGCCTCTGACAACTGGATCATCTGAGGCATTAAGTTCAATAGCTTGTTATCTGTTAATTCTGTTTGAAGCTAGCAGACTTTTGACTGGCATAAGAAAACATGCTTTGGTCTTAGAAATTTGTGATAGTCAGCTGGCTGCCAAATTAAGTTCACAATTTACCATATTTATTCATATAGTCAAACAACTTCTGCTATGAATTTATTCAACATTTGAAGTTGGATCATATCAGCAGGTAAACTTATACTAATGCTTTTTTTTTTTTTGTCTTTTACCTGTGTATAAAACCTTATAGTAAAGTCCTTACCATGTGAACTGTTTTTGACTTTCAATACATGCTGTCTCTCATTGGTAATTGTGATTGACAAGGCAGGCAACCTTTAATAATTTATTAACAGAGAGGGCAGTGTTTTGGCTTGTATTTCCCTGGGCTACATCACATGCATTCTTTTGGGAATGAAAGCCTGCAGAATAAAGTTTTCTTAATTTTGTTAACATATTAATGAAATAAAGAAAAAATTCCAATTTTAATGTAGATTTACAGTTTTTTGAGAACAGAAAAAAATATGGAGACACTTTATGCTACCAACTCTAGAATAACGGTGAAATGGAGAGTATCAAATTGAGTCAAAAAGGCAGATTTCTAGACAAGATTATATCTCTATGAGGGGATTACCCTGGCTTCTCATCTCTCTCTCTCTCTCCTGGCATAAGCACATCACAAATATTGCTTTCTCTGCATCATTTTTCTTCTAAAGAACTCTTGTTCTGTACAAATCTGATATCTGTTCTACTATGGAATATTGCCCCCAAAAAATCTCTCCACTCTCTGCCTGATAGTTTCTGATACATGCCTTTTTTATAAATACTTTCATTGACACTGTTCTTCTGAATTGCAATCTATTATCCCCAAACCCACTTTCTGTTTCAAACTGGTTTTCGAACACATGCTGCAAACAGTCAGCGTCCATTTATTTTCCAACTCATATAACCAACTTTTCCTCTTCATCATTTATTCCTTCTACTTCTATTTTCTAGACCAATCTTCATTCACATGTGTTTTTTGAAAATCACAATCTACAGAAATTCAAGGCTAATGTCAACAAGTATCTTTTTTCTTCTTAACCTTCAGCCCATGCAAGGCACAAAGTACTATATTTCTAACACATTTTGTGTTTAGGGTTTTTATAAAAAAAAATAAAAAATTAAATTAGACTACAAATAAAGTGATACTTACCAGAAGCTTGTGTTGTTATGGTAATAGCTATGTACTGATTATCACCCAATTTTGAAACACCATTCTCTGCATATACTTGGAAATGATAAGTAGTTATAGGAGCTAAGCCAGATACAGTAACTTTGGTATCACTTATTGTTTTCTGAGAGGGAATGTAGTTCACAGATGGTCCACAGATATTGCAAACAACGTGATATGTCAAATCTGTCCGAGAACCTGAGTAGATTGGTGATTGCCAAATTAAAGCAACAGTTGACTGATCAATAAAACTGATGGATAAGTTCCGAGGGGCAGATGGAGGCTCTACAGTGAAAAAGGCAAGAAGAAATAAGAAAGTATTAGTCATATAATAAATTCATATTTCAGAAAGAATTGTAAACAGATAAGTTGCAATTTTATTCTCTGAATTAATAACTAAATTAAATATTTAATTTTGATTGACAAGCTGATGCACTCTATCTTTTCCTGCTATGAACCCTTGTATAAACCCAAGTTTTCTGAGAACTTCCAATATCTTTAAAACAATAATACAATATTCATTTATGAATTACATATAAATTTGTATAACCCATGGTGCTACTTTTTGGCTTTCCAAGCAGACATTTATCTGGCTTTTCAAATGAACAAGTGTTCATAGCAATTGGTCAGTTTTCTCTAAATTATGGTTCCAAGTGTGTTTATTCTGGAGTATCAACTATCAGTTGATGCTTATACACACACATATACAGTACACCTTGGGAACCACAGCAACTGCATGCACTGTAACCTGTCAACAGTTAGTAAGTTTTACCGCAGTGATTAATAAAAGTGTTATATTCAAAATGTTTTAGTATCTACTATGCACACATATTTTAAGTGCTGAAATGATTATCATCATACTCAGAATTTGGGAAAAAGAATATCCTTATATAAAAAAAAAAGAAGAGTAGTGAGGGTCAACACTACACATACTGATCATTGTGTAGTTGCAATACTGCAGTATGAAATGAAGGAAAAGGTGAGTTTATCAAACATGCTGTAACTGATAAACAAACTGAATCAAAGAAATGTATCAAGTTCATATAACATAGATCTGTTTTAAATATTTATAAATTTTCAAAGTATTAAATTATTTTTAAAATAATTATGACATTATATACTACTAAAAATCCATATTTCATTCTAAAAAGGTTGATAGTTTCCTTTTTTGGATTTTAAAATGTGGTAACGTAAAACCACTGAAACCTGCATTTCCAAACAGGTTAAAAACCACTGCTAAAAAGATATAAATTTAGAATTCTTAGTTTTATATAAATAATTTAGAATATAAATTGTCCTAAATCTTAGACACCTGGTTGTGACATAAAATATTTATCGGTACTGCCTTAATATCAAATTATGGCAGAGCCATGATTTGATATTATCTCTCAGTGACAGCAAAGTGAATACAGTATTATTAGAACCTTTTCATGTAATACAGAATTCTCTTATTTTCTTATTTTCGTCCGTACACTTAGAAGTCTTGAAATGGCCTGGAGTATTTATATACCGCTGGCTTGAAGACCACTATTTCAAAAACAATACTGGGAAGGCACAGTATAAAACAAATCAGTCAGTGTGGCTAAAATATTTAGTCACTCAGTTTTAATTACATAAAACTCTAAAAATGTAAATTTCAGATTTGTTCACTGATGGCAAGTGCCCACTTTTAATTTAATTGGACACTATATGTGGTTTTCTGTTATTTTGAATGGAATGGATAAGAAACTGGGGGAAAACCCAGTTTTCCCCCAGTAATTTCTAGATTCTGTTATGGTGTTCAATATTGGTGGAATATAAAATCTACACAAACTGAGAGTGGGACTGAAACCCAAGTGACTCATAGTTACAGCTTCTACATTTTATAGTAGTAGTAAAGGCATGTGATGCAAAAAAGCAACATATGAGCTTATGTAGCATCAGCCAAAAAAAAAAAACGATTTCACATATCCATTCCCTCTAAAATTTTGTCCAGTTCTTCCTTCAATTTATTTAAGCTATCAACAACAGATGGAAGTTTGTTCCAGCAATCAACTACCCAATGGTAAAGGTAAATTTCCGCACATCTATTTTATAACTGTCTTTCCTCGATTTGAATTTATGCTCCCGCAGGTTCGTAACCTGAGCAAGCAGAAGAATCCCATAAAATTTGAGCCTGCTCAACCAATTCAAGGCCTTATACACCTCCATGAGATCACCTCACAGGTGCCTAGTCTCCAGCCACTGCAATTTGCAGAACTTAAGCCTTTTAGGGGAAGAGCCTCCTACTTACACCGCCATGGCTGCAAGCTGCCAAGCTCAGCAGTGATCCCACCCCTTGATGGGGGGTCAGAAATGTACATCTTGTTCTGGTACACAGGTAAAGTGTTAACACAATCCTACCTCAAGATGAGACTATCATTGATCCCACCCTGCATAGCAGGGTCAGCTAGATGGTCTGCAAGAGTAGCTCATGATGTCTTTTCAATGATATACAGGAATTTTTCTAGCAGGGATAAGGAGGTGATTATCCCCTTGTATAAGGCAGTGGTCAGGCCACACCTTGAGTATTGTATACAGGTCTGGAGGCCTCATTTTAAGAAGGATGTAGAGCTGTTGGAACAAGTACAGAGAAGACCAACAAGATTAGTGAATGGAACAAAGGGTTGCTCTTACAAAGAAAGGCTTAAGTTTTGCAGATTACAGTGTCTGGAGACTAGGCACCTGCAAGGTGATATGATTAAGGTATATAAAGCTTTGAATAGTTTGAGCATGCTCAATGCTGATGGGATTCTTCCTCTTGCTCAGAATAATCAACTGAGAGGCCATAAACTCAAATTGAGGAAAAACAGTTGTAGGATAGATGTGCGAAAGTTTGCCTTTAGCCAGTGGGTAGTTGATTGGTGGACCAGACTTCCATCTTTTGTTGTGGAAACTGATAGCCTAAATAAATTTAATGCTGAGCTGGACAGGTCTTTGGAAAGAACGGAGGGGTGAAATGGGAGCGGGTTTGGTTTTTTTTTTTTTTTTTTTTCGCTGATGCTGCATAAGCTTGCTTTCTTGCATCGTATGCCTCTACTAATGCTAATGCTTTCTTGGTAAGACAGCCCGTTCGTTCCCCTTACCAATCTTGTTGCCTTTCTCTGTACTCACTCAAGCAACTCTACATCCTTCCTAAAATGAGGCCTCCATACCTGTACACAGTACTCATGGCATGGCCTGACCATTGCCTTATACAAAGGGATAATCACCTGCTTTTCCCTACTAGCAAAATTCCTGTATATCATTAACAGTACTCTCATGGCCTGCTCTGGCAGCCTGTCTGCACTGCTCATAAAACTTCATGTTGTTGTTGTTATTTTGGTTTTTAGGAGCATTAGCAACTAAGGCCATATTGCTCCGGGATATGCGGTGGTCATTCCCTGACCTTTCCGCATCCTCCGTATTTGGTGGTGACAGGCTTGAAGCGAGTGCTACACACTGCTGCTCCTTCCCACCTGGCTACGGAGGCGCCAAAACTTCATGTCTAACTGCACAATAATATTACTCCCAGGTCTTTTTCATTTTCTACCACTCTAAGTGTAGTACCACACAGTTGGAACATTTCTTTGAGCTTACTTCAACCCATATGCAGTACTTTGCATTTATCAATGTTAAACTTCATTGCCACTTCTCAGCCCATCTGCCCAATTTTTCTAGATTCTGTTAAATTAGCACATTGTGCATTATAGCCACAGTTGCTGATGCACCAACAAACCCAACAACAGTAGCACACTGCCATTACTTCATTAACAACCCTGCCAACCGTTGTTTCATTTACATACTTAGACATTAAGCCTGATATAACTTCAATATCATTGATAAATATACAAAACAACAGTGGGCCCAACACCGAACCCTGGGGGACTCCATGAAGAGCATTGCCCATTGCTTACCACTCTCTATTGTCTCCCACTCAACCACTCTTTTATCCATTGTAGCAACTTTCCCTTAATAGCATACTGCTCCAATTTTTATAGTAGTCTTCCATGTGCAACAGTATCAAAATCTTTCCTGAAATCTAAATATATGATATCAAAATTATTTTTTGCATCCAGTTCCTTTGTTTGTGCCGGCCGGGCTAGCCGGGTGGGTAAAGTGCCTGCCTAGCAACCCAAAGGTCGCGGGTTCGAATCCCACCTCGGGCTTGGATCAAAGTACTGCAGAAACCTTGGGCGCTGCATTATGGCCACAGAAGCCGGCCGATGCGCCAACAACTACCAAAAAAAAAAAAAAAAAAGTTCCTTTGTAACCACATCATAGTATCCAATCAAATTTGTCAGACAAGATGTCCCCTTAACAAACCCATGCTGTGTCTGAATTATTAATGCTGTCTTGTCTAGATGATCCTCCAATGCTTTAACCAGTTACTCCATTTTTTTTTTCCTGGAACAGAAGTTAAACTAACAGGTCTGAAATTACTCATGTCATTCTTTGATCCCCCTTTGTGAATTGGGAATACTGCCACTCCCCAGCTTACATAAGGGTTGCATTCTGCTGAACTCTACATAACTCAGAATTATGCAGCACTCCCAACTATGTGCGCTGAATTTGATTGAAGCAAAAAAGAAATGTTCGTCAAACATGTAAATATAATTATTTATTCAATTTTTTTTTTTATCACATGCGCAGGAAAAATTATAAAATTACAAAAAGAGAGGAGACTAGCATAACGTCAGCAAGTTTTACCTTTTGAGCATCGGCGCCCAAATTAACTCTCCAGCTGATAAGCATGCCGCTGAGGAAGTTGAGGGCTGTGGAGATTTATAACGGTTTTTTTTTCAACACATCACAAAATTTCTCTGCAGCTGCAGAATCAGCACTGGCGACTTCACCGAATACTTTAATGTTTTGGAAACCAATGCAATGTTTGAACTTATTAAACCACCTGTTGCTTGCCACGAACTTGGCCTGGAGTTCGCTGTACTTATCCTTAATATCTGAAGGTAAATACTTCTTGCTTTTGTTTGAATGGCCATTGGACTCAGGGGCACTTGCTTCTGAATCTGATTTTCCATCCATATTATTAATAGCTTTTCCATCTTCAATATAGCACCTGAACATTGTTTTGTGATCACTATTGATCTTAAATGCATTGATCCTTTAAAATGTTCTTTTATTTGGGGACTGTCCCTTAAAATAATATTCACTGTTGAAGCAGTGAGACCTAATTCCGTGCAATAGATGACAAACTTTGTCCTACTTCGTACTTCTTAATTAATTATCTTCATTTCTAAATCAATTCTGTTTCGTTTCCTAGCACTGACAGCACTTGCACTTTCCATTGGTCCTTTTCCCTTCAACATTGTAATAAGTAAACAGGAATGAAGAGAAGATTCTGAAAATTTATTTATGTTTTTTATATCACTCACTGGCTACAATAGTGGCACAACTAAAAATTCTTAATTTTTGAGTTGATACAACTAATGAATTTGGGATAGTGGACTCTAATTTTATGCAATTAACAGTACAAAGTGAGTTCAATATCTCCTCGCTGATTGGCACAAGTATCATTATGTCATTTTAGTTTTTACTGCATTGAGAAGCGTCAACAGTGACACTTCTTCAATGTGCCCCGACCATGGGATGGAATGGAGCACGGTCTGTGTGCAAAAATGACCCTTTTTGAGTTGTGCCAGTTGCAGTGTAATACTGCAGAACTTTCTTGGTTATAATATCAGTTGGCATTATTTTAATTGATCCATTATTGTACTCAAAATAGTTTACATTGTTTTATGCCACTTAGTGTTTTTATTTTCTTGTAGTAGTTTATCATTGATAAACTACTACAAGATCCTGTAGTAGTTTATCATTGATAAACTACTACAGGATCTTGCCTACTAAAATATTTAGAAGAGAAAGCAGCTTCTTGCCAATCTGACGATCTTGAAAATACCTTTATTCAGACAACTGTGGAGGACAACAGACGAACAAATTTATTATAACAGCCTATTTGTATGCTGTGTGAACTTTCAAATCAAAACCATTACACACAAATTTCTTGTTGTAGGTCATACACAACGAGGGTAACTGCGCACACTCATTAATATAGAAAAATATTAAAAGATCGCTAAAGTCTGATCCTGTATTCATTAGCATTAGTAGAGGCATATGGAAGAAATCAAGCTTATGCAGCATCAGCCAGAAAAAAAAAAAAAAACCACTCCCATTCCACACATCCGTTCATTCCAAATACCTGTCCAGCTCAGCCTTAAATTTATTTAGGCTATCAACTTCCACAACAAAGGACAGAAGTCTGTTTCACCAACCAACTACCTGCTGGCTAAAGGCAAACTTCCGCACATCTGTCTTTCCTCAATTTGAATTTATGCCCTCTCAGGTGATTATTCTGAGCAAGAGGAAGAATCCCATCAGCATTGAGGTGTATAAAACCATTCAAGGCTTTATACACCTCAATCGAATAACCTCGCAGGTGCCTAGTCTCCAGACACTGTAATTGCAAAATTTAAGCCTTTCTTCGTAAGAGGAACCCTTTGTTCCATTCACTAATCTTGTTGCCCTTCTCTGTGCTCATTCCAACAGCTCTACATCCTTCTTAAAATGAGGCCTCAAGACCTGTATACAGTACTCAAGGTGTGGCCTGACCATTGCCTTATACAAGGGGATATCACCTCCTTATCCCTCACAATATGTTACATTAGCTAGAACTGCCAGAAAGGCAGGAAACCCTTTCAAGGTGGCAGAGATGAGTCATGACAATTTTTACAACCTGAAAGATTTTTCCCGACGCACTTCTATGAAATTTAATGAAAATACTGATGAAGTGAAGTTCAATGACACTGCTATCTTTGAAATAGAAAAGCAGAATTTAGACTCTTTCTTTTATAAAACATCATACAAACAGGATGATTATAAATCAGTTAATATTAAAGCTAGTAAAATAAGAAAACCTTTGGAGTCATTTGTAAACTGCAAATTGAAAAAGCCTACAAGAGTTACATTCCAATTTCGAAAAAGCAGCACAGTGACCTCTCCAATGTTTGTTGAACAATAACACAATTCCCAAATGTCACGTCGGTTTTTATAACAGTCTAAAAGTTAATTTACGGAGGACTAAATTCTTCCAAAATTTTGCTTGTTTGTACACCAATAATTTCGTACTAACTTCTTGTTCTTATTTATGCTTTACCACAAATATGTTATCAAAGATTAAAATGTAGTTTATATTCATACATGTTCCTGAGTTTATAAATATAAACAAAGTTCTTGTTTAATTTTTTTTTTTTTTTTTTGTTCTTCCTAAATTTTCAAAATTCTGGTTATGCATAAGGGAATGTTGATCAAGCCAGGCTAATTTTGAGTACCACTGGGTATGATGAGATGAATCAAAATATATTTGAAGAATCACATAATTTCTTCATTTCTAAAGAAACTAATTTTAAAAGCCGAATTTTTCTCATTGATTATCTCAGAATCATGATTTTTGAGTTATGCCAGTGAGTGATAGAATTGAAGATTTCAGTGAAGGGGAACTCGTTTCACCATAATGTAAAAACCCAAAGAATTTTAGTTATCAGTATTGTTTGTTATTTGGTTTTTAGGAGCATTAGCAACTAAGGCCATATTGTTCCGGGAATATGCGGTGGTCATTCCCTGACCTTTCCGCATCCTCTGTATTTGGTGGTCACGGGCTCGAACCCCAGTCTAATCAAGAAGCGTGTGCTACGCACTGCTGCTCCTGCCCACGGAGGCGCCTTATCAGTATTATTGCAAATGCAATAAAATCGAGTTTACTACTCATTCATAATAGACTGTGCTAACAGAAAAGCCCAATAAACCGGAAAGTGTGAATTGTTTTTATTGTTTTATGGTAGTGCCCTCCAGAAATGTGTTTTAGAAAAATATCACAAAGGCATTCAAAATTGATTCTTATAACGGAACATGATAACAATAAAAATGTAGTACAATTTCCATTATAAAAATGATCTTTTAGACAGATAAATAGCTTAATTATATAGTGAAAATTTCAACTTCCGTTTTCAATTTCAATTTCAACGAATTACCAAAAAAAAAAAACAGTGTGTTATTGGGTTCACATTGCGATATTTTCACAATACCTCCATTTATTCCTACAGGATGCAAAATATGCTTCCACGATTTTTTTAAGTTTGCACCGGCCGGCAAAACTTATGTTAAGTTGGGGAGCGCCTGTACATTTGCACATCTCCAGTCTTTGGGAACTTCCTGGGTCCAAGGATGCTCTCGTAATTATGGATAAGGGTTTGCTTACTTCCTTTGCTGCCTCCTTTAATATAACTGGATAGATCCCATCTACCTCAAGTACCTTTATTAGATTTAACTTCAACAATTTCTCCTCCACTTTGTTCTTAGTTATTACCAAATCATTAAGCTTCCTATTAGAGTTTAATAAAGCTTCTTCTGTACATTCACACATGAGGAATTCTCCACTAAAGAATTCTTCATGTGTGTGAATGTAGATGTAAAAATACTCATTCAGTTTGTCAGCTATCTGAGCAGTATCACCAAGTGGTGCCTAGTCTCCAGATGCTGAAATTTGCAGAACTGAAGGCTTTCTAAGTAAGAGCACCCTTTTGTTTGCCTCACCAATCTGGTTACCCATTCCAGCAGATCTACATCTTTCCTAAAGTGAAGCCTCCAGACCAGGCTTCATTTTAGGAAAGTGACCTACTCAAGATGCGACCTAACAATGGCCTTGTACAAAGGGATGATTACCTCCTTATCTCTGCTGAAATTTGCGGAACTGAAGCCTTTCTAAGTAAGAGCACCCTTTTGTTCGCTTCACCAATCTGGTTACCCATCTCTGTACCCATTCCAGCAGATCTACATCCCAGACCTGTATACAGTACACAAGATGTGGCATAACCATGGCCTTGTACAAAGGGATAATTACCTCTTTATCCCTGCTAGCAAAGTTTCTGTATATCATTGACAAAACCCCATGAGCTATCCTGACAGCAAGTCTACACTGCTCAGAGAATTTCATATCTGACTGCACAATTATCACCCAGATATTTTTCATTTTCCACTACCATGAGTGTAGTACCACTCAGAGTGGTAGTAGTAGTGCAAGATACCATATGGGTTAGATTACTCCAACCCATATATACGATATCTTGCAACTTCAACTGCCATTTCTCAGCCCATTGAACTAATTTTTGTAGATCTTGTTGCAGTAGCTAATCCTGACTACTGTCATTGCCAAACTTTGTATCATCTGCAAAATTAGACATTTAAGCCTGATATACCTTCATCAATATCAGTAATAAATATTGAAATCAATGATGGGCCCAGCACTGAACCCTGGGGACCTCCACAAAGAGCAGTCCCACTGATAACCACTCTGTCTTTTTGCACTTAACTATCCCTTTATCCATAGCAATAACTTGCCCTCATTGCCACATGGCTCCAGTTAGTACAGCAGTCTTTCGTGTGCAACAGCATCAAAAGCATTCCTGAAATCCAAGTATATGATAACAAAATTATTTTTTGCATCTAGTACCTTGGTCACTGCATCATAGCATCTAATTAGATTTATTCGACAAGACCACCCTTTAACAAATCCATACTGTGACTGCAGTGTAATTGCATTCCTGTCCAGATAGTCCTGCCTTATTTCCTTAACAAGTCACTCCATAATTTTACCTATAACAGATGTTACAGGTAAAATAATATACTCATGTCAACCTTTTGATCCCCTTTATGAATTGTGGATACATTCACACAACTCCAGTCCATAAGGACCTGTTCTAAATCCAAAGATGCTCCCAAAATTATGACAAAGGGTGTGCCTGAGGTGGATGGAATAGATTCCATCCACCTCAGGCACCTTTTTTATGTTTAGCTTCAACAATTTTTCTTCCACTTTTCCTTCAATTATCACAAATTTATTTAGTTCTTTGTAAGACTTTGATAAATTTCTGGCATCTCCTCATGTGTGAATGTAGATGCAAAATACCTATTCAATTTGTCATCAACATTTAACCCATTGACATCAGACTTCTTCCTTCTTCTGTCAATATAAGTAAAGAAGTCTTTGTGGCTTTTCTTGGCATTCTTTGCCAGAGACATCTCATAATTTAATTTATGTTGCCTAACCTCCTTTGTGACTTGATTACAGACTAATTTATATACACCAGAGGCTTCTGTATCATCTTTACTTACTTATATAAACTCTAAAAGGAAGGGGATGAATATAATTGGTCCACTTGATATCGATGGTTCAACTGCTGATGATCCTGCTCAGATAGCAAAAAAACTGAATAAGTATTTTGCATCTACATTCACACATGAGGAGTTAAGATTTGAAAATGCTAGAAGTTTATCAAATTGTAGTAGGGTGCTTAATGATTTTATAATAACTGAGAGCAAAGTGGAGGAGATATTGTTGAAGTTAAACATAAGAAAGGCACCTGGGGTGGATGGGATCTATCCAGTTATATTAAAGGAGGTGGCAAAGGAAGTAAGCAAACCCTTGGCCATAATTATGAGAGCATCCTTCGACTCAGGGGAGGTCCCCACGGACTGGAGTTGTGCAAATGTATCCCCAATTCACAAAGGGGGATCGAAGGGTGACACGAATAATTACAGACCAGTTAGTTTAACTTCTGTTCTGGGTAAAATAATGGAATCATGGTTAAAGATGTATTGCAGGATCATCTAGGCAAGACTGCAGCAATAATTCAGATACAGCATGGTTTTGTTAAGGGTTTGTAGTTTGTTTGTTGGTTTTTAGGAGCATTAGCAACTAAGGCCATATTGCTCCGGGGATATGCAGTGGTCATTCCCTGACCTGTCTGCATCCTCCGTATTTGGTGGGCACTGGCTCGAACCCCGGTCTAATCAAGAAGCGTTCTGCATTGCACTGCTGCTCCTGCCCACCTGGCTACAGAGCTGCCTTTGTTAAGGGAAAGTCTTGTCTGACAAATTTGATTGGATATTATGATGTGGTTACAAAGGAAGTGAATGCAAAAAATTTGATATCATATACTTGGATTTCAGGAAAGCTTTTGACACTGTTCTGCATGGAAGACTAATGTACAAATTGGGGCAGAATGGTATTAAGGGTAAGTTGCTACAATGGATAAAAGGATGGTTGAGTGGGAGAAGACAGAGGATGGTAATCAATGGGTGCTGCTCTTTGTGGACTAATGTTATTAGTGGAATCCCACAGGGTTCGGTCCACTGTTGTTTTGTATGTTTATCAATGATATTGATGAAGGTATATCCGGCTTAGTGTCGAAGTTTGCAGATGATACAAAGGTTGGCAGGGTTGTTAATGACAGTAATGGCAGTGTGCTACTGCAACAGGATCTAGATAATTTGGGCAGATGGGCTGAGAAATGGCAACAGAAGTTCAACATTGACAAATGCAAAGTACTGCATATGGGTAGAAGTAACCCCAGAGAAACGTACCAACTGTGTGGTACTACACTTAAGGTGGTAGAAAATGAAAAAGACCTGGGAATAATTGTGCAGTCAGATATGAAGTTTTATGAGCAATGCAAACAGGCTGCCAGGGCTGGTCATGGGGTTTTTTCAATGATATACAGGATTTTGCTAGCAGGGAAAAGGAAGTGATTGTCCCTCTGTATAAGGCAATGGTCAGGCCTGGAGGCCTCATTTTAGGAAGGATGTAGATTTGCTTGAGCGTGTACAGAGAAGGGCAACAAGAGTGGTGAGGGGAATGAAGGGATCCTCTTACCAAGAGAGGCTTAAGTTCTGCAAATTGCAGCAGCTGGAGACTAGACACCTGCAAGGTGATCTGATTGAGGTGTATAAGGCCTTGAATGGGTTGAGCATGCTGAATTCTGATGGGATTCTTCCACTTGTTCAGATTACGAACCTAAGGAGGCATAAATTCAAATTGAGGAAAGACACAGGCAGAATAGATGTGCAGATTTCTGCCTTTAGCCAGCGGGTCGTTAATTGCTGTAACAAACTTCCATTTGTAATTGTGGAAGTTGATAGGTTAAATAAATTTAAGGAGGAACTGGACAAACATTTAGAGGGAATTGTTTTGTTTTTTTTGGCTGATGCTGCATAAGCTCATACACTTGCTTTCTTGCATCACATGCCACTACTACCTCATAATTTGTATGCATCCCATGCACCTTTCTTCCTTGCCACATCTGTCAGATGTTCATCTGACATCCATTTAGGTCTAAAGCTTGAATAGTATTTCTTAATTGGTATGGAAAGCAATGTAGCTTCTATGATTGCTTCCCAATTAATATTTGCTGTTGGTAACATCATTAGTTGGGCCCACTGTATAAAATTAAAACTGTCTGAGACTACTGTAGTCACCCTTACAAAAGAAAAAGCCTTTCCCTTTACTCTTGACAGTAGTTATGTCTTTAATTAAATTCCACATTAGTACACTGTGATCAATGACACCCAGTAGAACACCCAGTAGATCTTTTACCTGCAGATTTTTAATGCATGAAGGATCACTGCTGAGCAGACCGGGCTAGCTGGTTGGGTAAAGTGCCTGCCTGGCAACCCAAAGGTCACGGGTTCGAATCCTGCCTCAGGCTTGGAGCAGAGTAGAAAATGCAGAAACCTTGGGAGGTGCAATATGGCCACAGAAGCCAACAACTAAAAAAATGCGCCAACTAAAAAAAAAAAAAAAAAAAAAATCACTGCTCACAACCAGATCAAAAGTATTAGACCCTCTCTAACATGCTGCTTTAGAAAATAGCCATCCAAGAAGTCTACAAAAGACTTGCTAGCATATGAGTAACCAACACATGAATTCCAGTGAATGTCTGGAAAGTTTAAATCTCCCATTATAAGGCCTTCTGATTTACTGGCCCACTCTATTTCTCTCTATAGCTGTTTAGTATACTCATCACAGTCAATCGGCCTAAAATATACTCCTACTCTCAATTTTATTTTTCCAGTGCTTACATCACACCAAACTGACTCAACAATTGCAATTAAATCTAAGCAGTGTATTCAATCACCCATTTTGACTGAATGCACTGCTTAGGTGTAATATGCTCCTTAACTATGAGTATATCCCCTCCTGTCCTTCCTGACTTGTTGTTGTTATTTGGTTTTTAGGAGCATTAGCAACTAAGGCCATATTGCTCAGGGGATATGTGGTGGTCAATCCCTGACCTTTCCGCATCCTCTGTATTTGGTGGTCACGTGCCCACCTGGCTATGGAGGCGCCGTATACATTGTATCTCCATATTAAAATTCAGTATCACTTATGACTGAATAACACCATTTCTCTGCTATCCCTACAATGTCTGCATTTGATGACTTAATCAGTAATTCAAATTTATTTATAATGATCCTTATATTACTCTACAGCCAAGTATACATGCACATGTTCTTATTGTTAGTTACCCTAACAGAGGCACCCTATTTACTTGTTCCATGATGACTTACAGCAGGACCCGAAATTCTGAAACCTTGCTTTCCAGGCTGCTGCATTTTCCAATAGAAATAAGCAGCAGCATGGAAATTTTGCATTTTGCAAACACTTGCACAATGCTTGTAAAACCCTTGTTTATAAATACTGGCTTAGACAGTTACTAAAATGAAATGCTTAAAAAGCAAAGTTTATTTAAACATTTGAAATGTTAACGTACCCTTTGAGAAAAGGGTGTATTTTTCAGTATTAGATGTAGCAAATGATGCAAGAAAAGAAACCTATACAGCATCAGCCAAAAAAAAAACAAAAATTCCAACATCATCTGTTCATCCCCTCCAAAAGTTTATCTGGTCCATCCTTGATTCAAACTATGGATCTTCACAGCAACAGATGGAAGTGTGTTCCAACGATCAACTACCCATTGGCTTAAGTCAAACTTCCACATATATATCTTGCAACCATCCTTCCCCAATTTGAATTTATGCTCCCTCATATGTGTAATCTGAGCAAGAGGAAGAATACTCTGAGCACTGATATATATGTGGAATTATCTCAATCCATTCAAAGCCTTAAAAACCTCAATCAGATAATCTCACAGGAGCTGATGTTGTTGCAATTTGCAGAATTGAAGTCTTGGTAAGAGCATCCCCCTCATTGCTCTTCTCTGTATCCATTCCAGCAGACCTATATTCTTCCTAAATTGAGGTCCTCCCAACCTGTTTGCAGTACTCAAGATGTGGTCTAACCACTGCCTTATACAAAGGGATAATCACTTCCCTATCCTTGCCGGAAAAATTCCTGTATATCATTCACAAAACTCCATGAGCTGTCCTGGCAGCTTGTCTGCATTGCTCGGAGAACTTCACCAGTTCAAAAAAGTTGATGAAGTTAAAGCTCTTTCTACTCCTTATCTCATAAATATTATCTCACACCTTACTGTCGACCTTTAAAAGCCAACTGTTATGGCACCTGATTTTAAGTTTTCACAGTTTTAATTTCACTAGCACTGAAGAACTAAAAAAAAAAAATTGTCCAACTTGTGCTGAAAATTGAGGTAAAATGTCTTCACACAAGTGTCTGAACAATCAACTTATTTTATTATATTTGTGGAAGTTAAGTAGTCCTCAAGCAAAGGCAAGATATTACAAAATATTGAAAATGGTAAAAATAAGACTATTGCAATTCCCATGATTTGGTGGGAGCCTTCAAACCACTGTGATGACTGTTACTTTTGCTTAGTTAATGTAGAAGAATATAATACAAAGAATAAGAAGGGTATTGTTTATCCTAATATTCCATCTACCATTAGACCAGTCCCATATGGAGATAACCTGTGAATTCTATGCCTTTCACTTATATCAGAGAATGTAGCAGCAAGAGAGTGCTGAAGATGAAAGTGAAGTCTATATGCCTGCAGACATTGAGTCCAGCCCCCAACTTTCACAACGTGAACTCAATGATCTAATAAGAGATTTCTTTTATTAACCAAAGGAATCTGCAGAGCTCCTTGGTTCTAGTCAAACACTTCTAGAACGTGGGAAATTTTTCTCACGGTACAGACACAGAGTGATAATTAGTCCCCCATTTTTCTGAGGACAATTTTATGGTTTTTTTGCAGTAATGTAAATGACTTAATTAACTATTTAAAAATTAGTTACAATTCCACACAGTAGAGATTTTTTATTTATTCATTTCTGAGAGGAGTCTCAGAAGTGTGTTGCTCCAACAATGGAAATAACTATGGATCAATTCCAGTAGCTCACTCTATGCATTTGAAAGAAGCATATGAAAACTTGAAGTTGTTAACAAATATTAAGTATGAGGAACATGGTTGGTTGATCTGTGCTGTCTTTAAATTGACAGGCATATTACATGGACAGCAATCTGGCTGCACAAAAATGCCTTGCTTTTGTATGGGTGGGACAGTTGGGCAAGGAGTAAGCTGGAATGTCAAGGTCTGGCCAAAGTGGAGGAGTTTGTTGCCTGGATCAAAGAATATAGTTCATAAACTCCAAAACTGTCCTCTTTCCACCCTTGCACATCAAACTGGGTTTGATGAAACAGTTTTTGAAAGCTTTAACTCAGGTAGGTCCTTGCTACCTTTCTACTAAATTTCCATCGATCATTCAAGAAAGCTAAAACAAGGTATAATAGAATTGATGAGAGGTCAGTGAGATTAGCCTTACACAGAGTAAATGTCAATTGAAAAGTTGAACACCATTTTGTTCTTTGGTTTGCTCTTAGCATTGTTGAACCTCAATTTTGTTGAACCGAGATTTTTAGAGAATTGTGAATAAAAGAGAAAAACATGCATGGATTAGTTTCAAGTCTGTTATCAAAAACTTCTTAGGGAACAACAAGGGTCTAGTTGAAAATATGTTGGCCAACTTCAATAAGCTGGGCAGCAACATGAATGTCAAGGAACATTTTTTAGACTTCCACATTGACTACTTCCCAGAAAATCTAGGAAGTATTAGTGAAGAACAGGGTGAGCGGTTACCCCAAGACACTAAAGACATCGAGATGAGATACCAAGGGAGGTGGAATGTCAACATAATGGTTGCCAAAGAGGAACTGTAAAGTAGAAGGATATACAAGAAAATTAAAGAAATGAAAATTTGACACACCGTAGATCAGTTTTTAAAATGAGAGGCCAGTATTTAGTAGACTTTTTTAATAGTGTTTTCAACATGTATTTGAATATAAAAGTAGAATTTTGTTATAATTTCAGTGAACGAATTCTATCAAAATTAGTAATCACTTATGGGAACTTTCTATGCCATATTTTAGCATTCATTTAGAAGTGAGTTTAAAGACAGGATGCAGGAGGGAATACATCTTCATAGTATGGTGATGCAGAGACAATAAGTGTTTTCAGTTCTATGCAGGGAAAATCAAAGCCACCACTTTTGTCTATAGAACACCAACAGATATAGGAAAGTTACTACACTTCACCCTGAACCAATAGTGCACCCAAAAATGTTGTCTGGGGAAGGGGGGGCACAGAGAAATTGTACATTACACATCAGTAGCTTTAACACATGACAGTACAATTATATAATGTAAAATTAAATAAAATATTCTTGTGGGAGTTCTAGCCCACCTCCCATGCCTTGAAGCATGCAGAAATAATAAAGGAACTCATGTAAGGTCATTCCACACGTGCAGCTCACAAACTATTGGATCTGGAACTAGCCACTACAACACAAATACTGCTCTAGTATAGTTTTCTATACTACAGCAGTATTAACAGTTTTCTAAACAAAAACCTGCCACAAAATGGAAGAATCCCTTATCTGAACACACATACCTATCCATAGCCATCCAGGCTTCTAGAAAGTTCACTAACAGAATCTGCAAAAAAACATCTCAAAATTTACTTCAAGGGTAGACCTAAACTAAAAAATATCCTCCACCCCTATAGAAACCAAAGTAGCAGTTTATCAAATTATATGTGAATGCAATAGATCCTATAAAGAACAGACACACAGAAAATGAAGATGAGATTGGAGGAGCACACGTGCAAACCTAAACACAGGCACAACACAGGCAGCAGCAATGTGGCACAAATTCAGCAGTACCTAAAATCCTAGCAAAAGAAAATCATAATAAAAGTTTTAGAAGCATTTTTTTTTATACAAGGAAACACTTTTGATTTGAATCAGAAGAAGAATCACTGTTCCCCTCCTTCTAACTACACTGACTCATTAGCTAACATTCATTTTAGCAGCAGTATCAAAACCATAGTGACTTTGGACATTAGCCATACCAGATAAGTCTGACACAGTCAGTGGCACACACGAGATCAGTGTGGGGAAGCTAAATGAAGTCCATATAATAAGTAATCAGTAGCAGGGAATGTAAAGAATTGATGAGAGGTCAGTGAGATTAGCCTTACACAGAGTAAATGTCAATTGAAAAGTTGAACACCATTTTGTTCTTTGGTTTGCTCTTAGCATTGTCAGTGTACTGTGTTTTGTATATGATCTACAATATATGTAGGCGCCTCCGTAGCCAGGTGGGAAGGAGCAGCAGTGCGTAGCACATGCTTCTTGATTAGACCGGAGTTCGAGCCCATCACCACCAAATACGGAGGATGTGGAAAGGTCAGGGAATGACCACTGCATATCCCGGAGCAATATGGCCTTAGTTGCTAATGCTCCTAAAACCAAATAACAAACAACAACGATATATGTTATCCATTTTAACTGCATATTTCTTATTTCATTTTAAGTAAAGTTCAATTTTAATTTTGTTAACTTGAACATCCATTAAAGAAGACTCACAGAGGGATTGAAAAGTGCAGTTCCTCCTAATGCTTTCTATTTCTGAATTAAATATATACCACGTAATGTAAATCCTTTCAGCTTAAATATCTACATTAGAAATAAGCCTTTCAACAGCCACATTACCTATTTAATTATTCTTTACAGTAACACAAGTTTGTAGGGGGTGCTGCACAGATGAAATGTGTTTCATATGAATATTTTGTACTATTCCCCATCCACTCTAAATAGCTAGGCATATTACTGATTCCCTTACTAACAAAATCATTTTATACAATCATTACACTAAGAAAATAATTCAGTACTTACGGGTGCATGGCATAGACTTTGGATCTGTACTTGCTCTATAATAACCTAGGTCACACCGGCATTCACTTTCTGCAACTTCAAATGAAGAACTGTGTGATGGACACAAAATACAAGGATCGTCTCCAATGTGTGACTTAAAAGTACCTTCGGCACATCCTATATAAAATGATTTATTAAATACAAATAATCATTTCCTTCTTAAACAATTAGCTGAAATATGTTCAGGTTCACTTTAATCTAGACTATACAACCAAAAGTATTTGAACCCTCGCCCTCCACAAATACTATGTACTGCACGAGAAGTCTCCTATGCATTAATATCAACTTAGGCATACCAATAAAATTCTCTTGAGTCTGCACTGCATTAATATGTTAGAAGCATAGTATCAGTTACCAATGGATTGCAACCTGGACTTTCAACATGGGATGGTGATTGGGTGTCACATTGGTAACCTTTCTGTGCACATAACTTTGACTTGTCCGAACCCACTAAAATCCAAAGATGGAAGCCTGCAGCTGATACCTCATGAAAAAAAGCCTCACAAATTTGTGCAACACATTAAATAAACCATAAAGAAAGTAGTTTATGCCTCATGCATGTGACTTGTAGAAAACATCACGGAACAGGCCCGAGTGGCCATGGAAACATTCATCAGTCATCTGTAGGGAGCTGCACAGCATTTAGTCCATGGAACAGAAGCTGTGGATAGGCTCAATATCATAGACACCAATGCAAAATGGTATTTGGAGTGATGTCATGCCCAATGTTCATGGACTCTAGAACAGTGGAAGAAAATGGGATATAGTGAGGTATGGAGATTGCACAGAGTATGCTTCCTGTCAGACAGTATTGTCTCAGCCATGAAATTTGGTAGGTTAAGAACAGTCAGATGGTATTCAGCTGTTTTACTGGTAGTGCCTGAAAATGCAAAGTCCTTAATCTATGTGGACATTTTTAGACAATTATGCACTATCCATACTATGGCAGTAGTATAGAGATGAGCCCTGATAGTATCAGCATTGACAATGCATCATACAACAAGGGTCATACAGAAATGGTTTGTGGGCAATTATATAAATTAAAAGTTGGAATGGCTGACTCAGAACTCTGACTTCAATCCCCATCAAATACCTGTGGGAAGAACGGGAGCCGGGTTATGCTGTGTCTAAATCTGGCAGCTGCTTTGCAGGAGAAAGGGGCAAATTCCAGCCAACAACTATTGAAGTTGGTAGAGAGTATATTCAGGAGTACTGACAATTGTAATACAGGCCAAAGGTGGTCCTATTGAACCACCTTTCTGTGCACATAACTTTGACTTGTCTGAACCCACTAAAATCCAAAGATGGAAGCCTGCAGCTGATACCTCATGAAAAAAAGCCTCACAAATTTGTTGAACAAAAGCCGAAAATTAGGGTTCAATTTGAAAGTGTCTGCAATTCTGCCCAGACACGATAGAAGGGAGTATATGATGAGAGCCTTGTCAATCAATTTGGCCCTGGAAAGAATCTGCCAGGCTCAAGGGGTAGAATTTTTTTTAGCCTGGACTCTACTTGTTAACAGGAGAGACTGCTTCTATAGGGATGGGATACACTTAAATAGAAAGGATGCAAGAATATTTGCTGATGCTATCAAGGCAGTGTTAGGTGGGTCGGAAAACCGATAGCTTGGGGGGATACAAGGACTAATAGTTTAACAGTAGCCATAGGCAAAGGTGAAGGTGATTCTTGCACAACTTCTATTAGAATAAGTAGCAACCTGGAGCGTGGGGGTTTCAGGGACGGATGGCAGTCATCCTGAAATAGGTGGATATATGGGATGTGTTAGGGTAACTAGGAATAGGAGTATGTATGCTTGCATGTATACCAATGCTAGAAGTATAGTAAATAAATTTGATGAATTTGAAGTGTTGGTCAAGACATCAAAGGTGGATATTGTTGGGATAGCAGAGACCTGGTGTCACACAGATATAAGGAATGCTGAACTGGAATTTGGGGAGTACAATGTGTACAGAAAGGATAGACAGGATAGAAAGGGAGGAGGTGTTATGCTGTTAATTAAGAAAAACATAAAATCAAAAGAAGTGAATCCAGTTGATATAGATGAACAGTGCACTGTTGAGTCAGTTTGGTGTGACATAAGCACTGCGAAAGCAAAAATAAGAGTAGGAGTGTGTTATAGGCCTAATGACTCGAATGAGTACAATGAACAATTGTACAGAGAAATAGAGTGGGCTAGTAAATCGGAATGTCTTATAATGGGGGATTTTAACTTCCCAGATATCGACTGGAACTTGTGGGTTGGTCACTCACACACTAGTCAGACTTTTGTGGATTTATTGGATGATTGTTTTCTGCAGCAGCATGTTCGAGAGGCAACCAGAAAAAGTAATACTCTTGATCTGGTTATCAGCAGTGATCATTCGTGTATTAAGAATTTGTAGATAAAGGAACCACTAGGTGGCAGTGATCACAGTGTACTGATGTGGGATTTACTTAAAGATTTAATTACCATCAGGGGTAAAGGAAAGGGTTTTTGCTTCCGTAAAGGTGAGTACAGTGGTCTCCGACAGTTTTTAAATTCTGTACAGTGGGATCAACTGACAATGTTACCAACAGTAAATTCTAAGTGGGAAGCATTCAAGGAATTAATTGTGGATGCTACTAAAAGTTTCATGCCTATTAAGAAATATTGTACAAGGTTTAGGCCTAAATGGTTATCTAATGAACTAATGAGACTCGTAACAGAGAAGAAAAATGCATGGGATGCATATAAATGTTCGAGCGACTCAGAAGCCTATGGCAGATATAAGCTAGTCTGTAATCAGGTCACAAAGGAGGTTAGGCAGGCGAAGGCAGATTACAAGAAATCCTTGGCAAAAGATGCTAAGAAAAACAGCAAGGATTTCTTTACTTATATAAACTCTAAAAGGAAGGGGATGAATCTGATTGGTCCACTTGACATCAATGGTACGAGTGTTGATGATCCTGCTCAGATAGAAAACAAACTGAATGAGTATTTTGCATCTACATTCACACATGAGGAATTATTAAGGTTTGAAAATGACAGAAGGTTATCAAATTGTAGCAGTATACGTAATGATTTTGTAATAACTGAAAGCAAAGTGGAGGATGTTTGTTTTGGTTTTTAGGAGCATTAGCAGCTTAGGCCATATTGCTCCGGGACATGCGGTGGCCATTTCCTAACCTTTCCGCATCATCCGTATTTGGTGGTGACGGGCTCGAACCCCGGTCTAATCAAGAAGCGTGTGCTACGCACTGCTGCTCCTTCCCACCTGGCTACGGAGGTGCCTGCAAAGTGGAGGAGAAATTGCTGAAGTTAAACATAAGAAAAGCACCTGGGGTGGATAGGATCTATCCAGTTATATTAAAGGAGGTGGCAAAGCAACTAAGCAAACCCTTAGCCATAATTATGAGAGCATCTTTGGACTCAGGGGAGGTTCCCACGGACTGGAGATGTGCAAATGTATCCCCAATTCACAAAGGGGGATCGAAGGGTGACACGAGTAATTACAGACCAGTTAGTTTAACTTCTGCTCCGGGTAAAATAATGGAGTCACTGGTTAAAGATGCATTGCAGGATCATTTGGACAAGACTGCAGCAATAATTCAGACATAGCATGGGTTTGTTAAGGGAAAGTCTTGTCTGACAAATTTGATAGGATATTATAATGTGGTTACAAAGGAACTGGATGCAAAAAATAATTTTGATATCATATATTTGGATTTCAGGAAAGTTTTTGACACTGTTGCACATGGAAGACTATTGTACAAATTGGAGCAGAATGGTATTAAGGGTAAGTTGCTACAATCGATAAAAGGATGGTTAAGTGCTAGAAGACAGAGGGTGGTAATCAATGGGTGCTGCTCTTCGTGGACTAATGTTATTAGTGTAGTCCCACAGGGTTCGGTGTTAGGTCCACTGTTGTTTTGTATATTTATCAATGAAGGATGAAGGTATATCAGGCTTAATGTCGAAGTTTGCAGATGATACAAAGGTTGGCAGGGTTGTTAATGACAGTAATGGCAGTTTGCTACTGCAACAGAATCTAGATAATTTGGGCAGGTGGGCTAAGAAGTGGCAACTGAAGTTTAACCTTGACAAATGCAAAGTACTGCATATGGGTAGAAGTAACCCCAGAGAAACGTACCAACTATTTAGTACAACACTTAAGGTGGTAGAAAATGAAAAAGACCTGGGAGTAATTGTGCAGTCAGATATGAAGTTTTCTGAGCAATGCAGACAGGCTGCCAGGGCATGTCATGGGGTTTTTTTCCATGATATATAGGAATTTTGCTAGCAGGGAGAAGGAGGTGATTGTCCCCCTCTGTATAAGGCAATGGCCTTGAGTACTGTGTACAGGTCTGGAGGCCTCATTTTACGAAGGATGTAGATTTACTTGAGCATGTACAGAGAAGGGCAACAAGATTGGTGAGGGGAATGAAGGGATCCTCTTACCAAGAGAGGCTTAAGTTCTGCAAATTGCAGTGGCTGGAGACTAGGCACCTGTGCGGTGATCTGATTGAGGTGTATAAGGCCTTGAATGGGTTGAGCATGCTGAATTGTGATGGGATCCTTCCACTTGTTCAGATTACGAACCTAAGGGGGCATAAATTCAAATTAAGAAAAGACAGATGTAGAATAGATGTGCGGAAATTTGCCTTTAGCCAGCGGGTGGTTAATTGCTGGAACAAACTTCTATCTGTCGTTGTGGAAGTTGATAGGTTGAATAAATTTAAAGAGGAACTGGACAGGCATTTGGAGGAAATGGTGTGATTTTTTTTTTTTTTTTTTTTTGGCTGATGCTACATAAGCTCATACACTTGCTTTCTTGCATCACATGCCACTACTACTACTATTGCATATTATCTTTTAGAATTAAAATCCCTTTTTACAACTGCTAACCTGTGTCGAAATACTTTTAGCCCCCACAGTGTATGTTTATAATTACAACTTGTCCCATCAGACCAATGAAGAAAAAGCTACTGATCACATGCAGTGAGCAACTCAACTCTGTTACTATGGCTAGCATCATTGAGAGCTAACTAAAAAGCCTGTGTGCTTCAATAATTGTGCATGAGTACTGAAATTGAATCAAAATCATAAATCAGACCAGAGCAGCAAAGTAAAAGGCTCAAGGTAATGTGAGTGTTGTGGCTCAGGGGAGAACTGAGCGGGGCAGTTGCCCTCTGAATCATAGCCTTTTAAAATGAACTGCTTGCTTGATGCTTGTGGAGCATTCAGGTACAGGACATGATATTGCTAAGAGGAATGTCTTTGTGTGTGTGCAATGTAAGGAGTATGAGGAAATCAGGTGACAACTCAACGTTGTTATGGGACTATATGAGAGCTTGAAGGACAGGGTGGATGCCCTCGAAGGATCTAAATTGAGGAGCCCATCAAGCTCTCAGCTGCCCTCATCAACGCCAGAGCTTACACTTGATCATCATGCAACACAGCAGTAACCCATAAGGCAGAATGTGCTGGTCCCACAGCAACTAGTGGTCGTTGGTGACTCTATTATTAGGGAAACGGGGAACATGGTATGTAAAAAGGATAGGTGGAACAGGACCAGGGTATGTCTGCCAGGAGCAAAAGTTGATGATGTTGTAGAGCGGATATCATCTTTTAAGGGCACAAAAGGTGATATTGTTGTACACATTGGCACAAATGATATTAAGAGTAAGAGACTAGTGGAATTGCCGCCTCCGTAGCCAGGTGGGCAGGAGCAGTAGTGTGTAGCACACGCTTCTTGATTAGACCGGGGTTCGAGCCCGTGACCACCAAATATGGAGGATGCGGAATGGTCAGGGAATGAACACCGCATAGCCCCGGAGCAATATGGCCTTAGTTGTTAATGCTCCTAAAAAAAAAAAAAAAATAAAAATAACAAACTGGCAGAATTACTTAACAAGTACAGGTCATTGTTGAAAAAAAGCCATGAATTAGGGTTGAATTTGAAAGTGTCTGCAATTCTGCCCAGACTCGATAGGAGGGAGTATGTGAGGAGAGCCTTGTCGATCAATTCGGCCCTGGAAAGATTGTGCAAGGCTCAAGGGGTAGAATTTTTTTCAGCCTAGTCTGTACTTGTTAACAGGAGAGACTGCTTCTACGTTAGGGTAGCTAAGAATAGGAACAGGTGCATGTATACTTGGTTATACACCAATGTTAGGAGTTTGGTAAATAAATTTGATGAATTTGAGGTGTTGCTCAAGACATCAAAGGCAGATATTATTGGGATATCAGAGATGTGATGCCACACAGATATAAGGAATTTGTGGAGTACAATGTGTACAGGAAGGATAGGAAGGGAGGAGGGATTATGCTATTAGTTAAAAAACACATAAAATCCAAGGAAGTGCAGGCAGTCGACATTGCTGTACAGTGCAGTGTCAAGTCAGTTTGGTGTGACATAAGCATTGGGAGATCAAAATTAAGAGTGAGAGTGTGTTATAGGCCTAATGACTCTGATGAGTATAATAAGAAACTGTACAGGGAAATAGAATGGGCCAGTAAATCAGAGAGGCTTATAATGGGGGATTTTAATATCTCGGATATTGACTGGAATTTGTGGGTTGGTCACTCACACACTAGTAAGGCTTTTGTGGATTTATTGGATGATTGGTTTCTACACATGTTTGGGAGGCAACTAGAGGGAGTAATACTCTTGATCTGACTATCAGTAGTGATTCTTCATGCATTAAGAATCTGCAGATAAAGGAACCACTAGGTGGCAGTGATCACAGTGTTTTGAAGTGGGATTTACTCAAAGAGGTAACTACCAATCAGGGTAAAGGGAACGGTTTTTGCTTTCGTAAAGGCAACTACGGTGGTAGTAGTAGTAGTAGTAGTGGCATGTGATGCAAGAAAGCAAGTGTATGAGCTTATGTAGCATCAGCCAAAATAAAAAAAAATCACACCATTCTCTTTAAATGCCTGTCCAGTTCCTCCCTAAATTTATTCAACCTATCTACTTCCACAATGACAGATGGAAGCTTGTTCCAGAAATTATTCTACCTCTGTCTTTTCTTAATTTGAATTTAGCCCCCTTAGGTTCGTAATCTGAACAAGTGGAAGGATCAGAATTCAGCGTGCTCAACCCATTCAAGGCCTTATACACCTCAATCAGATCACCGTGCAGGTGCCTAGTCTCCAGCCACTGCAATTTGCAGAACTTAAGCCTCTCTTGGTAAGAGAATCCCTTCATTCCCCTCACCAATCTTGTTGCTCTTCTCTGTACATGCTCAAGCAAATCTACATCCTTCCTAAAATGAGGCCTCCAGACCTGTATGCAGTACTCAAGTCATGGCCTGACCATTGCCTTATACAGAGGGACAATCACCTCATTTTCACTGCTAGCAAAATTCCTATACAGTGAAACTTCTCCTAACGGACACCTCTCTTTAGCGGACATCTCTCTACAACGGACATTTTCAAATTCCCCAACTCTCCTCTATTGGTTTTAACGTGTTTTCAGCTTCTGCCTAGCGGACATTCTCTGTAACGGACACGGACAGGCAATCTGCACTGTTTCATTTAGATTAGCACTTAAATTTGATCTCCCAATAACGGACAGCGGGCGAGCTCACGGCCCTTTTTCTAGGAGCGTTTCTTCCACGTATTGCCTCAATCGTGTGTTTATTTTCTATTTCCGATTCTCTGAATTTTATCAAGGTTTACATCGCAGTTCTAAACCCTCTTTCAAGAATTTTAAGGCACGTGTAAAACTTCTGATGAATTCGGTGGGTGCAGGGGGGGATTTTGTTGGCCTTTCGTCTTTTGAGTTTCAGTTTTCAGTTTTGTTCAGTGTCGTGTGAAGTGCACAATGTCTTCTCGTAAACATTTAACTTTAAAAGATAAAGTCAAACTCATTAATGCGTATGATCGGCAAAAAAATAGTATTCGCAATCTCGCTGCAAAATTCAAAATTGGGAAGATGCAGGTAAGCGACATCCTAAAGAAAAAAAATAATCTGCTCAAACAATTTTGGCAACACGTAAATGATCAGGTTCAAAAATCATTCCCAAAAACTGTTGGACTTCAAATTTGTCGTGCACGTGCTAAAAAAATTCTCATTAATGGGCCTATTATTAGGGAAAAGGCTTTGGAGGTTGCGAAATCTATGGGAGTAAATGAGTTCAAAGCTTCTGTGGGATGGCTAGACAAGTTCAAAACTCGGCATAAAATTTCTTGGAAAACCGTAAGTGGTGAAGATGGATCTGTTGATACTGGGGTTGTAACAGAGTGGACCATCAAATTGGAAGATTTATGCCATGATTTTGAAGCTAAGGATATTTACAACTGTGACAAAACAGGGTTGTTTTTTAAAGTTCTCCCTGAAAAAACAATGAGTCTAAAAAACGAAAAGTGTCAGGGCGGAAAAATTTCTAAGGAACGCTTGACTGTACTATTGTGTACAAATATGCTGGGAGATTTGAACAACCTCTTGTTATAGGAAAACCACAAAATCCTCATTGTTTCAAGGGCATAAAGTTGAATCTTTTGGATGTTGACTGGAAGGCTAATAAAAAAGCGTGGTTGACACGAGATATCATGAGCGAATGGATAAGTCACTTTAACCAAAACATGATTCGTCAAAACAGAAAAATTATTCTTTTCATGGATAATGCTGCATCTCACCCGCACATTGAATTGTCCAACATTCAAATCGTTTTTCTGCCACCAAATACATCTGCAGAGTGTCAGCCCTTGGATCAAGGGATAATAAAAAATTTTAAACTTCACTACAGAAAACGTATTTTAAGACATCTCATTGCAAACATGAACTATGTAACATGTGCGAGTGACCTTGCAAAGAAACTCAGCATCCTAGATGCGATTCAATGGATTTCCTCTTCAGTAAACGCAATTAGAAAACAAACTGTCATGAACTGTTTTGTAAAGTCTGGCTTCTCAAATGCAAAAATTGAAGTTGTGAACGCAATGTGGAGCACCAAGAAGAACAAGAACTTCAACATCTATTGATAATGTACGATACTTCCGCTACAAGTTACCCTGGCTACAAAGATACAGACTCAAACCTCACTACAGAAGATGGTGCTCTAGATATCAATGACATTATCATCGATATTTTTCAAGAAGTTTCTCATGAGGATGAAGAAATGGAAGGAGGTCATTCTGTTGAAGAACATATTAACGACGAACCACCGATGAAAATAGAAGAAGCGCTCATACAAATCAATCGTTTAAAAATGTTTTTCGCCACTGAAGAAGATACTGAAGGACTTTTGATGGTTTCTTCACACAAAATTAATGTTGAAAACAAAATTATCAGCCGGAAGAAGGTGCAGAAGAAAATAAGTGATTACTGTATGTATTTTTCTTAAGATAAAGTCATAATATGCATAGCACAATTGTATGTATATTATTCACAAAAATATTGTGCAAAATCTTATATAATGTAATTTAATTTTACGTTAAACATTTAAAGATTTTTCTTTATCTCTTGTGTATGTAATTGTATATTATTTACAAAAATATTGTTCAAAATGTGTATATATTTTAATTTAATTTTACATTAAACGTTTAACGATTTTTCTTTCTTTCTTTCTTTTTTTTCTCCCTCAGACTTCTTGTTAGAGGACACTTCTCTTTAACTGACAGATTTAAATTCCCCATGGCTGTCCATTAAAGGGAAGTTTCACTGTATATCATTGACAAAACCCCATGACACCTGCCCTGGCAGCTTGTCTGCATTGCTCAGAAAACTTCATATCTGACTGCACAATTACTCCCAGGTCTATTTCATTTTCTACCACCTTAAGTGTAGTACCACACTTAAGTAGTTGGTACGTTTCTCTGGGGTTACTTCTACCCATATGCAGTGCATTTGTCAAGGTTAAACTTCAGTTGCCACTTCTTAGCCCATCTGCCCAAATTATCTAGATCCTGTTGCAGTAGCACACTGCCATTACTGTCATTAACAACCCTGCCAAACTTTGTATAATCTGCAAACTTCGACATTAAGCCTGATATACCTTCATCAATATCATTGATAAATATACAAAACAACAGTGGACCCAACACCGAACCCTGTGGGACTCCACGAAGAGCAGCACCCATTGATTACCACCCTCTGTCTTCTCCCACTTAACCATCCTTTTATCCATTGTAGCAACTTACCCTTAATATCATTCTGCTCCAATTTGTACAGTAGTCTTCCATGAGCAACAGTGTCAAAAGCTTTCTTGAAATCCAAATATATGATATCAAAATTATTTTTTGCATCCAGTTCCTTTGTAACCACATCATAGTATCCAATCAAATTTGTCAGACAAGACTTTCCCTTAAAAAACCCATGCTGTGTCTGAATTATTGCTGCAGTCTTGTCTAGATGATCCTGCAATGCATCTTTAACCAGTGACTCCATTATTTAAATTCTATATTTAAATTTAAATATTTATTATTTAAATTTAAATATTTAAATCTGAGACAGTATTTAAAATTCTATATGATGGGACCAACTGATGATGTTACCAACAGCAAATTCAAAATGGGAGGCATTCAAAGAATTTATCTTGGAAGCTACTAGGCTTTACATACTAACTAAGAAATATTGTTCAAGGTTTAGGCCTAAACGGATGTCAGATGAACTAATGAGACATATGGCGCAGAAGAAAAGTGCATGGGATACATATAAATTAACATGTGATGCAGAAGCCTATGATAGATATAAGTTGGTCTGTAACCAAGTCACACAGGAGATTAAGCAGCCAAAGGCAGATTATGAGAAATCTTTAGCAAAGGAGGCAAAGAAAAACAGCAAAGAGTTCTTTACCTATGTAAACTCTAGAAGGAAAGGGATGAATCAGATTGGTTCAACTGTTGATGATTCCTGCTGAGGTGGCTAACAAACTAAATGAGTATTTTTGCATCTGCATTCACACATGAGGAGTTATTCAAGTAGGGGAATGCCAGAGGAGAATTAAACTCTGGCAGTGAGCTGGATGATTTTGTAATAGAGAGGAAAGTGGAGGACAAATTAATGAAGATAAACATAAAAAAAATCACACCCGGAGTGGATGTGGACGGGATCTATCCAGATATATTTAACCCCGGGGGCTCACATCTAGTGAGTATGGGCTTGGCACACCCAGGGTCCTGAGCTGGATATCATCATTCTTCTCTTTCTTGGTGATTCTCTTCTATTTTTGACTTTCTCTATCTCTCACAGGGTTACTTGGGAACTTTTTTTTTTTTCTGGTGCAGCATAAGCCTCAGGCTCCCTTGCATCATATGGATATTAATAAGAATAATAATAATATATTAAAGGAAGTAAGCAAACCCTTAGCCATAATTATGCAAGCTTCCTTGGACTCATGGGAGATACCCATAGACTGGAGATCTGCAAATGTGACCCCAATTCACAAAGGAGGATTAAAGGGCGACACAAGTAATTATAGACCTGTTAGTTTAACTTCTGTTCCAGGAAGATTAATGGAGGCACTGGTTAAAGAAGCACTGCAGGATCATCTAGACACGACTTCAGTTATAGCTCGGACACAGCATGGTTTTGTTAAGGAAAATTCTTGCCTGACCAATTTTATTGGATACTATAATGTGGTCACAAAGGAACTGGATGCAGGAAATAACTTTGATATCATATATTTGGATCTTAGAAAGGCTTTTGATACTGTTGCACATGTAAGGCTGCTGCACAAATTAGAGCAGTGTCCATTGGAGGAAAATTGCTGCTATGGATAAAGGGATGGTTCAGGGGAAGAAGACAGAGAGTGGTAATCAATGGACACTGCTCATTGTGGACTAATGTTATTAGTGGAGTCCCTCAGGGTTCAGTGTTGGGTCCATTGTTGTTTTCTGTATTTATAAATGATATTGATGATGGTATATCAAGCTTAATGTCCAAGTTTGCAGATGATACGAAGGTTGGCAGGGTTGTTAAGGACACTAATGACACACGCTGCTGCAACAGGATCTAGAAACGTTGAGCAGATGGGCTGAGAGGTGGCAAATGAAGTTTAACACTGACAAATGCAAAGTACTACATATGGGAAGCAGTAACCCCAGAGTAACGTATCAACACTGTGGTACTACACTGACAGTGGTAGAGAATGAAAAGGACCTGGGGGTAATTGTGCAGGCAGATATGAAGTTTTCTGGGCAGACAGTCTGCAAGAGTAGCCCATGGTGTCTTGTCAATGATATACAGGAATTTTTCTAGCAGGGATAAAGAGGTGATTATCTCCTTGTATAAGGTAATGGTCAGGCCACACCTTGAGTACTGTATACAGGTCTGGAGACCTCACTTTAAGAAGGATGCAGAGCTATTGGGACGAGTACAGTGAAGGGCAACAAGATTAGTGAATGGAACGAAGGGTTGCTCTTACAAAGAAAGGCTTATGTTTTGCAGATTACAGTGTCCGGAGACTAGGCACCTGCGAGGTGATCTGATTGAGGTGTATAAAGCCTTGAATGGTTTTAGCATGCTCAATGCTGATGGGATTTTTCCTCTTGCTCAGAATAATCACCTGAGAGGGTATAAATTCAAATTGAGGAAAGACAGTTGTAGGACAGATGTGCAGAAGTTTGCCTTTAGCCAGCAGGTAGTTGGTTGGCAGAACAGACTTCCATCTTTTGTTGTGGAAGTTGATAGCCTAAATAAATTTAAGGCTGAGCTGGACAGGTATTTGGAATGAACGGAGGGGAGAAATGGGCACTTTTTTTTTTTTTTTTGGCTGATGCTGCATAAGCTTGCTTTCTTGCATCATATGCCTCTACTAATGCTAATGCTAATTAGATGCCACAAATTTTATAATAATTGCATTAATTAGACTATTGGATAGGATATTACAACTGGAAAAGGAATTAGAAAATGTGAATTGGAATATCATCAGCTTTGCTGAAACAAGAAGAAGAAATGAATCACTTATAAGTTTATCAAGTGGAAATCTGCTGACCAATGGAAAAAGTGAAAAGATCAAAGGTGGAGTTGGCTTTCTGGTCCATAAACATATTAAAAACAACATTTTGGAATTCAAAAGTACATCACAAAGGGTTTCAAGACTACTCAAGATTTCTAAGAGATGCAAACTAAAGGTTATAATGATTTATACACCAACATCAAACCATAATGATGAAGAGGTTGAAGAAATGTACACTGAAATTGAGAGACTTCTAGATGAACAGAAAACTCACTACACCATCATTATGGGGGACTTCAATGCTAAGGTTGAAAGAGACAAAACAGCACAGAAAGGAAAACTATAGGCATAGATATCCCATACATTATGATTTTGAAGAAAATATGAGAACACTACCTCCTTTATTAGACTAGACAAAGACAGTAGCAAATTTAAAATTGAGAAAGGAGTTCAACAATCAGACAATATCTCCAAAGTTGTTTACTGGTTTACTGCTACCCTTGCAGAAGCTTTCAGAAGATTTACCTGGTCACAGAGAGGAGTCAATGTGAATGGTGAGTATCTAAACCATTTATGATTTGCAGATGACATTCTGATAATAAGCAATGATTCCTAAGAATTAGAGGAAAATCTTAATCAGTTATGCAAAGTTAGTAAGGATTTCAGACTAAAGGTGAATATGGCTAAAACAAAAGTAATGATGAAAAGATATGCCACAGAAAGGGATATAATCATTGAAGGAGCAGTAATTGAAAGTTGGATTCATATACTTAGCATTAGCATTAGTAGAGGCACATGATGCAAGAAAGCAAGCTTATTCAGCATCAGCCAAAAAAAAAAAAAAAAAAACCCCTCTCCCATTTCACCCCTCCGTTCGTTCGAAATACCTGTCCAGTTGAGCTTTAAATTTGTTTAGGCTATCAACTTCAACAACAAGTGATGGAAGTCGGTTCCACCAACCAACCACCCGCTGGCCAAAGGCAAATTTCCGCACATCTATCCGACATCCGTACTTCCTCAATTTGAATTTATGCCCTCTGAGGTGATTATTCTGCGAAAGATGAAGAATCCCATTGGCATTGAGCATGCTCAAACCGTTCAAAGCCTTATACACCTCTATCAGATCACCTCGCCGGTGCCTAGTCTCCAGACTCTGTAATTTGCAAAACTTAAGCCTTTCTTCGTAAGAGCAACCCTTTGTTCCATTTACTAATCTTGTTGCCCTTCTCTGTACCCGTTCCAGCAGCTCTACATCCTTCTTGAAATGAGGCCTCCAGACCTGTATACAGTACTCAAGATGTGGCCTAACCATTGCCTTATACAAGGGAATAATCACCTCCTTATCCCTGCTAGAAAAATTCCTGTATATCATTGACAAGACACCATGAGCTACTCTTGCAGCTCGTCTGCACTGCTCAGAGAACTTCATATCTGCCTGCACAATTACCCCCAGGTCCTTTTCATTCTCTACCACTGTCAGTGTAGTACCGCAGAGTTGATACATTGCTCTGGGGTTACTGTTACCCATATGTAGTACTTTACATTTGTCAATGTTAAACTTCATTTGCCACCTCTCAGCCCATCTGTTCAACCTTTCCAGATCCTGTTGCAGCAGCATAGCGTCAGTAGTGTCCTTAACGACCCTGCCAACCTTTGTATCATCTGCAAACTTAGACATTAAACTTGATATCCCATCATCAATATCATTCATAAACACCGAAAACAACAATGGACCCAACACTGAACCTTGAGGAACTCCACTAATAACATTAGTCCACGTTGAGCAGTGTCCATTGATTACCACTCTCTGTCTTCTGCCACTCAACCATCCCCTTATCCATAGCAGCAATTTGCCTCCAATGCCACACTGCTCCAATTTGTGCAGCAGTCTTCCATGTGCAACAGTATCAAAAGCCTTTCTAAGATCCAAATATATAATATCAAAGTTATTCCCTGCATCCAGTTCTTTTGTGACTACATCATAGTATCCAATCAAATTGGTCAGGCAAGACCTGCCCTTAACAAAACCATGCTGCGTCTGAGCTATAACTGAATTCTTGTCTAGATGATCCTGCAGTGCTTCTTTAACCAGTGCCTCCATTAATTTACCTGGAACAGAAGTTAAACTAACAGGTCTATAATTACTTGTGTCAGCCTTTGATCCTCCTTTGTGAATTGGGGTTACATTTGCACATCTCCAGTCTATGGGTACCTCCCCTGAGTCCAAAGAAGCTCTCATAATTATGGCTAGGGGTTTGCATACTTCCTTTGCTGCCTCCTTTAATATAACTGGATAGATCCCATCCACCCCAGGTGCCTTTTTTATGTTTATCCTCAACAATCTCTCCTCCACTTTCCTCTCAGTTATTACAAAATCATCCAGCTCACTGCCAATGTTTACTTTACCTACATCATTCTCCTTCCTGATAACTCCTCATGCGTGAATGTAGATGCAAAATACTCGTTTAGATTGTTAGCCACCTGAGCAGGATCCTCAACTGTTGAACCATCAATATCCAGTGGACCAATCTGATTCATCCCTTTCCTTCCCGAGTTCAAGTATGTAAAGAACTCCTTTCTGTTTTTCTTTGCATCCTTTGCCAAGGATTTTTCGTAGTCTGCCTTTGCCTGCCTAATCTCCTTTGTGACTTGGTTACAGACCAACTTATATCTATCATAGGCTTCCATGTCACCCATTAATTTGTATGTATCCCATGCATTTTTCTTCTCTGCCACATGTCTCATTAGTCCATCTGACAACCATTTAGGCCTAAACCTTGAACAATATTTCTTAGTTGGTATGTAAAGCCTGGTAGCCACCAAGATTAGTTCCTTGAATGCTTCCCATTTTGAGTTTGCTGTTGGTAACATCATCAGTTGGTCCCACTGTATAGAATTTAAATACTGTCTCAGACCATCATAGTCGCCTTTACGAAAACAAAAACCCTTCCCTTTACCTCTGATGGTAGTTACCTCCTTGAGTAAATCCCACTTCAACACACTGTGATCACTGCCACCTAGTGGTTCATTTATCTGCAGGTTCTTAATGCATGAAGAATCACTACTGATAATCAGATCAAGAGTATTGCTCCCTCTTGTTGCCTCACGAACATGCTGATGTATGTATCCCATGCATGTATGTATCCCATGCAACAATCATCCAATAAATCCACAAAAGCCTTGCTAGTGTGCGGGTGACCAAAACACAAATTCCAGTCAATATCTGGGAAATTAAAATCCCCCATTATAAGACTCTCTGATTTACTGGCCCACTCTATTTCCCTGTACAATATATTATTATACTCATCGCCGACCGGGCTAGCCGAGTGGGTAAAGTACCTGCCCGGCAACCCAAAGGTCGCGGGTTCGATTCCCGCCTCGGGCTTGGATCAAAGTGCTGCAAAAACCTTGGGAGGTGCAATATGGCCACAGAAGCCAATGCGCCAACAACTGCCAAATCAAAAAAAAAAAAAAAAAAAAAAAAAAAAAATTATACTCATCAGAGTCATTAGGCCTATAGCACACTCCTACTCTCAATTTTGATTTCCCTATGCTTATGTCACACCAAACTGACTCGACACTGCCCTGTCCATCGATGTCAACTGGCTTCACTTCCTTCGACTTTATGTGTTTCTTAGTTAATAGCATAACCCCTCCTCCCCTCCTGTCCTGTCTATCCTTTCTATATACATTGTATTCCCCAAATTCCAGTTCCGCATTACTTATATCTGTGTGACACCACGTCTCTGATATCCCAACAATATCTGCCTTTGATGTTTTGAGCAATACCTCAAATTCATCAAATTTATTTACCAAACTCCTAGCATTGGTGTACACGCAGGTATACATGCACCTGTTTCTATTCTTAGCTACCCTAACACAACCCATGTGTTTACTTGTAACGCAATGACTACCAGCAGTCTCTGAAATATCCTGCATCTTGTTTTTCAGACTTCTGCTCATTTGAATAGAAGCAGTGCAAGAATCACTTCCACCTCTGCCAGTGGCTACTGTTAATCTATTAGTCCTTGTATCCCCCCCAACTAGCAGTTTTCCGACCCACCTAACACTGCCTCAACAGCATCAGAAAAAATTCTTGCACCCTTTCTATTTAAGTGTATCCCATCCCTGTAGAAGCAATCTCTCCTGTTAACTTATCTGGGACTAGTCATTAGCTATAATAAAGCGCGCTAACCAATTGTGTCCTCCCCAGTGGTGCAATTGGTTAGCAAGCAGTACTTATAAGGCAGTACTAAGTGATGCCGAGGTTGTGAGTTCGAGCCTCACCTGGGGAAACGTTTTGGGGGATACAAGGACTAATAGATTAACAGTAGCCACTGGCAGAGGTGAAAGTGATTCTTGCACTGCTTCTATTGGAATGAGCAGAAGCAATGGGAACAGGTGCAGGTATACTTGTGTGTTCACCAATGCTAGGAGTTTGGTAAATAAATTTGAAGAATTTGAGGTATTGCTCCAAGCATCAAAGGCGGATATTGTTGGGATATCAGAGACGTGGTGTCACACAGATATAAGGGATGCAGAACTGCAATTTGGGGAGTACAACGTCTACAGAAAGGATAGACAGGATAGGAAGGGGGGAGGGGTTATGCTATTAGTTAAGAAACACATAAAATCCAAGGAAGTGAAGCCAGTCGACATCGCTCGACAGTGCAGTGTTGTGTCAGTTTGGTGTGACATAAGCATTGGGAGATCAAAATTGAGAGTAGGAGTGTGCTATAGGCCTAATGACTCTGATGAGTATAATAAGAAACTGTACAGGGAAATAGAGTGGGCCAGTACATCAGAGAGTCTTATAATGGGGGATTTTAATTTCCCAGATATTAACTGGAATTTGTGGGTTGGTCACTCACAACTAGCAAGGCTTTTATGGATTTATTGGATGATTGTTTTCTACATCAGCATATTCGGGAGGCAACTAGAGAGGATTTGATTTGATTATCAGTAGTGATTCTTCATGCATTAAGAATCTGGAGATAAAGGAACAACTAGGTGGCAGTGATCACAGTGTGCTGAAGTGGGATTTACTCAAAGAGGTAACTACCATCAGGGGTAAAGGGAAGGGTTATTGCTTTCGTAAAGGCGACTATGATGGACTGAGACAGTATTTAAATTCTATACAGTGGGGCCAACTGATGATGTTACCAACAGCAAAGTAAAATGGGAAGCATGCAAAGAAATTACCTTGGAAGCTACTAGGCTTTACATACCAACTAAGAAATATTGTTCAAGGTTTAGGCCAAGATGAACTAATGTGACATATGGCAGAGAAGAAAAATGCATGGGATACATATAAATTAACACGTGATACAGAAGCCTATAATAGATATAAGCTGGTCTGTAACCAAGTCACAAAGGAGGTTAGGCAGGCGAAGGCAGATTACAAGAAATCTTTGGCAAGGGATGCAAAGAAAAACAGCAAAGAGTTCTTTACTTATGTAAACTCTAGAAGGAAGGGGATGAATCAGATTGGTCCACTTGATATCGATGGTTCAACTGTTGATGATCCTGCTCAGGTAGTTAACAAACTAAATCAATATTTTGCATCAACATTCACACATGAGGAGTTATTCAGCGAGGGAAATGCCAGAGGTGTATTCAACTCTATCAGTAAGCTTGATAATCTTGTAATAACTGAGAGTAAAGTGGAGGAGAAATTGTTGAAGATAAACACAAGAAAGGCACCTAGGTTGGATGGGATCTATCCAGTTATATTAAAAGAGGCAGCAAAGGAAGTAAGCAAACCCTTAGCCATAATTATGAGAGCTTCCTTGGACTCAGGGGAGGTACCCATAGACTGGAGATGTGCAAATGTGACCCCAATTCACAAAGGAGGATCAAGATTCACAAAGGAGGAGGATTCTGCTGACGAGGCTTCTAGAGACGGTCGTTTTCAAAGCCGCTAAGTGGATTTTTCTTATTTATTGATTTGAAATTATTGTTTTTCTAAAACTTTTGATTTAAATTTAGTAGTATAACATTATTTTGTGATCTTCTGATTAATTTGGTGTATTTATTCTTTACTCGGCCTTGTAATTGCATAAAAGTATCGGTAAAGGTTTCCACGTGTTTCAACTCCGCTAACCGTTCGTAATTTTCCCGCCTTTGTGATACGATATACCGTACTAGATAGCGTTAGTTGAACTTCGTTAGCAGTTAAATTGTACGTTTAAATAAATACATATAACGACTTAGATTACAAACGTAACATAATTAATTATACATATAACCACTTAGGTTACGTAACATAAATAATTAGTAAAAACAAATAATTAATACATAACTTGATACGAAAGTTATATAAAGGGATTTCGCAGATAACACTCGTTACTGAAACGTAAATATTTCGTAGATAACACTCGTTACTGAAACGTAAATATTCCGTAGATAACACTTGTTACTGAAACATAAATATAGCGTTATAACTGTGTTTGGATACAAGTTTAGGATTTAATTTTGTACAGAAATTGAAATTTTATTGAAAGTAAATCTAAATCATGACTCAAACCAGAGCAGCAAAGCAAGGGGCTCAAGCTAATGGGAATGCTGTGGCCCAGGGGAGAACTGAAGGGGGCAGTTGTCCTCTGAATCACAGCCTTGTAAGATGCACTATTTGCTTGATGTTTGCGGAGCAGTCAAGTATGGGACATGATACTGCCATGGGGGATGTCTTTGTGTGTGTGCGATGCAAGGAGTGTAAGGAGATAAGGCGACAACTCAGCGTTGTTATGGGCCTATATGAGAGCTTGAAGGATAGGGTGGATGCCCTCGAAGGATTACAAGTGAGGGGCCCATCAAGCTCTCAGCTGCCCACACCAATGCCAGAGCTTGCACTTGGTCATCGCGGAACACAGCGGCAACCCCCAAGGCACAATGCGCTGGTCCCAAAGGAACTAGTAGTTGTTGGTGACTCTATTGTCAGGGAAACGGGAAACATGCTTTGTAAAAAGGATAGGTGGAATAGGACCAGGGTATGTCTGCCAGGGGCAAAAGTTGATGACGTTGTAGAGCGGATATCATCTTTTAAGGGCACAAAAGGTGATATAGTTGTACACGTTGGCACTAATGACATTAAGAGTAGGAGACCGGCGGAATTACTTGACAAGTACAGGTCACTGATGAAAAAAAGCCGTGAATTAGGGTTGAAATTGAAAGTGTCTGCAATTCTGTCCAGACACGATAGGAGGGAGTATATGATGAGAGCCCTGTCAATCAATTCGGCCCTGGAAAGATTGTGCAGGGCTCAAGGGGTAGAATTTTTTTCAGCCTGGTCTGTACTTGTTAACAGGAGAGACTGCTTCTACAGGGATGGGATACACTTAAATAGAAAGGGTGCAAGAATGTTTGCTGATGCTATCGAGGCAATGTTAGGTGGGTCGGAAAACTGCTAGATTGGGGGGATACAAGGACTAATAGATTAACAGTAGCCACTGGCAGAGGTGAAAGTGATTCTGGCACTGCTTCTATTGGAATGAGCCGCAGCCTGGAAAATAAGATGCAGGATATTTCAGAGACTGCTGGGAATCATTGGGGTACAAGTAAACACATGGGTTGTGTTAGGGTAGCTAAGAAAAAGAACAGGTGCATGTATACTTGTGTGTACACCAATGCTAGGAGTTTAGTAAATAAATTTGATGAATTTGAGGTATTGCTCAAAACATCAAAGGCAGATATTGTGGGGATTTCAGAGACGTGGTCTCACACAGATATAAGAAATGCAGAACTGGAATTTGGGGAGTACAATGTCTACAGAAAGGATAGACAGGATAGGAAGGGAGGAGGGGTTATGCTATTAGTTAAAAAACACATAAAATCCAAGGAAGTGAAGCCAGTCGACATCGCTGGACAGTGCAGTGTCGAGTCAGTTTGGTGTGACATAAGCATTGGGAGATCAAAATTGAGAGTAGGAGTGTGCTATAGGCCTAATGACTCTGATGAGTATAATAAGAAACTGTTCGGAGAAATAGAGTGGGCCAGTAAATCAGAGAGTCTTATAATGGGGGATTTTAATTTCCCAGATATTGACTGGAATTTGGGGGCTGGTCACTCACACAGTAGCAAGGCTTTTGTGGATTTATTGGATGATTGTTTTCTACATCAGCATGTTCGGGAGGCAACTAGAGGGAGTAATACTCTTGATTTGATTATCAGTAGTGATTCTTCATGCATTAAGAATCTGCAGATAAATGAACCACTTGGTGGCAGTGATCACAGTGTGCTGAAGTGGGAGTTACTCAAAGAGGTAACTACCATTAGGGGTAAAGGGAAGGGGTATTGCTTTCGTAAAGGCGACTACAATGGACTGAGACAGTATTTAAATTCTATACAGTGGGATCAACTGATGATATTGCCAACAGCAAATTCAAAATGGGAAGCATTCAAAGAACTTATCGTGGAAGCTACTAGGCTTTACATACCAACTAAGAAATATTGTTCAAGGTTTAGGCCTAAATGGTTGTCAGATGAACTAATGAGGCATATGGCAGAGAAGAAAAATGCATGGGATACATACAAATTAACACGTGACACGGACGCCTATGATAGATACAAGTTGATCTGTAACCAAGTTACAAAGGAGGTTAGGCAGGCGAAGGCAGATTACGAGAGATCCTTGGCAAGGGATGCGAAGAAAAACAGCAAAGAGTTCTTTACTTATGTAAACTCTAGAAGGAAGGGGATGAATCAGATTGGTCCACTTGAGATCGATGGGTCAACTGTTGATGACCCTGCTCGGGTAGCTAACAAACTAAATGAATATTTTGCATCGACATTCACACATGAGGAGTTATTCAGCGAGGGGAATGCCAGAGGTGTATTCAACTCTAGCAGTAAGCTAGAGAATCTTGTAATAACTGAGAGCAAAGTGGAGGAGAAATTGTTGAAGATAAACACAAGAAAGGCACCTGGGGTGGATGGGATCTATCCAGTTATATTAAAGGAGGCAGCAAAGGAGGTAAGCAAACCCTTAGCCATAATTATGAGAGCTTCCTTGGACTCAGGGGAGGTACCCATTGACTGGAGATGTGCAAATGTGACCCCAATTCACAAAGGGGGATCAAAGGCTGACACAAGTAATTATAGACCTGTGAGTTTAACTTCTGTTCCCGGAAAATTAATGGAGGCACTGGTGAAAGAAGCACTGCAGGATCATCTAGACAAGACTTCAGTTATAGCTAGGACACAGCATGGTTTTGTTAAGGGGAAATCTTGCCTGACCAATTTGATTGGATACTATGATGCAGTCACAAAAGAACTGGATGCAGGGAATAACTTTGATATTATATACTTGGATCTTAGAAAGGCTTTTGATACTGTTGCACATGGAAGACTGCTGCACAAATTGGAGCAGTGTGGCATTGGAGGCAAATTGCTGCTATGGATAAAGGGGTGGTTGAGGGGGAGAAGACGGAGAGTGGTAATCAATGGACACTGCTCATCGTGGACTAATGTTATTAGTGGAGTCCCTCAGGGTTCAGTATTGGGGCCTTTATTGTTTTCTGTATTTATAAATGATACTGATGATGGTATATCAGGCTTAATGTCCAAGTTTGCAGACGATACGAAGGTTGGCAGGGTTGTCAAGGACGCTACTGACACTATGCTGCTGCAACAGGATTTGGAAAGGTTGAGCAGATGGGTTGAGAGGTGACAAATGAAGTTTAACATTGACAAATGTAAAGTACTACTACATATGGGAAACAGCAACCCCAGAGCAACGTATCAACTCTGTGGTACTACACTGACAGTAGTAGAGAATGAAAAGGACCTGGGGATAATTGTGCAGGCAGATATGAAGTTCTCTGAGCAGTGCAGACGGGCTGCAAGAGTAGCTCATGGTGTCTTGTCAATTGTATACAGGAATTTTTCTAGCAGGGATAAGGAGGTGATTATTCCCCTGTATAAGGCAATGGTCAGGCCACACCTTGAGTACTGTATACAGGTCTGGAGGCCTCATTTCAAGAAGGATGTAGAGCTGCTGGAACGAGTACAGAGAAGGGCAACAAGATTAGTGAATGGAACAAAGGGTTGCTCTTACGAAGAAAGGCTTAATTTTTGCAAATTACAGTGTCTGGAGACTAAGCACCGGCGGGGTGATCTGATAGAGGTGTATAAAGCCTTGAATGGTTTGAGCATGCTCAATGCCAATGGGATTCTTCCTCTCGCTCAGAATAATTAACTAAGAGGGCATAAATTTAAATTGAGGAAAGACAGATGTAGGATAGATGTGCGGAAATTTGCCTTTAGCCAGCGGGTAGTTGGTTGGTGGAACAGACTTCCATCGCTTGTTGTGGAAGTTGATAGCCTAAATAAATTTAAGGCTCAGCTCGACAGGTATTTCGAAAGGACAGAGGGGTGAAGTGAAAGTTTTTTTTTTTTTTTTTTTTTTTTGGCTCACGCTGCATAAGCTTGCTTTCTTGCATCATATGCCTCTACTAATGCTAATGCTAATAACGATTTAAAGGTCTTGAAAAAATTGGTTGGCAGAAGCAGAAAGATCAAAAGAGTCCATTATAGTACTACCCAGGCCCATAAAGGATGCTTTTCTTTTATTCATGCACTGTCGAAGTGACCTGGTACACATGTACATTTGAAAAATCAGAAAGAAATAATTCAAAATTGTCAATCTTTTCTGAAAACAACTATGAAAAGGCCATTTTTTATATTAAAAACTCCCTTTGGATTTGTTGGCAAGCAAAATGTGCTTTGATTAATGGACACCAGGCTGTCAATAATAGGAGCACCACTGCATGAAACATTAAGTGTACATGTCAAAATTTCAATTCCAGATGATGCTTCAATATCATGCAGCCAGAGAAAGGGAGAGAGTGTTACCAATTGGAGGAAAAAGCATATCAATAAAGCATGCTCACTGTCAAATAATTGTACAACAGATGCCACTCAACATGTGCATATAATTAGGTCTAACTTAATTCCTGAATTTTCCTAATTGTGTGAAATTTAACAAAGGTTTCTGGAATTTTCAGTGGATCAATCAAAGGTACCCTTTTCAAAGCTATTAGGAGCTTGAACAGAGTAGATCAAAAGGGCAAATTGCTGAAATATTGTTTGGGATTATATCAACCCCGAGCAATGGACTCAGGGGTTAAAATAAAACTCCTAGAGAAAGTGATAAGCGCAGACTGACTCGAGCAGCAATAGAGGAGGTTGGAATAATGGAGGATTCACCTATTAAAGAATTTGACAACATAGTGTAACTTCAAAAAACTTTACTTAACTTTACATTGTGTAACATATTATAATAAAAAATGTCTAATAAAATAATTTTCTCATTATTTCCTTCATCCATTTTTTACTATGTAAAATTACATAATAAACATGACTATATAATATCGGTGTAGATACCATATCTAATCATCCTTCACAATGAGTTGCCATGTATTGCACTACAATGAATAAGTAACGCTTCACTTGTCATACCAGAATACCTGCCCACCCACCGATGAAAAGCCAACTAGCTTTGAAATGGTGTCGTCTTGGTGGTGGCGCCCACCTAGAATAAGTAACAATAGTATTCTCTATTAGTGAAACATTACTTATTCGAGGTAGTGCAATACACAGGCAATTCATTGTGAAGGATAAGCACAATATGAGATATAGATGAAATGATGCTTTTCATACTATTATCATAGTTTTTCTTTAAGAGTTGTCTATAGTGTATCTACACCAATATTATATAGATATAGAATCTTAACTTCTTAAAATATTATGCCTAGTTGCATTTAGTGTTATTTAAATATGAAATTTGGTCCCCGTTTTAAGTGGCACTTTCTGAAACCAATTATCCTCGGACAACATGGATCCTCTGTACAATGGGATAATTACCTCCTTATCCCAATAGCAAAATTTCTGTATATCATTGAAAAACCATGAGATGTCCTGGAAGCTTGTCTACACTGCTCAAAGAACTTTATATCTTACTACATTAATATGAGATTACTACTACCCATATGCAGTACCTTGCATTTGTCAATGTAAAATTTCTATTGCCATTTCTCAGTTTCTCTGCCTAATTTTTTTAGATCTTGTTGCAGTAGCATAACTTTATTACTGTCATTAACCACCCTGCTAACCTTTGTATCATCTGAAAACTTAAAAATTAAGCCTGATATACCTTCATCAGTATCATTAATAAATATAGAAAACAATAATGGGCCCAGCCCCGAACTCTGGAGGACTCCACTAGTAACATTACTTCAAGAAGACTAGTGCCCACTGATAACCATCCCTTTATCCATAACAGTAATTTACCCTTAATGCCACACTGCTCTAATTTGTATAGTAGTATTTTACATGCAACAGTATCAAAAGCTTTTCTGAAATCCAAGTATATTATATCAAAAATTTTGTTTTGCATCAAGTCACTTGGTTACTGCATCATAATATCCAAGCAAATTGGTCAGACAAGATCATGCCTTAAAAAACACATGCTATAACTGCATTCCTGTCTAATGGAGTCACCAGTTAAAGAAGTCCCGTATTACTTCTTTAACCAGTGACCCCATTATATTCACTGGAACAGAAGTCAACCTAATAGGTTTGTAATTACTCATATCGCCTTTTGATTCCCTGTTGTGAATTGGGGGTTACATTCACACATCTCCAGTCCACAGGTACCACCACGAATCCAAGAATCTCTCGTAATTATAGCTAAGGGTATGCTTATCTTCCTTGCCTCCCTTAATATAATTGAATGGATCCTATCCATCCACCCCCCAGGTGCTTTTTTATGTTTGGCTTCAAGAATTTCTCTTCCACTTGCCTCTCACTTGTCGCAAAATCAATTACATACCTGTTAGGTATCCCCTTTCCTAAGGAATTCTTCATGTGAATGTAGATGCAAAATACCTATTCAAGTCATTGGCAACCTAAGCAGTGTCATCAACAGTTAAACCATTTATATCAAGTAGTTGTTATTTGGTTTTTAGGAGCATTAGCAACTAAAGCCATATTGCTCCGGGGATATTCGGTGGTCATTCCCTGACCTTGCCACATCCTCCGTATTTGGTGGTCACGGACACGAACCCTGGTCTAATCAAGAAGCGTGTGCTATGCACGGCTGCTCCTGGCTACGGAGGTGCCTTTATATCAAGTAGTCCAATGTGATTAATCCCCTACCTTCCTTCCTTTTAGAGTTTATATAGGTAAAAAAGTCTGTTTTTTTTTTTTTTTTGAATCCTTTGTCAAAGACATCTCATTATCTGCCTTAACTTGCCTAACCTCCTTTATGAATTGATTGCAGGATAGTTTATATCTATCATAGACTTCTGTGTCTCCTGATAATTTATATGCACCTGTGCATTTTTCTTCTCTGCCAAGTCTCATTAGTTCAACTGACATTCATTTATTTAGGTCTAAGCCTTGAATAGTATTTCTTAGTTGGTATAAAAACCTAGCAAGCTTCTATAATTACTTATCTGAATGCTTACCATTTAGAATTTTCTGTTGGTTATCAATTGGTCCCACTGTATAGAATTTAAAAACTGTCTGAGACTACTGTAGTCACCGTTACAAAAGTTTCTCTCTTTACACCTGATGATAGGTACATCTTTAAGTAAATCCCACGTCAATAAACCATGATCAGTGTCACCTAGTGGTTTGTTTATCTGCAGGATTCTTAATGCATGAAGATAATCTGCTGATAATTTATCAAGAGTTTTGCTTTCCTTGTTGCCTCACTAATATGCTAAGGCAGAAAACAGTAGTCCAATAAATGCAAAAAATTCATGCTACTATAAAAGTAATCCACCTTTTCCAGTGAAAATATGAGAAAAGTTAAAATCTTTTGTTATGAGACATTCTGATTTATGGATCCAGTCTATTTGTCTGCATAGTTGTTCATTATACTCATCACAGTCATTAGGCTACTCTTACTTTTGTTTTCCCATTGCTTATGTCATATCAAACTGACAATATTTCACTTACCACCCATATCAACTGGCTGCACTTTCTTAGATTTTATATGATTCTTAGCTAATAACATAACATCCCTCCTTCCCTGTACGCATTCTATTCCCCATACTGAAATTATGCATACCCTTACATCTGGGTGACACCATGTTTCTGATATGCTTACCTACAATGTCTTCATCTGAAGTCTTAACCAGTACTTCAAAGTTATTTACTATGCTCCTGGCATTAGTGTACAGGCAAGCATATGTGCACCTTTTTACTCTCAGTTAGCCTAACACAGTCCACATATTTGCTTATGCCACGAGAAACCCAGCTGGACTTGCAATCCCCAACATCTTGCTACTCAGCATGTTTCAATAGAAGCAGTGCAAGAATTGCTTTCACCTCTGCCTACAGCTGTAGTTAATCTACTAATCTGTATACCCACCTAACATTGCCTCGATAGCATCAGCAAATATTCTTGCATACCATCTCTGTGAGGAGCAGTTAACAAGCAGCGATCGCTCATGCTGGAAAAAATTCTACCCCATGAGCCTTGCACAGTCTCTCCTGGGCTGAACTGATCGACAAGGTTCTCATCATGTATTCCCTACTATTGTGATTAGGCAGAAGTACATACACTTTAAAATTTAATCCTAACTCATGACTTTTCCTCAACATTTCCCTATTCTTTTTAGCAAGTCCTCAGATCTACTTTTAATATATATACACCTCATTTCCCTGACAATGAAGTTACCAAATATAATTACCTCCTGTGGGACTAGTTAATTTTGTTTTTGGAAATGCCAGAGCTTATGCTCGAGTTGTCTGATACACAAGTGTAAGCTTTGGTACTGAGATGGTCAGCTGAGAGCTTGATCCCCCCCCCCATTTTAATGCTTTTGAAGTTATAGACATTGCTAAGGTAATACTTTCTGATTCTTTGATTAGAAAATCCTTTGCTGTTCACAGAGAATGATTTTCTAACCTAACATTTTTGCCTGGTTACCTAATTCTATAATTGAACTTGAAGGATGGGGACTTTCTTCAACAGCACGATTTAATACCAGGGGTGGCTCATTGGTAGGCACAGCAAACTGCAGCACTCTCAGCTTTTTAAATCTAAATATACTGTCGATGGAGTTATATGAAATTTTGTGAAGAACAATGCAATGCAACAAAAACCAGGAATTCAAAGTACTGTGAAAATCCTTCAAAAACACTCATGATTGAAGCAAAGGATGTGACTATGTAAGTGTTGACATAGGTTTTTTTTTTTGATTTGGTAGTTGTTGGCGCATCGGCTTCTGTGGCCATATTGCACCTCCCAAGGTTTTTGCAGTACTTTGATCCAAGCCCGAGGCGGGAATCGAACCCACGACCTTTGGGTTGCCGGGCAGGTACTTTTACCCACTCGGCTAGCCCGGTCGGCTGTTGACATAGGTGAAAGATATTCTTTTACAAAGCAATTAATTGCTGCTAAATTGTTTAACAAGGAGAGCTTTGTTATTTTTTGTACAAAAATGCCCATGGAAGAGATAAGGGAGACTACTGAGGTATATCCCATGATCGAAAGAGAAAAACTTCTGACGGAATTACAAGTTTTCTATAGCAGACATGATCTACAATTATTGCAAATTAATTGACTTGCTGAAATTTATCTAAGAAAATAATCTAGCCAAAGTTCTTGATGAACAAACAAAACTCAGAAAAATTCTTTTGACTGTTCTGATGACTACTTCAGAGCTCAAATGCTGCCATTCAACATTAAAAAGAATTTTGAAAACGAAATGCACAAGGCATAATCCTTATGGGTTTTGGTAATTAACTATATAACATAGGCGTAGATACACCATAGTTAACCCATAAATTTGAACTATGTATGTAGTGTAAAAGGCATCGTTTTAACAGTATCTCATATTGTGGGTGCCTTCACAATGAGATAGCTGGTATTGCACTGCTTCAAATAAATAACGCTTCTCTAGTAGAGAAGACTACTGTTATTTATTTTCAGAGGATACCACCACCCAGACGATCGTTTCGAAGCTAGTGGGCTTCATCATCGGTTTATTTGAAGTAGTGCAATACAATATGAGATACTATTAAAACGATGCCTTTTACACCACATACGTAGTTCAAATTTATGGGTTAACTATGGTGTAACTACACTGATATTATATAGTTTATTACCAAAACCCATAAGGATTATGCCTTGTGCATTTCGTTTTCAAAATACATTATTACCAACACTCTTTGGCATCTCTCATATTGTGGATATAACTTTGCAACTGTGACGGCATGTTGCACTACCAGGGTACCTGCCTGCCCACTAGCTTCGAAACCTGGGTACCTGCCCGCCCACTGATGATGAAGCCCAATAGCTTCAAAATGATCGTCTAGAGGCTAGTTTGTGAATTGTTTCATTCAGATGTGTTCTACTCATTCTGAAGGCTGAGGAAAGTGTCCGATCGTATCAAGAGTTTAGCGGCAGTCCTTTCAGCTGAGGTAACCTCCTTTAAGAGGGTAGTAAGTGATTGATTTTCTTTTGTTTTACATTTCTTTGAAATTTATTTCTGCCAAGTTAGGTATTTTCTTTTTTCATTTTGCTGGTGTCAGGCAGGACACGGGATTTTTAATTATTCATTTTCCTTAAGGAACGGAGATTAATTATGGCACAGTTTTTTTTTAGAGAAAGAACAGTGGAGTTTCAGACTCCAGAGGTTTGTCCAATTAGAGAGGTAATGCGGAGAGTGACTCAGGTTGTTTCGGTTCACGAGATAAAAGGATTAACTCCATTACCAAGGCAGAAATATCAGTTGGTCTTGAAAACAGAGGCAAGAGGAAAGGGTTTTCTATTAGAAATGTCTAATAGTCCTGTCGAGAGCTTTTTTAACAAGTTTGGTAAGGTTTTTAAGATTCACAGGAAAGAATATGAGGAATGGCCAGGCATAGAAACAGGTACGGTGCAAATTCATATTGACATGAAAACGCCCATGCCAAACATAATCGATTTGTTGGGTCACAGGTTATTAATAAATTACCCAGGAGTTCAGAAAGTTTGTTTGAGGTGTGGAGGTAAAGACCATTTGGGAGCAGAATGCCAAAAATCACGTTGTTTTAATTGTAATGGCACAGGTCACATTACGGCCAAGTGCCTTAATAATTGTAAAAAATGCGGAGCTTCCATGCATAAATTCATTCAATGCCCGGAATGCACGTTTGCCGAAAGCAGAAAGCGAGCAAGCTGCCAAAAGATATGCCTAAAGGTGAGAGCGCGGAAACTATAGTAGTGCAGAGGGGTGAGACGCAGATTAAAGAAATCACACCAACATTTACAATAGCATACGATATGTCGGCAACACAATCGGAACACGCAGAACTGAGGACATGGAAGCGGAAAATACAGTACAAAATGTACGTAAGCGGGGGGAGAAGGAAGAAATAAGCGGTAAAACTAAAAGAGCAAAAGGGGGAACAGAGGAAATTCAAGAAGAGACCAAAACAAAACAAATAGAGGGGGAAGAGGTATCAATTTTGTCAGGCGGTAAGAAAGATTGCAAAACACTTTCGGGGTCTCATTCGGATTCAGATGGCATACAAACAAGGATATACGAAGGAATAGAATGGTTAAATGTAGTAAGAAACACAAAAGAATACAGGGAATATAGGCGAAGCTTGGCGAAAATTGTTAAAGCTAGAGGGGAACCTATTTTTCTTTGGAATGAAAATGAGGGTGAAGTAGTAAATATACAGTTCACTTGGGGAGATTTCGTTATTTCCAATATTAGAAACAAGAATGTTGGAGATCTCACTGTGTTGCTCACCAATAACAAATAACAAATAGTTAAATGCTGAACATAGGAATATCTTAGCAGAAGTTCTAGTAAAGTTCTGCTCATAATGTCCGGAATAACATTTATGTTGTTAAATGTACAGGGTCTGAGAGCAGTTAACAAACAAAGGATGATATGGCAAATTATGATGAACATGGGGGGGATGAAGATTTGGTTTCTACAAGAAACCCACTTCGCAAGTTTAGCAGACATCCAGCAGTTTCAAAACAGATACCAGTTGTTAGGATTTTGGAGCTTTGGGACAAATCGATCCACAGGGGTGGGAATAGTAGTGGTTCCTCCAATTTTAGGGACTATACGACTGGCGGGTAGGGATACAGAAGGTCAGGTTGTGGCAGTGGATTGGAGTTATGGGGGGGGGCGTACAATTAGATTAATCTGTGTCTATAGTCCAAATTCCACTTTAGAAAGGAAAACTCTGTTTTGGGGACTGGGCAACTATATGAGGGGGGTGCAGTGGGTTGTAATGGCAGGGGACTGGAACTGCGTTCCTGACCCCATTATGGACAAAATTCTGAGGGGTACCCTGCATCATGCTACGGGGGGGGGAGGTGCGTGAATTAATCGAGGTTTGTACTGTGGGACTTGGTAGACGTCTGGAGGGAAAAAATCTGGGGAAACAAGGGGCCACCAAAATAGCCAATAATATAGGAACTAGGATAGATCGCACTTATGCAACAAGTCAGTTGAAGGATAAGGATAATGATATGGCATGTGAAATTTGTGGGAGATTGACAAGTTTCAGATCACGTGGCAGTAATGTGGAAGGGAGATTTATTTACGAACGTTAGTCTGGGAAAAGGCTATTGGAAGCTCAACCCAGCAGTTCTGGAGAGAGAGGATTGGGACTTTACAACAGTTATTAAAAAGATAGTAGAGCAAGGTGGAAATGAGTGGGAAATGTGGGCGAAAATTAAAGAAAGTGCTAAATCATTTTATTACTCAAAAATTAAGGAAACGAACAACGCAGAAATAGACTGAAAGATCTCTTGCAAGAAAAAAGAATTTACCAACGGTGCGGGGATGAAAGGGAAACAGCAGAAGTACAAGCGATTACTGACGGTTTAATATTGGAAGAAGAGAAAGAAAAGGCGGGGAAAATACAGCTGAAATTTAGGGAGGCTGATAGTCCTTCAGCTGCATTTTACCAAAGAAGACAAAGGCTAAATAATTTAGCCAAAACGGTTCAGGAAGTTAAAGACGATGACAACACACATTCAACAACGCTCACTGTTATGAATCGTTTTGTAAATTACTATGAAAAAGAGCTTGCTTTGCAGAAAAAAGAGAGAGACGACTCCATTTGGACGATTGGACAATTCACACCAGAGCAAAAAGCATTACAGGACAGGGAAATAATTATGGTGGCTCTAAAATCATATAAATTACGACACGTGCCGGGACCGGACGGTTTGGGGATTGAACTTTATAAGAAATTTTGGAACTTGTTAGCACCTATTCTACTGGCCATCTTTAACAAATTTTTTCAGGAAGGGGTTGTACCCGAAGTCTTTTTAAATGCCTATTACTACTTTCATTCCGAAGCATGGATGGGATTTAACGAAAATTGGTAACTGGAGACCTATAACGTTGGCTAATTGTGACTACAAAATATTTGCAAAGATTTTGACAGCTAAGTTAAAACACAACATAACCCAGGTAGTTAGAAGCACACAGTGCTACGGTATACCGGGGAGGCAGATAGAATATAACCTTTGGTTATTAAAAGATATATTAGAATATCAGAAACGAAAGAGTTACAATTTAGCGTTAGTAGCAATCGACCTAGAAAAGGCTTTCGATAGAATCAACCACGACTACCTTTTCTCTATAATTAAAGGTACGAACATAGGATCTCAGTTGTTTACAGTCCTGAGAAATCTATATACACGTAGTAGTACACAACTTTTGATAAATGGAGAAATTTCGAAACACATTAAAATTGATAGGGGAGTAAAACAAGGATGTCCGCTTAGTCCTTTGTTATTTACGTTAGCATTAGAACCACTACTGGGAAGAATAGACAGAACTGAGGCCATACAGGGGATACTGTTGCCAAAGCCAGCAGAGCAGTGTAAATGTATAGTGTATGCAGATGATGTTACTGCCACTCTCACTATGAGTTATGCGGCGTAAGACTTTATGTCACTCGTTACTTCTTTTGGTAAAAAGTCAGGGTTAAACATAAACAAAGATAAAACTAGGATCAAATTGTTAGGGGAATGGGTACATCGGCCTTTACCACCACAAGAAGTGGAGTCGGATAAATCGATTAAAATATTAGGAGTTCTGTTTAGAGGGAGTCCCATGCTACCTGTAGGAGGGCTCACCACTAAAATATGGGAAAGTTTAAAAGAGTGGGAAGTGGGACAATTTTCTTTTGAGAACAAATCCATTATTGTTAGAACCGTAATTCTTCCTATAATCTTATACATGGTGTTTATAACAGGAATCACAGCTAGGACAATGAGACGATTTTACGTTCCAACATTTCAGTTTCTATGGGGAGGAAAACGGCAAGAGATAGCGCAGAAATTTTTTACCATGGGAAGATGGGGGAATAAGTATTCCAAAAATTAATTTGAGGTGTAGCTGTAAAAGACTGCTGGACATGGCTAATATGGTGCAATCTAACCATTTAGTAGCGGTACTGATAAAATATTTTATGGGATTTAATACAGCCTTAATTAAAGGTGGCAATTATCTAGGAACAAAAGCAGAGACAATTCTTATATATTACAAAAAAATTTGGGATATGTGCACGCAGTTAAGGGAGAAAGATATAGATCCTTTTAAGGGTGGTGCCAAATTTAGGAAACCATAATGCGCAGTTGTTTTTTAAAAATCTAAAAATTGGCGGAAATTACCCATCGCATATTGATTTTTCGTGGAGGGTTGGTTACGGAAACATACCAGTGAACAATATCACGTATAGATTTAGTCAGACAGGCAACAGATTATGCCAATTTTGTACCGAAATTGAAACAGTGTACCATTTATTTTATTACTGTCGATTTGCGCAGGAAGTTTGGAAGAGTATTTGTAGATTTTTAAGGATAAGACAGTTCACACTGGAGGAGGTAATTTACTTGCAATTCGATCATCGGCACCTCCATAGCCAGGTGGGAAGGAGCAGCAGTGCGCAGCACATGCTTCTTGATTATACCAGGGTTCGAGCCCGTCACCACCAAATACGGAGGATGCGGAAAGGTCAGGGAATGACCACCGCATATCCCGGAGCAATATGGCCTTAGTTGCTAATGCTCCTAAAAACCAAACAACAACATTTGATCATCCCTTGGGCAAGAAAAAAAATGTTCACGATATTTTTAATTACAGAGGCAAAATATCATGTGTGGAAGCTTCGAAAACGGAAAAGGTTTGGGACCTTTAGGGGATCTCTTTGGGACTTGAAACAAACAATGCCTGCTTCCATGCAAAGGTTTTTACAGTTGGAAAAATGGCGTTTAGGGTCTGATAAGTTTCTGAAAAGGTGGGGAGAGCCACCTCTTCTGTGCAATTTGGTTGGGTGAGGTTCATCTAAAGTACTGGTTTTAGTTATTTAGAGGGGGGAAGCACCTGGGTTTTTTTTTTTTTTTTTTTTCGTTTATTACACAAAATTCAGTTTTCTTGATAAAAATCTAGATCTCTTTGACTCTCATCAAAACAGTTCCATGATATAGGTTTGAATTTTATAACTCATTTGTTTGGTTTAATGGATCTGGTCCAATGGGTTACTTTTCACATTAAATTCACAAATAGCTTTTGAAACGATCGTCTGAATTAAGATTTTTCATGATTTAGGTTTGGATTTTATAATTCATTTGTTTGGTTTAATAGATCTGGTCCAATGGGTTTTTTTTCACATTAAATTCACACTAGCTTCGAAACGATCGTCTGGGTGGTATCCTCTGAAAATAAATAACAGTAGTCTTCTCTACTAGAGAAGTGTTATTTATATGAGGTAGTGCAATACCAGCTATCTCGTTGTGAAGGCACCCACAATATGAGATACTATTAAAACAATGCCTTTTACACTACATACATAGTTCAAATTTATGGGTTAACTATATCGGTGTATCTACACCGATATTATATAATTACAAAGAATAAAAACATTTTTAACGAGCACTATGAATCAGGAAAAGCTAAATGTTCAAGCAATGCTTTCAACAGAGAAAAGCTTAGTCAACAGTGCACCAAACATGAATGAAAATTTATTAATCTATTTTCAATAAAAACTGAAGAATGGATTTTATTTTTAAATAAAATTTCAAGATTACCCAAGTCTGTTAATGGTAAGTGACCAATTAATGTTTTGTAGTACTTTTAATCTGCTTATTATTATTACTATTTATGTCTACATGCCTTCTAACCAAGGCAATTTACGTAACTTTAAGAAGCAGCACCCCCATACATCAGAGTCACGAGCTGCCACTGTTTAAAACGTAGAGAAAGTTCAATTATAATTTTGAAACATCAATGAAGCTACAGGAGAGAAAATAGTAAATAAATTTCATGGGAAACAGATGACTTTGTTCATGAAAATTAGCAAACTTTCCATTTCAAAAGTGGAGACTTCAAAGGCTCACATTTCTACGTTTAGCCGAGTCATTTCCATCAATGTGGAAAGATCATTTTCTGCTTTGAAAATGATTTTGGACAATAAATGCCACAGATTCAAAATGGGCCAATTCCATGAACTGAAAAAATGAGTTCGTGAAAAAGCAATGATTTCATAAACTGAGAACATTTCTTTTCTACTCATCTGTTATATTGTCCATTCATTCTTCCAATCAGCACACAGCAACAAATAATATAATATCCAATGCTTCAGCTATGATAAGCAGTATGTGGATAGCCTACATGATATGTATAAAAAAATAATAATAATAACAACTGCCAGATTTCTGTTTGTCCAATATTAATGAAATTTGGGATGGCTAAATAAATCTCTCTAAAAGGCCCAAATATAAAACATCATGAAAATCCATCTGCTGTAAGTCTAGTTGTTACATAGAGATGGACAGGGTGAAGACAATCAGCATGTTATACATATATGTTAATGCATCCAAAAACTAGAAAGTGTTAACAAGTGGAATTGGAATATTATTCATTTGAAACTCTGGATTTAAGTTATTTTAAGGTCCAAGATTCTATTTTAGATAACTGGAAGTTGGAGCTGCCTTACATTGTGCTTGCTCTGTGACTGAAAGGAAATGGCCAGGTCATCAGCATACCTACAAACTTTAAAAGTTTTTGGGATGTCTTGTATAAGGCTATTAAAACAGGTTGCAAATAAGATGTACCAATGTTGATAGATCATTCCAATAGAAGATCTAAAAAGTAGGAAGCATAGGAACCTTTGAATTATTTGTGTGAATAATAATCTGTAATGCCAAGTGGTGTCAAAAAACTTTTCAAATGTCCAGGTTGATTACAACTAGATACTGTCTCATGATAAAGGCATTACAGATGTGGGATTCAATCTTGAGGAGTGCATCATGGATATACCTTTTTTTTGGAAACTGTACTGATGGTCAGTTAAAAGATTTTGTGAATTTAGGATCCACGCAAGTCTTGCATATATCATCCTTTCAGAGATTTTACTTAGGCAGCTTGTAAGTGATATTGGCCTGTAATTTTGGACTAGAGAAGGGTCATTGCCTGGATTCGGCACGGCATAAATAAAAGAATGGTATCAGGAGAGAGGGGATAGGTACTTCCGAGAAAAAAAAAAAAAACTGTTATAGAAACTCAATAAGATGCGAAGGTCGATTTTACATAAATTTTTAATCATACTATAATGGATACTGTCTGGTCCTCCTGTGCTATTTGGAGATCTGTTTAAAAATTCTTTTGAGGTTTACCAGTGTACACAGTTATATGAAAGAGAAAGAGGTATCAAGAAGTACATTTTTTACTTTTCTGCATATGTTTTGATGAATTGAAAGGAAGAAGTGTATAATATAGAGCCAATGTAGAGAAAATTTCTGGTAGAGCATTTTCAGTTTTAAGAGGGGAGGGTAGATCATTTCTATTCAAACAAATTATTGGAGGAGTTAGCAGACATTTACCAGTCAATGCTTGTATTTCCTTCCAGATAATTCGCGAGTCAATATTTTTAGTAATTACTGAGACAAAGGTAATCCACAAGCCCCATTTTTCTGTCTGATCTGTCAGGCTTTGGCTTTTCTGTAAGTAATTAGATTAGCAGCAGTCTGGAACTTTTATAAAAGGTTCCAAGCGCAGTTTTTCGCTAATTTGGCATAAGTGCATTCTGCATTCCATCGGATGTTCCAATGCATATACTTGAACAGCCAAGACTTTGGAATGAAGGCATCTGGATTGTTAAGGGGCAACCTTGTCTAACCAATCTGATTAGATACAACGATGCAATAAGAAAGGAATTAGATGCAAAAAATAATTTTGACATCATATGTTGTTGGTGGTTTGATTTATTGGTGCAAGGGCTACTAAGGCCATAATGCACCTATTACAATATTATTTAGTACAGGTTTGATAAACAGGTTGATTTAGATTAGATGGAATTTGTTTATTGTTCTCAAGAAGGTAAAGAGATCATTTATATCTGGTCGGTCTCCGAGAATTTTCTGTAAAGTAAGTTGATTAGAGGAACATAGATGTGAAGAGAAAGCTGTTTGTTGTTCTCTTAAGTATAATGGGAAATCAAGAATAAGATGTTTTACTGTGAGTTGAGTTTGGTAGTTGCTGCATAGTGGAGGATCGTTCCATGTGAGTAGGTAACTGTGAGTTAGGTGGGTATGCCCAATCCGCAATCTAGAAAGTACAACTTCTTCCTTCCTATTCCCTCTGAGGCTTGATGGCCACAGCTTGTGATAATTTTTAATTTGAAATAATTGATTGGTTTTGTTCTCCTGCCAAATGAACAGCCATTTTTTTCTTCCGGTACTTCATATGACGTGTTTGTAATCGGTGTAAGGAATCTGATGTCTGATGTTATGAGACTCGCATTCTTGGCAGAAAAATCTGCTTTTTCATTGCCTGTGATTCCAGAATGTCCAGGAATCCAACAGAAGATTATTTTTTGCTTGTTTGTATGAAGCTGTGCTAAATTTATTTGAATTTGTTGTAAATAGGGGTGATTTCAAGGAAGTTTACACTGAAGAGTAGATACAGTGCTTAAGGAGTCTGTATAGATTATGGTTTCAGGATATCCATATTTAGACACAAAGATATGTTTAAATTCTGTAATCTAATGCCACAAGGTTTATTTTTATACAAATTATCCCATTTTGGTGTGAAAAGATATTGCCATACAGGATGATGTGGGAAACTTCTGATCTTAGCTGATCTTCTGATCTTATAAGTTAATAGCAGAGCATGCCGAAGGAATAGGACTGGTTCATGTGCTTCTGTATAGAGACTGAACTGATGATGTACGAAAAGATCCTAGGGCAATTTGGAGAGCATTGGAATGTACAGGATCAAGCCATTTTAATATGCTCTGTCTTGCTGAGCCATATACAGGAGACCTATAGTCTAGTCTTGATCTAATTAATGAACGGTATAGGTATAGCAGCATGTACCGATCAGTATCCCATGACATAGCAGAAATTGCCTAAGTAGATTCAGCTTTCTTAGATAGGTTGTATGGATATGCTTAATATGCTCTAAAAAACTTTATTCCAAGAAATCTAATACTTTGTTGATAAGTAATTGGATAAGAATCAAATTGTAAATCTGGATTGGGATGTAAATTTCATTTATGGCGAAAGTGTATTGCTGTTTTTTTTTTTTTTTTTTGCTTTGAGAGTCGATAATCATTATTTTTTGCCCACTGAACAGGCTTGTTAATTGTGCCTTCAAACCGTCTTTCAATTACACGCATATTTTGAGAGTGACATGAGATTGCCAGATTGTCTGCATACAGGTATGTTTCCACTGTGTCAGGAATGCATATGGTAATTGAATTAATCCTGATGGAGAAGAGCATGGCTCTAAGCACAGAACCTTGAGGGACTCCTTCTTGCACAAATGTTTGCGAGAGAGCAAAATGAAAACATACTTGAAAGGACCTATTGTTCAAAACTTTCTGGATAAATTTCGGAAAATGACCTTGAAGACTGGATTCAAAGAGATCGTGAAGAATCCCATATCGCCAGGTTGTGTCAAAAGCTTTTTCAATGTCAAGACATATCATCACTAGGTGTTCATTCCTGAGAAATGCATTTCAAATGTTTCCTTCTGCTTTCACCATGAGGTCAAGTGTTGATCTTCATTTTCGAAAGCTATATTGATTTCGACTTAGGATATTTTCTGTCTCTAGGAACCATGTCAACCTGGCATTAATCATTTTCTCTAATGTCTTTCCTAAACAGCTGGTTAAAGCAATAGGTCTGTAATTTGTTGGATCAGAATGGTCTTTCCTGGTTTTGGGAAAGCTAGTACAATGGAATGACACCAGCTAATAGGGTAGTAATCCTCAAGAAAGATTCTATTATATAGTTTCAGAAGAGCAGACTGGGACTCTTCACTCAAATGACATAACATTGCATAACAGATTCCATCAGGGCCAAGGCACTGTTTTTTGATAAAAGTGCACTGCTTAACTCTGTCATGGTAAGGGGTATGTTAAACAGAAGTTGGCATGTAGTATTTAAATTTAGATTATATTTTTCTGCCTGTACTTTATGTGACTGAAAGGTTGGATCATATGCAATGAAAGTGTTTCAAACATTTTACCTAACGAATTTGCAATTTCGAGAGGATTACAGATTTCTTTCTTTCCTTTTTAAAAGTAGAATCGGAGTAGTTATAGGAGGGTATTTTCCATTAATTTTTCTCACTTTATTCCAAACTGTTTTGATGTTTGTGGTTCTATTTATGGTGGAGGCATATCAGGACCATGTCACTTTTTTGCTTATATGTTGTATATGATGAGCTTTAGCTCTTGCTCTGTTAAACTTTATCAGATTAGTTGTGGTTGAGTTTTTACAAAATAAATTCCAGTATTTATTCTTCTCTTTTTTGACATCCCAACAGGCTTTGTTCCACCATATTTTTGGGTGCAAGCAGGCTTTTATAGATGATTTGGGTATGGCAGTTTCTGCAGTTTCCATTATTTTCCGAGTGATGTAAGTTACCACAGAGGCAATGGTGAGAGTCTCAATGGTTTAAAAATCTAAATGTGCCAGTTTTTGTTATTTCATCCAGTTAGCTTTGTCAAACTTCCAGATTGTTTCAGTTTGCAGTGGAGAATTAGTTGAAAATGTGCATAATATTGGAAAGTGGTCACTGCTGTTACATAGGTTGTCAGTAATTGTCCAGTCAATAAGTGGAAACAAGTTTGGCGAGTATATTGAAAGGTCAATTACAGAAGTTGACCTGGAGGAGAAATGCATATATTTGTGACTGCCATTGTTTAACGTTAAATTGTGCCTTTCAAGAATTTTTTCAATCAATTGACCTCTCTTATCAAGATGTAAAGAACCCCATAAGGGGTGGTGCCCATTCCAGTCACCCAAGATACAAAATGGTGGTGGTAGCTGAGTGACTAAATCATCTAAATCAGCAAAAGTGTAGGAATGATTGGGCGAAAGGTATAAGGAAACAACTGTTATTGTTATCCCAACCCTGACTCAGGCAGCGATTGCTTCTAATGTTGTTTTCAAAAGGATAGGCCTGAAAGGAGTTCTGGAGTTGACTAGCAGTGCTACCCCTCCGTGAGCTATACTAGAGTTGTTCCTATCTTTTCTTAGCATTATATGGTGTTTTACGCTCATAGATATTTGAGGGGTCAGATTTGTTTCCTGTAGGCAAAGAATAGCAGGCTTATATTCTGTAATAAGATTATAAACATCATTTAAGTCGGCTTGGAGTCCGACAATTCCACTGTACGATTCTATGCATTATTGAGTATTATCAGGTGTATCTGTTTGCTTATGGGATGCAGTTTGTTTACGCTTGTCTATTCTTGTTTTTTCTTTTTTTTGGGAATATTGGTCTACTAATATCCATGTCTTCCTCTGCATGTATTTCGAGAAGTGTATCATCTTCATGTGATTTTGTATCAATGTCCATGGTATCAGTTCGAGATTTTTGACTCTCTCCTTCAGAACTTGGGTGCTATACAGAGGTTTTATCTGGCGGTATTGTCAGTGGCATGTTTACTGAAAGACTTTTTTGCTGTTGCACAGAGTTTTCTTTCAGTGAGGAAAGGACTGATCTTGCCCGGTCAGATATTGATATGCTTGGAGGAACTGAGCAATCGGTCTGTACTGTTACAGAGCGCTGTGGCTTTTGCACAACTGAAGCATAAGAAGGCAATTTTGTGGACACTAAAAACTGTTTCTTTGCCTCATGGTATGGCATTTTGTTTTCAACTCTGTATTTTTGAATTTTCTTTTCGCTCTGCCATTGGGTGAACTCCTTTGAGTATGCAGCATGATTTCCTTGGCAATTTGGACAGCGCTGCATTTCAGTAGTGCAGTCTGTGTGTATGTGCTCTTTTGAACCACAGAAGGCACAGGTGGACCTCTGCAGACTGCTTGGGAGTGCCCAAACTTCTGGCACTTAAAACAGCGGACTGGGTTAGGAATGTATGGTCTAATTTTACATCTCAAATATCGAGCTTTTACAGTTAATGGCAGAGTTGGTGTACTGAATGTGAGAATCAATGTCCGAGTAGGAGTAAGTACTCTATCCTTCTCGCATGTATGACATTTTGATCATTTAGTTCTTGAATGATCTCTTCTTCTGAAACGTTAAGGAGATCCCACTCCGCTATTACCCCTTTAGAGGAGGAGGAGTTTAAGGTGGATTGTGGAGTAACCTTTGTGGGTTCTAAGCAGTCTGAGTGTTTATGTTCACTCATCTCAACTAGAAGGTCTCCAGATTGGAGTCTTCGGACCATTTTTGGAGGGCCAGCCACACCACATTTTCAATACATTTCTGGATTAAAAATGGGGAAAGCTTACTCAGGGGTTGTCTGTCAAGGAGTGCAGAATTAGAAAAAGAGGAGGAGGATTTTCAGTTCCTTCTTTTTTCTGCCTCTTTGCATTGGATGTAGTTATATCATCTCTGGTCGATGGAGCTGGATCGCTATCCATCATAGCTCCTTTTTGCCCTGGGAGAGTGAGTTTCTTCTCCCGGGTTACCGGCCCCACCATATGGAGGCAGGAGCAGTGCCACCAGTGACCAAGCAGTTGTAGAAGTTTGTTATTAATAAAATATATATACTAAATAAAGAAAGGTTGTTTTCCTTTCTGTGTTCTTACTTAATACTTTAAGCACTGGAAGTAAATAAAAAAGAAAAAGGCACTAGAAAACAAATAAAACTTTTTCTTTAATAAGACCACTCTATAAGTCACTGAGAAAATTGCTTGGCACTCAGAGCCTTGACATCATATACTTATATACATATAGATACCAGAAAAGACTTTTGATACCGTTCCACATAAAAGACTGCTGTACAAATTGGAGCAGTGGAATTAGAGGCAAATTACTTCTTGGATAAAGGAATGGTTGAGTCGGAGAAGACAGAGAATAGTCATCGACTGCTCTTCTTGGATTAATGTTATTAGTGTGGTTTCCCAGGGTTTGAGTGCTGGGCCCATTGTTATTTTCAGTATTTAGTAATGATACTGATGGAGGCATATTGTGATTAATGACTAAGTTTGTGGATGATATAAAGGTTGGCAAGGTGGTTAATGATAGAAATAAAGATATGATGCTTCAACAAGAACTAGAAATATTAGCCAGATGGGCTGAGACATTATTATTATTAGCTATATAGTGCAAGGAAGCCTGAGGCTTATGCTGCACCAGCCAAAAAAAAAAATCCCGAGTTACCCTGAGAGAGAGAGAGAGGAGAAGTAGAAGGGAATCACAAAGAAAGAGAAGAATGATGATATCCTGGGAGTGCCAAGCCCAAACTCACCAGGTGTGAGCCCCCTGGGATACATGGCAATTGAGGTTTAATATTGAAAAATGCAAGGCTGTATGTGAGAAGCAGAAATCCCAGAATAACATCAAATGGGTGGGAGCACACTCAAGATAGGAAAAGTACTTGGAGGTAATTGTACAGTCCAACAAAGTTTTCCGAGTAGTGTATACAGGCTGCAGTCACCTCATGAGAGTCTGTCACTGATAAACAGGAATTTTGCCAGCAGGGACAAAGAGATGGTTGTCATGGTATATAGGCAATGGTTGGGAAGCATCATGGGCACTGCACACAGGTCTGGAAGACTCATTTTATGCTGTTAGAATGGATGCAGAGAGGAACATCAAGATCAATCAAGACACAAAAGGGTAATTTCACCACAAAAGACCAGTTCTGCCAAGTGCACAGTTTGGAAACTGGGCCTGATTGGAACATTTAAGATATTCAACCTATCAACTTCCACAACTGTTATTGTGGAAGTTGATAGGTTGAATAAATTTAAGGAGGAACTGGATAGGCATTTGGAGGGAATGGTGTGATTTTTTTTTTTTTTTGGCTGATGCTGCATAAGCTCATACACTTGCTTTCTTGCATCACATGCCACTACTACTACTATATTAATGGATTGAGTAAATTAAATATGGACAGCATTCTAAGTGCTTGCTCAGGATCACATATAAAGGGATAGAAATTTAAATTGAATAAATAAATAAATTGATAGTTGTAGGATAAATGTGTGAAAATTCTCTTTCAGCAGGTGCTTAATTTTTTTTGGCTGATGCTATACAAGCCGCTTCATTGCATCATTGCTGCTACTAACACTAACGACAGTTTATCCAGATATAGACCCATATGTATTATAGTAGTTTTTAGTGCCAAGAAAGACTCTAATTCCTTTAATTAGAATACTTATTTAGAGGGGAACAGGTATCCTGTGTGTTATCAGACACTCAGCCTAAAACACTGATGGATCCAATATCTCTCTATTACAGAAGATTTAGGAGAAGTCCGGTTGGCCTGCCTCCCTAAAATCCACTCATGCACACCTTCTCGATGGTAAGCCCTGTTACATCACTTAGGCAGCAACGAACGTGTAGAGTGGTTCTCTTCAAGACACCTGGTCAGCGTGAAGAGGAAAAGACCAAACCCTCCAGCATATGAGAGCACAACAATATAAATGGCCCTTAGTCCCCAGCAGCTTTCACTCTCCCTCTTACGGCAGCGAGAGGTTCAGAGTGGAAGCAGAGGCTGCTAAGAATCTCTGGGTATGACCACGCTGCCATGCACAGAAACTGAACTTGGCCTGTTATAACGTAAGATCACTCATCGGTGAAGACAGGATATTAGAGCTGGAAAAGGAATTAGAAAATGTGAATTGGAATATCATCGGTTTGGCTGAAAAAAGAAGAAGAAATGAATCACTTATAAGTTTATCAAATGGAAATCTGCTGTACACCAATGGAAACAGTAAAAGAAGTGAAGGTGGAGTTGGGTTTCTGGTCCATAAAGATTTTAAAAACATTTTGGAATTCAAAAGTACATCATCAAGGGTGTCAAGACTAATACTCAAGATTTCTAAGAGGTACAAGCTAAAGATTATAATGATTTATACACCAACATCGAGCCATGATGATGAAGAGGTTGAAGAAATGTACACTGAAATTGAGAGTCTTCTAGATGAGCAGAAAACCCACTACACTATTATTTTGGGGGACTTCAATGCTAAGGTTGGAAAAAGGCAAAACAGCGCAGAAAGAGGAACTATAGGAAATTTTGGAATTGGTGAAAGAAATAAAAGAGGTGAAAGACTTGTGGAATTTGCAGAATCTCAAGGACTGTCAGTAATGAACACTTTTTTCAAAAAAAGGGTGAACAGAAAGTGGATAGGGAAAAGCCCAAATGGATTAACAACTAATGAAATCAACTTCATCCTCACTAACAGAAGATATATTGTGAATGATGTTACCGTCCTGAATAAGGTAAATGTTGGAAGTGATCACAGAATGGTAAGATGTACACTTGATATAGATGTAGGAAAGGAAAGGAAAAAACTGACTAGAGTAAATAATACAAAGGTCTTTGAGATAACAGAGGAGAAAAAGCAGTATGTACTGGAACTTAAGAACAAGTTTGAGCTTCTGCAGACTGCTCAGGACCAAGATATTGAGGAGGAATACTACAACTTTCTGAAAGTGATAAAGCCCAAGAAACCTATAAGGAAAAAGAAATCCAAAGAAGAAAAAATTAGTCAAGAAACACATGTCATGATGAACCGAAGATGACAAATGAAGAGCAAGAAAAACACTGACAGGGAGAAAATTGAGTATACTGAGTTATGCAAAGCCATTAGAAAGAGACTCAGAGAGGCCATAAGAAGATTTAACACAAGAAAAGTAGAACAAGCATTAAGGGAAAACAAAGGATTTAAATCAACAGCCATAAGCAGTAATACAGAAAGACAAATGATACTGAAACTGAAGAATAGCGATGGTGTACTTATAAACAGCAGAGAAGGCATAATTCAAATAACAGAAGACTACTATAGAGAATTATACAAGGAGCGAGGGAATGATGCCAGCAGTGGGGAAGATGGATTGCAAAGTAGCAACACATATGACATACCCGATATTCTTCCTGATGAGGTAGAACATGCATTGAAGAAAATGAAGAATCAGAAAGCCCCGGGTGAAGATGAAGTTACTGTAGAGTTGTTAAAATTGGGAGGAAGAGACATAACACAAAAACTGGCAAGGCCCTTCACAAAGAGCATTCGAAAAGGTGTGACGCCTAAGCAGTGGAATAATGCAATCATAGTTTTGCTGCATAAGAAAGGAGATAAATCGGAAATTATTGACCAATTAGCTTGTTATCCCACATCTACAAGTTGTTCCCAAGGGTCATTACTAACAGATTAGAAAGAATACTTGATGAGAATCAACCGAAAGAGCAAGCTGGCTTTAGGACAGGATTCTCAACTATGGATCACCTTCATGTAATATCACAGCTAATGGAGAAAGCAAATGAATATAAAACACCATTATGCCTGGTATTTGTGGATTAGGAAAAGGCATTTGACTCCATACAGCATAAGGCAATGTTTTGGGCGCTGGAAAGACAACGCATAGATACCCCATATATTATGATTTTGAAGAAAATATATGAGAGTGCTACCTCCTTTATCAGACTAGACAAAGACAGTAGGAAATTTAAAATCGAGAAAGGAGTTCGACAAGGAGATATCTCTGAAGCTGTTTACTTCTGCCCTTGAGGAAGCTTTCAGAAGATTAGACTGGTCGCAGAAGGGAGTCAAAGTGAACGGAGAGTACCTAAACCATTTACGATTTGCAGATGACATTGTGGTCATAAGCCACGATCCCAAAGAATTAGAGGAAAATCTTAATCAGTTATGCACAGTTAGTAAGGATTTTGGACTAAAGATGAATACAGCTAAAACGTAATGATGAACAAGTATGCCACAGAAAGGGAAATAATGATTGAAGGAGCAGTAATTGAAAAGGTGGAGTCATATACTTATCTGGGACTAGATATTAGCTGTAATAATGATAAATGGCTGGAAGTCAAGAGAAGAATAAATTTTGGATGGATAGCATTCAGGAAATATAGTCACATACTGAAGAGCAATATCCCAGTTTGTCTGAAACGTAAAACAATGAACCAATGTATACTCCCCACCATGACTTATGGAAGTGAAACTTGGGCACTCACCAAAAGAATGGAAGAGAAGCTGAGAACTACACAGCGAAGAATGGAATGAATTATATTGGGAATCAGACTGTTAGGTAAGAAGAGAAACACATGGATTAGGCAGCAAACTCAAGTAAAGGACATTCTTATCAAAACTAAAGAACTAAAATGGTCTTGGGCAGGACACATAGCTCGAAGACATGATGACAGATGGACTAAGAAAATAACAGAATGGTACCCAAGAGGAGCTAGAAGAAAACCTGGAAGACAAAGGCGGAGATGGATAGATGAAATTCATGAGTTTTTGGGTAGTAAATGGATGGCCAGTGCTCAAAACAGAAGGAACTGGAAAGTTGCTGGAGAGGCCTTCATCCTGCAGTGGATTGAAAATGGCTGATGTGATGATTCTAGAAAAAAAGCTGAAAATTTTGCTGAAGACCTTGCTGAATGAAGGATTAAGGTAAGTAGCAGATAGCAAATAAATTTCCAAAAATAAATGACATTGTGCAGAAAATTAAAATATTAATTATGAAGTTTGTAATGAAAACACAAATATTTATCTAAATTCTAAAAGATTATGTTGTAATAAAATATCTGATGCAGATGCAACAGGTTTGTTTTACTGATGAAACAATTATACTGAATTCTATTTATTTTTGTGGCAGTAAATGTAATAAAGAATATTTAACTCTACTTTTGTGTAGCAACATGGATGGAATAAAGAAACTATCCTCTCTGCTGATGGGAAAATTTTTGAAGCAGCAATGGTTGTCTGGTGTAAAAATCCACTTTCTGCAATTGTAAGACTGCTGAATTTTAATAAAATCATTGTAAATAAAAGAGAAAAACAATTTTGATATTATGTAGTGAATTTCAATTAAAAGGTGCCAGGATCTACCTCACCTGTTTTTAGGTTTAGCCTTTTGTCATATATCACCTGAAATTTTTGAATTTGATGCTAAAATTGCATTAAGTATTACCATTTAGATTTTATGGTATTAAATTTAAATTTTGCCTAATCCACTGATTTTTTTCTCAATGGCAAAATTCCCCATCTTCAGTTAATTTCAAGAATATTAGCATTCTTCTTGAACAAATTCATATTAATTTTATTTGAAGAGAAAAAAAACAATGTTTGTAAGTGAATGCTCACTTTTTTATCTGTATAGAATAGTTAACTATGAGAGTGGCTATGTGCTGTGCCTCCTCATGCTACAATTACTATACTTTAAATAAAATCAGCTTACATTCCAAAAGTAAACCTCTGACATTTTTAAACTAAACTGAAGATGGAAAATAACTTTTCCAATGAGGAAAAAGCAGCTCATTAAACAACATTCAAATTTCAAAACTGTTATATACTGGGTAGAGCTCAAAGGCATCATTTTAATAAGCAGAAAAATCATGAAGAGGGCAAATAAAATTTGCAATATGGCACCAATACTATAACATCTCGTATTGTGAGATCCTTCACAATGAATTGCCTAACCATGCACTTCCAGACAAGTAACACTTTCCTAATAGAGAAGACTGTCATGACTTATTCTCAGTTTAGTGCCGCAACCCAGACAGCACTGTTTTGGAAATTTTTGTTCCCTTTTCAGTGGGTAAGTTGGCAACATGAGTGTAGGAAGAGACAACCTAGAAGTGAAATATATTCACAACATGGGAGATGCTAAAAGGTGTGCGAATTTAATGTGATGCATTTATTGGCCTCTGACTGTGGGAATTGGCTATTACTCAAAGGCATCATTTTAACATGCAGAGATCATCTCATATGTCCTCTTCATGAATTTATTAAAACGATGCCTCTGAGCATTTATGGTCTTTAAAGGCCATAAACGCATCGTGTTAAATTCACACACACCTTTTGGCATCTTTCTATTGTGAAAATATTTCACTTCTAGGTTGTCTCTTTCTAAACTCAGTCAGTGCCCATCTACCCACCCACTGAAGAGACAACAAAATGGTGTTACGTTTTCCAAGTATGTGTGGGTGGATTAAAAATAAGTTGATGGGCCATCTAAACAGTTAATTGTTTTTTTTTTTTTTTTTTGCACTCAGCTGAAAACTTCTCAAAATCTGCCTTGATTCACAGAGTACGTACTGTAAGACTATATCATCTGACAATTTATAATCATCTTATACATTTTTTTTTTTATCTGACATCCATTTTTGTCTAAATCTTAAACACTAGCTCTTGATTGGTATAAAAGCTTTTAGAAGCATTAAACTCTAGTTGTCATTTTTGACCATATCCACAATGAATCATCAGCAAAATCTGAACGCTCCCCTGTACTTCCTCATAAATATCATTAAGGAAGATCACATTTGAATTGCTAAGGCAATCCATTTGGTACATTGAGATTTAAATGTCCATTTAAAAGTACTTTCTGTCTCCTCTCTTTTATCCAATCAAGGATTCTACCAGTTATTTGGTTTTTAAGAGCATTAGCAACTAAGGCCATATTGCTCTGGGGATATGCGGTGGTCATTCCCTGACCTTTCTGCATCCTCTGTATTAGGTAGTCACGGGCTCGAACCCCGGTCTAATCAAGCAGCATGAGACGCCAATCCTACCAGTAATCTCGATTTTCTCAAATTTATATGATACTTTCATTCCCTCAGTCTCAACAACTTTTCAACAGTCTCTTCTCTGAGATTGCTGTGTCACTTATTTTACAACAATGAGATGCTCTTCCCCCATGCTTCAAATATTCTCTGAAATGTAAGTATCTTTTCAACTTGCCTGCTATTTCTGCTGGACTTTTTCCCAAATTAAGAGGACTATTTGATTCATTGTCTTCTTTTTGCATATAAATAAAACTTCTCTCTGCTAGTGATATTCAGTTTCACCTGTTATGACAGAGTGAGATACTTGTACATGAATATAAAACTACATTGGTCATTTTGTTACATATAATGAGTAGCCAGTTTATTAGGTACATCCAATAATATAAGGAATTGATTGCTCCATCAGAGATGGTGTGATGCATCCATACCAGGACGTGTAAAGAAGTAGTCAGATAACAAGAAATGCCACATGTATGAGCATTGGCAAAAGAATGAGTCAGAGAGCCACCTAAGTGATTGAGTGCCATATAAGAGTTGACCAGATGTTTCAGTGCGTCGTTTGGAAAACGTTCCATGGCAGAATTTGATTTTATTCTCAAATAAAAAAAAACAAAACAAAACATAATCCTATGGGTGAAGGGTTAAGAAATAAAAACTCATGATAAGTTGCTTGATAATAAGAAATAAAAGCTCATAACAACCTTGCTTGCTTGGTGCCTCCGTGGGCAGGAGCAGAAGTGCGCAGCACACGCTTCTTGATTAGACAAGGGTTCGAGCCCGTGACCACCAAATACGGAGGATGCGGAAAGGTCGGAAATGACCACCGCATATCCCCGGAGCAATATGGCCTTAGTTGCTAATGCTCCAAAAAAACCAAACAACAAACAACCTTGCTTAACAAACTGCCATCATATATACAGGGCATTTAAAAAGTATATGCATAAAATTCTGGGGGATATTCTAGGATCCAAAATAAGATAAAAAAAAAAAAAGGCACATAATAATAAATAGCATACATACCTACTAGAATGCTAATTCATACTAGCTATGTACCTGCTTATTCTTACCATTTAAAACTCTACAGCCATAGCTTTGTAATCATTGGTTATATCTTTGTGACATATTTTTTCTTATTTTAGACAATGGAATTTTCTGCACATAATTTTGAAATATCCTATATATACCTTTTGTAGAGAGTTTTTCAGTTAACTAAGAATTTGCATTATCCATTCCACAAAATAAATTCATGCTTTTCCTTCCTTTCTACCATTCATTAATTATAATCTGAAGTGTTCAATCCCTATAAAAGCTCATATATCTAGAATTTGCTAATTAGTAGAGAACATAAATAGATTATAGTTATGAATAGAATATGATTTAGCTAGTTTACAATGCATTTCTTTTTGCTTATCTACCAACATAATAAATGAATGAAATGCTGATAATCATCATTTAGTTCATGAATGCCTGGCTTTTTGTTACTTGAGACACCATTAAAGTTGTTTTTTCATTAACAAATCAAAGTAGTAACAAGTTCATCATTTCTTTCTTTAATCACACTAAATATCAACACCAGACTATTATTCATTTTCTTATATCCCAGAACTTTCGCACCCCCCTCTACAAATGCATGCTATTACATGTCTTCTCTCTACCCCCCCCCCACTTTATGTCACATACAAAGCACTGCAAATCACTCACCTTGACAGGTTTGAATAAGAGGTTCATAGCCAGCTTGGCAACTGCAGCCGCCAGATGGTAATGTCCAATTTCCATCTCCTTTACATAACATTCTAGGAGTGTCAACAACAGCAGCATTTGATACACATTGTCCACTGACTGTTAGAATAGCTGTGACCTCATGACCTGTGGGAACTTCAGGGAAGTATGCAAAGTTACTAGTGATGTTGGGGCATGTGATATAATATATTTTAACAGCAATTAGTGATAAGCAAGCACCTTGGTCACGAAAAGCAAAATACACTCCTTTTTTAGTTACAGGTATGCTACGGACTTCTGTGTTGATGATTACCTCACTTGTGGATGTAAAACGACCCTCATCAGCTGCAATGCGACCAATCAGTTTATACGAGTCTGGTTCCCATGGAGGAGGTTCTTTTGTGGCTGCATCAAACTCATAATAAAGAAGAGAGAAAGTCTCCTTGCAGGAAAGAGCCATACCAGGAAACAGGTTGCAATCACGAACACTAAACTTCACTTCAATATACAGCCTGTTTGCGATACCACGCTCAATAAAAGGTGTCCACAACCAGTTGTTAACATTATTATAGGCAACATCACAGACTACATAAGACCTCCAGTTGATTCCTTTTTCAAAGTTAGTAAAACTCTCCTCTACCCACTAGGGGGAAAAAAAATAATTTTTTAAAATGTGTACATTACTTATTTATTAAAATCCATAAATTATTCTTAAAAATTCAAGAGAAATAGCTTCTAATATTATTTTACTTACCACCACCTTTTTCTGTACAAGAATTAAAAAACCACTGCCAACTATTGCATCAGGAAGAATTCAGTCTCCTAATAGTCATCTTTCAGCAATAAAAAGGCCCTTTTTAAATTTACCCAGGTGTGTGTGTGTAGCATGGATATGTGTCAATAGAAACAATAAAGCACATGTATATACATCTTGTTTCCATGTACATTACTCTACACCATTACTGCAGTCATATTTTTTCTTGGGAAGGTGGGGGAGGGAGTAGATTTCCAAGCTACCATATACGTTACAAGATACTCTTTGTCAATTTTGCTTTCCATAGATTCATGCACAACAAAATATTCATTCTTTTTGTATATATTTTTTTAAGGATGACCATGTTAAATGTGAAGCATGTTAGAAAATATCAAGTAAAACCATTATAAATAGGATGTCTGCGAAAGATGCTAGGGTTCCTTCAGTGATAAGTTCCCTTTCTGACTCTAGGACAGTAGGACACTACAGGACTACACAAACTTCAACTCGATTCTGCCAGAACTGAATTGAAGCCTGGTACACACAATGCTGTAAACAATCCTTGGTTCCAAGAAACTAAGTTCCACCAATCCATATCAAACTAGGACTGTTCAAACAATTTGTTACAGCATTGGATCCTGAAGATGATACCTTTGAGAATATACAATCTAATTTACCAAAATGGTCTGATGCAAAAGTTAAAGGTGACATATTTATTGGTGTGTAAATTAAGGCAGATGTAGGCTTCACAAAGAATTGAAAGACAAAATGATTGATGCTGAGCAAAATGCATGGCATACATTTTGTCTTGTAGTGAATAGCTTTTTGATAACATTAAGAGAGAAAATTACGAAGTAGTAACTCACAATTGATTTAAAATTCTGGAAAAACAGGATGCAGACATCAATCTGTATATCCACAGTAGGGTGGACATCATTCACCTCTACTTGTTCTAATTTTGCCAGTAATCAGAGAATGGGCTTGACACTGGAGTCAACTGATATGTACAGAGTATTTGAAAAGTTTGTGTTATTTCTGCCTATAAAAATATAATGTGATATAATGTAACAAAATAAAAAAATTGCTAACAACAGTTATGCATTCAGAGGATGGGTGCGTATGCATGCCACCATTTTCATAACACAAAATTATCTGTCTTCACTTGCTCTGTAAGAATCAATATAGAATTGCCAAGGCGATAGCATCTTAGCAGCATATGATAATATAAACCTTGTAATGAAGGAGCTAAATTTACAATGCCTAGTGAAGAGGAGTGTGCATAACTTGTGAACCACAGCCAATTCACCTGCCTCAGAACATTTCACTGAAGAATCTTGCATGCAAAATGGGATGCAGAATTTGAATATGGGGAGTACAAGGTATATCAGACTTAACATCTAAGTTTGCAGATGACACAAAAGTTGGCAGGATGATTAATGAGAGTAATCAAGGTATGCTGCACAACAAGATCTAGAAAAATCAGGCAGATGGGATGAGAAGTCGCAATTGAAGTTTAACATTGACAAATGCAAGGTACTTCATGTGGATAGCAGTAATCTCAGATTAACGCACATTGTTTTTACTACACTCATGGTAGTCAAGAATGAAAGAGACCTGGGAATAATTGTGCAGTCAGTTATGGAGTTCTCTGAGCAATACAGATAGGCTGCAAGGACAGCCTATGGGGTGTTGTAAATGATATACAGGAATTTTGCTAGCATGGATAAGAAGGGGTTATCCCACTGTATAAGGCAATGGTCAGGCACAACTTGAGTACTGCATACAGGTGTAGAGGCCTCTTTTTAGACAGGATGTAGAGCTGCTGGAACAGGTACAGAGAAAGGGAACAAAGGGATGTTCTGACAAAGAAAGGCTTCAGTTTTAAAAAACTGCAGTGTTTGGAGATTAGGTACCTGCAAGGTGATTAATTGAGGTGTTTAAGACAATGAATGGCTTGAGCAAAATCAATGCTGATGGAATTCTTCCTCTTGCTCAGACTATACACACGAGTGGGCATAAATTCAAATTGAGGAATGACGGTTACAGAATAGACGTACAGAAGTTTGCCTTCAACTAGTGGGTGGTTGATTTCTGGAACATACTTCCATCCATCGTTGTGGAATTGGATAGTTTTAATAAATTCAGGGAATAACTACACAAACTAATGGAAGGGATGGATAGGTGAAATGGAATTTTTTTTTGCTGATGCTGTATGAGCTTGCTTTCTTGCATCATCAGCCACTACTAATACTAATGTGTGCAGAAAGAAGGGGGGGGGGGGTTGTTCTTAGTTAAGAAGTGCATCTAGCTGATGTAGGTAGCCAGTTCAACGTTGAATCAGTTCCATTTCCATGGGACATAAGCACTGGAAAAACAAAACGAGAGTAGGAGTGTTATAGATATAGGCCCAATGACAGTGATGAGCATAATGAACTGTAGAGCAAATAAAGTGGCTACTAATACAGAATGTCTTATAATGTGGAATTTTAACTTTCCAGATATAGACTGGAACTTGTCAGTCTGCCAATCACACAGAAGTATGAATTTTTTTGAATTTATAAGAGTTATCTTATAAATTCAGAAAACAGTTATGTTTTCTACATCAGCACATTACAGAGGCAATAAGAGAGAGTATTTCTCTCTCTTATTGATCGAGAAATATACAAAACAACAGTGCACCTAACACCGAGCCCTGGGAGATACCACTAATATCATTAGTCAACGAAGAGCAGTGTCCACTGATTACCACTATCTTCTCCCACTCAACCACCCTTTTATCCATTGTAGCAACTTGCCCTTAATACCACACTGCTGCAATTTGTACAGTAGCCTTCCTTGCACAACAGGATCGAAAGCTTACCTGAAATCCAAGTATATGATATCAAAATTATTTTTTGCATCCAGTTCCTTTGTAACCACATCATAGTATCCAATCAAATTTGTCAGACAAGACTTTCCCTTAAAAAACCCATGCTGTGCCTGAATTATTACTGCAGTCTTGTCTAGATGATCCCTGCAATGCATCTTTAACAAGTCACTCCATTATTTTTCCCAGAACAGAAGTCTTTGCTAGAGACTTCTCATAAGTTGCCCTCGCCAGCCTGATCTCCTTTGTGACTATAGACTATCTTATACCGATATGCATCTCATGTATTTATCTTATATGCTACTAGTTTCATGAGGTCATATGACATCAGTTTAAGTATAACCCTTGAACAGTATCTTTGAATTGGTAACACTGAAAAAGCCTACCAGCTTGTAGAATTACCTCCCATTTAGAATTTGTTGTTGATAACATCATTAGTAATCTCTTTGCTCCTGCTTGTAGGTAATTCCCATATCAATACACTATGATCACTGCTTTTTAGTAGGGCTTTTATATGCTGATTCTTAATGCATAGTCATTGCTATAATTAAATGACTGCGATAAGTATAACAAGCAACTGTACAGACATATTCAGTGGGGTAGTAAATGAGAATGTGTCATAATGGGAGATTTTAACTTTCCAGCTATCAAATGAAACTTGTGAATTAGTCACTCGTACAGTAGCACAAAAGTTTGTGGATATATTGAATGACTGTTAATTCATATGACATCCATTTAGGCCTGAACCTTGAACAGTATTTCTTAGTTGGTATGAAAAATGTAGTAGCCTCCAAGATTAAATCCCTGAAGGCTTCCCATTTAGAATTCACCGTTGGTAACACCATCAGTTGATCCCGCTGTAAAGAAGTTAAAAACAGTCTGAGACCACTGTAGTCACCTTTATGAAAACAAAAACTCTCCCCTTTACCCTTAATAGTAGTTACATCTTTAAGTAAATCCCACGTCAGTACACTGTGAGTGTACTGACGTGGGATTTACTTAAAGATGTAACTACCATTAAGGAGATATAAACTAGTCTGTAATCAAGTCACAAAGGAGGTTAGGCAAGCAAAGACAGATTACAAGAAATCTTTGGCAAAGAATGCAAAGAAAAACAGCAAAGACTTCTTTATTTATATAATCACTAGAAGGAAGGGGGATGAATCACACTTATGCACTTGATATGAATGGCTTAACTTTTTAATGAACACCTGCTCAGGTTGAAGACAAAATGTGTAAGTATTCTGCATCTCCATTCATACAAGAGGAATTTTTAGGAAAGGGGATGGCAGAAGTGTATCAAATTCTAACAGAGGTGAGATCTCCATGGACTGTAGATGTGCGAATGTATCCTCAATTCAGAAGAGGGGGGATCAAAGAGTTATATGAGTAATGAAGACCTATTAGCTTGACTTATGTTTCTGGAAATATAATGGAGTCAATGGTTAAAGAAGGAATATAGGACCACTTATACAGGAATACAGTCAATGCATAGATTTTTTAAAGGCCAATCCTGTCTGACCAATCTGATTGGATACTGTTACTGTGACATAGTACCAGAAGTACTGAATTCAAAAAATATTTCTCATGTCATATACTTGATTTCAAAAAAGGTTTTGATACTCTTACCCATAAAATACTAGTATACAAATTAAATCGGTGTGTCATTAAGTGCAATTGATTGCTATGGATAAATGGATGGTCGAGTGGGATAAAACAGAGAGCAATGACCACTGCTCTTTTTGGACAAATAAGGCATATGAGCTGAGTAGTATCAATTGAAGTTTAACACTGACAAATGCAAGGTACTGCATACAGGTAACATTAATCACAGATTAACATATCGACTGTGTGATACCATATTGAAGGCAGTAGAGAAGAAAAAGAACTGGGCATAATCTTTAAGTTAAATATGAAATTCCCAGAGCAGCACAGAAGAGCTGCTGGGCAGTTCATGAGGTTTTGTCAATAATATATAGGAATTTTACCAGTGGGAGGGAAGTGATTATCCCATTGTATAAGGTAACAGAAAGACCATATCTGGAGTAATGCATTCAGGTCTGGAAGCTTAATTTTAAAAAAGGACTTTTCCGAACAAGTGTAGCAAAAGGTTGCTCTTACCAAGAAAGACCAGTTTTGCAAGTTGCATTGTCTAGAACCTAGGAACCTTGAAGGAGATCAGAATGAGGTATTAGCATTAGTAGTGGAAAATAATGCAAGAAAGCAAGCTTATACAGCATCAGCCAAAAAATAAACTTCCCATTTAACCTATCCATTCCCTCCAATAGTTTGTCCAGTTCTTTCTTGAATTTATTTAAGCTGTCTACTTTCACAACAACAGATGGCAACTACCCGCTGACTAAAGGCAAACTTCTGCACATCTATTCTGCAACTGTCCTTCCTCAATTTGATTTGGCACCTCCGTAGCTAGGTGGGCAAGAGCAGCAGTGCATAGCACACGCTTCTTGATTAGACCGGGGTTCGAGCCTGTCACCACCAAATACGGAGGATGCGGAAAGGTCATGGAATGACCACCGCATATCCCCAGAGCAATATGGCCTTAGTTGCTAATGCTCCTAAAAACCAAATAACAAACAAACAAACAATTTGATTTATGCCCTCTTGTATGCATAGTCTGAGCAAGAGTAAGGATCCCATCAGCATTAGGCTAACTTAATCCATTCAAAGCCTTAAACACCTCTATCAGATTACCTCACAGGTGCCTAGTCTCCAGATACGGCAATTTCCAGAACCAAAGCCTTTTGTGGTAAGAGCACCCCTTTGTTCCCATCACCAATCTCATTGCCCTTCTCTGTATTCATTCCAGCAGTTCTAAATCCTTGCTGAAATGCAGCCTCCAGACTTGTATGTGGTACTCAAAATGTGGCCTAACCATAGCCTTATGCAAATGGTAATAATTTCTTATCCCTGTTAGCAGAATTCCTGTATACCATTGACAAAACTCCATGAGCTGTACTGGCAGCCTGTCTGAAATGCTTAGAGAACTTCATATTTGACTACACAATTATCCTCCAGGTATTTTCATTTTAAACTACCCTGAGTGCAGTACCACACAGTTGGTACATTACTCTGGGGTTACTGTTACCCATTCACAGTACTTTGCATTTGTCAATTGCTGTTTCTCAGCCAATCTGTCTAACTTTTCTAGATCTTGTTGGAGTAACATATTGTCATTAACTACCCAGAAATTTTGTATCACTGCAAACTTAGACATTAAGCCTGATATGCCTTCATAAATATAGAACATAACAATGGGCCCAACACTGAATCTTTGGGAACTCCACTAATAATATTAGTCCATGAAGAGCAATGTCCACTGATTACCACTCTCTGTCTTCTCCCAATAAACAATCCCTTTATCCATACCAGCAACTTGCCCTTAACACCAAAATGCTCCAATTTATACAACAGTCTTTTATGAGCAACAGTATCAAAAGCTTTCCTGAAATCCATGTATATGATATCAAAATTATTTTTTGCATTCAGTTCCTTTGTGACTGCATTGTTGTTGTTATTTTTGGTGCAAGGACTGATTAGGCCATATTGCACTTATCAGTGATGTGGAAGTTACCTATGGTGAGTTATGGGAAGAGTCAGAAATGATCACAATTTTATCCACTTAAGAAAGCAGAAAAACTCTACGAGATTATCATTGTTAAGATTTGGAAGAAAACTGAATGAGTTGCCGGGCATGAGTGTAAGGTGCATCAACAAGAATGTGCTACATTCTTGTTGATGTCAACAAAAAGTTGACTACTTGCTGGCATTCCTGAATATGTATCAGCTTAATCCTTATGGTTTATTTAAGGATTGGTTGGTGAGGAGGTGTTTTGTAAGGCTAAAAGTTCTTATATAGTACACTGAACAACAAATTTTGGATCACTAGTTGTACCCAGCTAACATATGCCATCTTTCTGATTATGGCATAAATAGTTTAATCTACATCTTTCAGTCTTCACCATTCTTGTTTATTAGTGATATAACTCTGCAGCTGTCACCTGTGGGATATATGCATATGTCTCTATTTGCAGGTGGTTCCTCATCTTCTCCAAAAAAATATTGCAGCAACCTCTGTTTTGGACGTAGATGCATTATATCATATCTTATCTAAGTCCAGGTCTTCTATAAATGCCATTAGTACATTCATTGTAGGATTAGCCTGGGTTAATTGATGCATTTGTTTATATGACTCAGCAAATGGGTTAACTTGTCGCAGCATCTCATCCAATTGTTGCAATACTTTGGCCATACACTCTTGGTTTGATTGTTTTTCAAGCCGTTTTGTTGTTGCTTCAGCAGAATTTAAAATAAAGTTGTCCATATCCTGGCTTATTTGCCTCATTTGGATATAGAGGTAGGACCAAATGGTAAATCTGGCCATGTATTCTAAAACGGTATGGACCATTTCCAGGCAGTGATTTAATCTCTGCACCCATTGATGCAAAGACAATTGTGGAGTTGTATATGTTCTCTGTAGTTATTTGCTTCACGTGTATCCCCTGTAAGCAGCTGTCATAATAGAGCAGGTATCTCAGACAGCAGGTCAAGTGAAACCTTTCCATCATGACAGCATTTAGTGTATTTATTTGATGTGTTTAACTCATGTCCCCAATATCTTGCATTGCAATACTCACAGTTGTAACACATATTTCCCATGTCATGCTCTTCCACATTAATTACAGCTTGTTGATTATTCACATCCGGTACTTCTATTTGATTAGTCCTAAGGTGTTTTACCCATCTTCTCAGTTCCAAACTTGCTTCTCTTTCTTCAATGTTTTCGGTCCGCCTTCATAGTTGTAGAGTCTGGTTTTGGTCTCTTAGTCTATTAGATCTCTCTTCTAATGTTTCATTAGCATTTCTTTTACATTTTCTCAAAGTTCTTACACATTGTTCAGACAATTTTAAAAAGGTTTATTAAAATTGAAGGCAGATAAAATAAACAGTTAAAAGAAACAAACATCAATAGCTTTCAGGCACAGGTTGCTTTGTTCGTCAAAAATGTTAGTACAAAAATTAATACAACACTTTGTAAAAAATGCCCAGTATGGTGGTCATGCAAGGTGAACCGCATGAAAGGGTGCTGGCAACAATTAGCGGTTGGAAAATTTGGGCAGCATACCTAAGCATTTTATATATATAGATATCTTGTTTGGGCATGGAAGTAAGTTTATTTTATAGATTTTGGGGTTTATCACCCAAAAAGCACTATTTCTGTGATAAACACAGAAATAATGGCAGATTCGCTCTTGTTTCCAATAAAAGTAATCTTTTTATATTTATACAAGGTATTTTTTATTTATATAGCAGTAAGATGTAGCTACGAACATACCTATATCAAACATGGGACCTTTTTGCCTTTTGCTTGTATTCAGCTTTGGAAGAATCCTTTTTCACCATCCAACAATAATCAGCTAACATGGCAGCACTCCATTGGCTTTTGTATCTTTGTTCCATCGCTGCGATGTCTTGATGGAAGCACTCACCATGTTTGTCACTGACGGCACCACAATCTGACAGTTTTTGAGAAAGCTTGGTGGTTACCTTTACACAGGCAAAGTGAAGACTGGGCATTACAGTCAGCTTGGGTATGCTCTTTTGATCTACAGTTAGGATATACCAAGTCACCTCGACAGACCGTTTGAGAGTGTCCAAATCTCTGACTTATAACATCTTATTGGGTTCAGAATATATGGGTGAATCAGACAGTGCAAAATACCCTGCTTTCACTGATGAAGGTAGGTTTGGCAAGCTGAATGTCAGTATGGTGTTTTGAGTTGGAATCAGCTTGCCATCTCTTCAGCATAATTCGTTTTGCCTGTGTGATCTTCTGATCCTGCAGTTCCTGAACAATTTCTTCCTCTGAGACATTCATTAGGTCCTATTCTGAAATTACACCTTTGGAGGTATTAAGTGTGGCATGTGTGACACTTGGAACTGTGTCAAATGAGGTGAGTTTGAGTAGAGACAGAGCGTTTGGAGCCAGTAGTCTCAACGAGAAAGTTGTAAGATTTCAGTTGTCACACCATTTTAAGGAACCAGCTATGCTCTCAAGACATTTCTGTATGAGAAATGGCAATAGATTGCCTAAAGACTGGTTTGTGAGCAAATGCAGAATGAGAAAACTTGGGTATTCTATTTAGGAAACATTTGTTCTCAGTTTCTTTGAATTGGTTGAGTCATTATCAGGTTGATGCAAATCTATAGGATTTGGATTTGCAGTGTAAATCAATGGAAAATTGTCACAGTCCATGTTTTGGTATTCTTGGCCCTGGGGATTTGCTTTACCACCCAGGATGCAGGAGCAGTGCCACGAGGTGGCTGAGTTAGTTTGTTAGTACCATTAGAAACAGAAAGGTGGATTTCCTTTCTGGGCCTTTGCCTACCTGTAGTGCTAAAGAGCTATTCTAATTGATAAATAAAGAAATCAGTTGAAACAAAATATAATCTATTCACTTAACCGCTCTTTGTCAGATAATGCTTTGAGGAACACATAGAAATTGCGGCTACACAATGCTTGGCACTTGGTGCCCACCACATCATGGTAGTCAACCAAATTGGTCAGACAAGATTTCCCCTTAACAAACCCATGATGTGGCTGAAGTATAACTGCAGTCTTGTCTACATGGTCCAGCATTACTTCTTTAACCAATGACTCTTATTTTCTCTGGAACAGAAGTTAAACTAAAAGGTCTGTAATTACTCTTGTCACCCTTTGTGAACTGGGGATATATTTGCACACCTCCAGTCTGCAGGGTTCCTCCCCCAGATTCAAGGATGCTCTCATAATTATGGCCAAAGGATTGCTTACTTCCTTGCTGCTTTCCTTAATACAATTGGACAGATCCCATCTGTCCCAGGTGCCTTTCTTATGTTTAACTTCAGCAATTTCCTCTCAGTTATTACAAAATCATTTATCTTCCTGTTAGAGTTTGATAAATATCTGACATCCACTTCCCTAAAAAATTCCTCATATGTGAATGTAGATGCAAAATACTCATTCAGTTTGTCAGCAATCTAAGCAAGTGTTCATTAACAGTTAAGCCATTTATATCAAGTGGATTCATCCCCTTCCTTCTAGTGTTTACATAAGTAAAGATGTTTTTGCTGTTTTTCTTTGCATCCTTTGCCAAAGATTTCTCTTAATCTGCCTTTGCTTGCCTAACCCCTTTTGTGACTCAATTACAGACTAGTTTATATCTACCATAAGTTTCTGCATTGCCTGGTAATTTATATACATCCCACGGATTTTTCTTCTCTGCCACGAATCTCACTGGCTTGTCTAGCATTCATTTAGGCCTAAACCTTGAACAGTATTTCTTAGTTTGTATGAAAAGCATAGTAGTTTCTATAATTATTTCCTTGAATGCTTTCCATTTAGAATTTGCTGATGGTAACATTATCAGTTGGTCCCACTGAATGGAATTTAAAAACTGTCCGAGAACAATGCAGTCACCCTTAGAAAAACAAAAATCCCTCCCTTTACCCTTGATGACAGTTACACCTTAAAGTAAATCCCAAAGCAATAAAACACTGTGATCACTACCAACACAGTGGTTCTTTTATCTGCAGATTCTTAATGGCTGAATAATAACTGCTCATAATCAGATCAAGAGTGTTGCTCCCCAAAATGCTGCTAGAAAATAGTCATCAAATAAATTCACAAAAGCCTTGCTAGTGTGAGTGACCAATCCATAAGTTCCAGTCAATATCTGGAACATTAAAATCCCCCATTATAAGACATTATAATTTACTAGCCCATTCTATTTCCTTGTACAGTTGTTCATTGTACTCCTCACAGTCATTAGGCCTATAACACACATTTTCCTACTCTCATTTTTGCTTTCCCAGTTCTTATGTCGCATCAAACTGATTCAAATTGCACTGGCCACCCATGTTGACGGGATACTGCTTTAGATTTTATGTGCTTCTTAACTAAGAACATAACCCCTCTCCCCTTCCTATCCTGTCTGTCTGTTCTATACACACTGTACTCTCCATATTCAAATTCTGCATCTCTTATATCCCAACAATGTCTGCATTTGATGTCTTGACCAGCATTTGAAAATTTGAAATTCATCATTATTTGCTATGCTCCTAGCAGTAGTGTACATACATCTGTTCTTACTCTTAGTTACCCTAACATGGACCATGTATTTACTTTGTTCCATGATAACTCCCAGCAGTTCTTGAAATCCCCATCACCTTGCTTTCCAGGTTGCTGCTTGTTCCAATAGAAGCACTGCAAGAATCACTTTCACCTCTGCCTGTGGCTATTGTTAATCTATTAGTCTGTGTATTCCCCAAACTAGTTTTTCATGTATCTACAACTACCACAGAAATGTGGTGCCCACAACTTGTCTTGATCAGCCATATTCTATGTACAAAACTTGGTGCCACCAACAATGTTATATATCACCTTCTTTAAAATCACTAAAATCACTTTTTAAAAGTTAAACTTATAGAAAATTTTTCAGTTTCGATGATTTACACTGATTGGCTTCTATCTAACCTTTGAGAACTATGTGATTTCTTGCTCTTCAATGCACCCTCCCCCAAAAAAACCACTTGAAAGAAAAAAAGTAAAAGATGCTCACTTACTCCTGGGGTGGAAGCTTGAGGACCATAAGGATATCTAGTCCAGTCTAGTGAACTCTCTTGTGTTGTATCTAAAAGCACCACTGCAAGAATAAACAACAATAACTTACATGAATCATTAAAAACCTATAGTTATTGACACATTATTCAGTTGATTTTGTATAAAGATTCTGATGCACTTTTATTTTCAATTTGTTTCAGTTTAACAATATTCAGTGAGCTCTAAGTTTAGGAACATCTTATTTATGAACAAAAATTTTTGATGTGAAACATTTAATTTTTTACAAACTTTTGCACAACTTCACAAAGAATCACCTTTTGAAAGTAAAATGGAAAAGAATGAAAGATGTGTTTATGTGCTGATTTAACATATCTAACAATATAAGAGGTGGGAGCTAAATGTTTGGGGCTTAGTTTGCATCTTAAACTTGCAGTGTCATAAGTTTTCTGATTTTCATAGCACACCGACAATTTAGACGATAAAGCAAAAATTCACAAAAAAAAAGAAAAGAAAAAATTTATTGGCAACACAAATAAGTTACCATGTAAAAATGCAAACAAATCAGGGACTCACATCTAGTGAGTTTGGGCTTGGCACACCTTGGGTCCTGAGCTGGATATCATCATTCTTCTCTTTCTTGGTGATTCCCTTCTACTTTACTCTCTCTCTCTCTCTCTCTCTCTCTCTCTCTCTCTCTCTCTCTCTCTCTCTCTCTCTCTCTCTCTCAGGGTAACCCGGGGAATTTTTTTTTTGGCTAGTGCAGCATAAGCCTCAGGCTTCCTTGCACCATGTAGCTAATAATAATAAATCAAGAAAAGTAGTAAAACTCAATAAAAACAGTGAACAGTGAGATTGTATATCTATCTATACATTAAAAAAGTTTTCCTCCTAGTGATATTTATTTGAGCCAATGGGAGAAGAGAGCAGGGCAATTACATCACTACAAATGTGCAGGTAAATAATTACAGTGTTGTCTTCCATCGAAAGACAACTGCCTCCATAACATTCAGCAACCTCATGCACGTGCTTCATTGTCTAATACATGACCACACCTGGAATCATTTGATGTTCGATTGTAATGTCACCTGATGAAGGGATGAGATATAGTTTGTATATTTGTAAATATTTTAGTCCTGCTCTTTCAGATGCAACAATGTTCCTCATGCATTATGGAACCCAAAGCAAAAGGCCTTTCCTTAATTGACCTATGTAAACACAGGTAAATAATTATATAGTGATATTTATTCCACCTTGAGAATGCCGCATGGTGGGGTACCCAATGGAAGAAGAGGGATACGAGTCACGTAGGGTAATTACGTCACTACAAATGCACAGGTAAATAATTATATAGGTCATTTCCTGATTAGACATCAATCTTTGTTTCGACAGGTGTCTGTTAAGTAGAAAAGATTTGACTTACTCCGTCATACCTCTATGGAGGGACGGCCTCTGTAGCTGAGTGGTCAGGAGCGAGAGTGCAGTAGCACACGCTCTTTGAGTAGACTGGGGTTCAAGCCCCTGACACGGTCAATCTGCCAGCCTGCACTGGACTAGCGTGGCAGATTATGGTCCATTTCCCTCAACATGAATTGTTGAGGAGGCTTCCATCCTGCAGTGGGTTCATAATGGCTGCAGTTTACTTTACCTCTACATTTTATGTAGAAAAGGGTGGGCGAGCAAAGCGAGCAGGGGGTGAAGTCCCCTAGCAACTATTAAAATATATATTTCTATATTCATACAGACTTAAAAATTGAAAAATTTAAACACTATCTCTGATAAATAAAACCTTATTGAGTATATAAAGCTCAGTCTGTTATTGTTATTTTGGTTTTTAGGAGCATTAGCAACTAAGGCCATATTGCTCCGGGATATGCGGTGGTCATTCCCTGACCTTTCCGCATCCTCCGTATTTGGTGGTGATGGGCTCAAACCCCGGTCTAATCAAGAAGCGTGTGGCTACGCACTGCTGCTCCTGCCCACCTGGCTACGGAGGTGCCATTATTGTGTGGATTAGAGTCATTTACCACCTTAGTATTGCTTTGAGACACAGAGGGCATTATTCCCCTGTGTAATATGAATGCCAAGTCATTTTGGAACAAGTAAATACATGGGCTGTGTTAGGGTAACTAAGAGTAAGAACAGGTGCATGTATACTTGCATGTACGCCAATGCTAGAAGTATAGTAAATAAATTTGATGAATTTGAAGTGCTGATCAAGACATCAAAGGCAGATATTGTTGGGATATCAGATACATGGTTTCACACAGATATAAGCAGTACAGAATTGCAATTTGGGGAATACAATGTGTACAGAAAGGATAGGAAGGGAGGAGGGGTTATGCTGTTAGTTAAGAAACACAAACCCTAAAGAAGTGCATCAAGTTGACATGGGTGGACAGTGCAATGTTGAGTTTGTTTGGTGTTGCATAAACACTGGAAAAGAGAAAATGAGAGTAGGAGTGTGTTGTAGGCCTAATGACTCTGATGAGTGCAACGAACAGTTGTGCAGAGAAATAGAGTGGGCCAGTAAATCAGAATGCCTTGTAATGGGAGATTTTAACTTTTCAGATATTGACCGGAACTTGTGGGATGGTCACTCACACATTAGCAAGGCTTTTGTGGATTTATTGGAGGATTGTTTTCTGCAGCAACACATTCTAGGGGCATCTAGAGGGAGTAATACTCTTGATCTGATGATCAGCAGTGATTATTCATGCAATAAGAATTTGCAGATAAAGGAACCACTAGGTGACAGTGATCAGAGTGTACTGATGTGGGATTTACTTATAGATGTAACTACCATCAAGGGTAAAGGGAAATGTTTTTGTTTTCGTAAAGGTGACTACAGGGGTCTTAGGCAGTTTTTAAATTCAACTTATGATGTTACCAATGGTGAATTCTAAATGGGAAGGCTTCATGGACTTAATCTTGTAGGCTACTAGGCTTTCCATACCAACTAAGAAATACTGTTCAAAGGTTCAGGCCTAAATGGAAGTCAGATGAATTAATGAGGGGAATGCCAGAGGTTTATCAAACTCTAATGGGGAGCTAAGTGATTTTGTAATCACTGAGAGCACAAAGTGGAGGAGAAATTGTTGAAGTTAAACATAAAAAAGGCACCTGGAGCAGATGGAATCCATGCAGTTATATTGAAGGAGGCAGCAAAAGAAGTAAGCAAACCCTTAGCCATAATTATGAGAGCATCCTTTGAGTCAAGGAAGGTCCCTGTTGAATTGAATATATGCAAATGTATCCCCAATTTACAAAGGGCATGCAAAGGTGACACAATTAATTATATACCTGTTAGTTTAACTTCTGTTCCGGGGAAAATAATGGAGTCACACGGGATCACCTAGACAAGACTGCAGTAATAGTTCGGACACAGCATGGGTTTTGTTAAGGGGAAG